>NC_080685.1:37678469-38029095 GCF_030445035.2 Dasypus novemcinctus | reverse complement strand
TGCCTGCTTGTAATCTTGTCAGTGGCACTAGGAATGCGTCTCTTTTTGCTGTGTCATCTTGCTGCATCAGCTCTCCGTGTGTGTGGTGCCACTTCTGGGCAGGCAGGACTTCCTTTCATGAGGGGTGGCTCTCCTTATGGGGCGCACTTCTTGTGCGTGGGGCTCCCCTACCTGGGGGACATCCCTGCGAGGCATGGCACACCTTGCGCACATCAGCACTGCGTGTAAGCCACCTCACCACAGGGGTCAGGAGGCCTGACCATGTGGTAGGCAGACACTCCATCCATTGAGCCAAGTCCACTTCCCCCCTTACTTTCTAAAAGACAGAATTGTTAGGAAAGCAAATCAAGATTTTATCAGCTTCATTTAAAAATGGAAAAAGTACACAAATATATTATACATTAGGAAAATAAAAATCTCCACTAAAATGTCAATAATCCTCCTTTCATCTTGTATCTTTTAACTATCATCTTTTCTTTCTCCTTGCCTTAACCAATGTAGTTTTTAAGAGCCTATAGCTTATACAATTTGGGATATCATGAAGGAAAAGAAGAAAGCTGCAAATTCAAATAGGAACAAAGGCGAATTTCGTTAGACTGGTGTATTAGTCAGCCAAAGGGCTGACTTTCTGCGAAGTACCAGAAATCCATTGGCTTTTGCAAAGGGTATTTATTTGGGGTAGAAGCTTATAGTTATAAGGCCCTAAAGAATCCAACTCAAGGTACCATAAGAGGTACTTCCTCACCAAAATCTGTTGCTACATGTTGAAGCAAGATAATGGGCAATGTCTGTGAGGATTCAACCTGCCACTTTCCTCTTGAGGCTCCATGGGCCCAGCTTCTTCTGTACATCTCAGCTGTAAGCTGGCATAGTGTCAGCTGCTCTGTTCTCTTCAGTTGCAAACTATCAGGTAAATGGCGCAGCTCCCTTTCTGGGGCCTTAGGATCAAAGCTGACAAAGTCCTCTTCTCTGGCATCTATGGAGCTATCTCTCTACCCCTTTGTCTTCTTGACTGTGTGTCCGCTTATATAGCCCACCAAGGGGGTTGGGATTCAACCCTGTAGGCCTTAATGATGAGGTTGAATCAAAGCCCTAATCTTGCTTTAATCAAGTAAACTTAAAGCCTTTGAATTTAAATCAGTCAAAGGGTACCATGCCCAGAAGAACAGACCAGTTTACAAACATAATCAATATCTCATTTTGGAATTCATAAATAATATTAATATGCCACAGATGGGAAAGAAATTCCAATGAATTACAAGTTTTAAAAAGCTAACTAATACTACAAATATCATGAATGCCAGAAAAATAACATACTATTTTTATTAATTCACTGCCTGAATACTTCCATGATACTTAGCCACAGAACAGCTCTGGCTCCCATATACTTCAAACCTTGTTTCTTCCCTACTTCCCACCTACTGCTGGTGAAGAGCTTTATGTCGCATTCCTACTGTAACACGCCAGCAGACCCTGCCCCTCAGGTTAGCTGTGTCAGAGCAGAAGGCGGCAGAATTCTTGGGTGCCATTTTGTCACTGAAGTGGCTAGCAGTAATTCTACATGGCAGAGTCCGTGAGCCACGTAACGATGTCTCACTAAGCCTATATTAGTTTCCCATGTCTGCCATAGCAAAGTCCCACAAACTGGAGGCTTAAAACAACAGAAAGTTATTCTCTCTCAGTTCTGGAGACTGGGAGTCTGAAATCAAGGAGTTGGCAGGGCCATGGTCCTTCTGAGGCTCTAGGGGAGGATCCTTCCTTGCCTCTTGCTAGCTTCTGGTGGTTGCCAGCAATCCTTGGTGCTTCTTGGCTTGTAGTTGTAGTTGCATCATTCCAGTCTCGGCCTCTGTCATCATGTGGCCTTCTTCCCTGTGTTTCTCTGTGTTGGGATAAAAGGATACCAGTCATGGTATTCAGGGCTTACCATAACCCAGTAGGACCTCATCTTAACCTATCTAATTACATCTGCAAAGATGATGGTTGCAAATAAGATTACATTCTGATATCCCTGTCTACATAAAATAACATGACTTTAAAATGCTGTTTGACCTAATCTAAGGGGGAAATGGAAAGGAGAAATGAGTTTATATGGCTACGAGTCTCTAAAAAAGAGTCTGGAGGCTGTCAGAAGGATTGCCCTTATGCACAACTGAGCAGAGTCTAAGAGACAGATAAAGTAGATACAACCCCCAGGTATTGGTTCCTTTGAGGGCTAAAGAGGCCTATGGGTGCTATGGTCATGGCAGATGGGGTTAACTGCCATGTCAGATGGCCCTTCTTTGGAGCTGGTGTTTATGCGTGATGAATCTGGACTCAGATGGGATCTCTCTTCTTAAGACTTTCATGCTACTGTGCTGGAGTTGTAGTTGGTGTCGGGGTTTAAGATATATTTAGGGGATCTGAATCTCTGGACTGACAATGTGATAGCCAGGCCCTGAGCCTCAACAGACTCCAGCACCTACAATCTGATTTATTGGACTCACCTCACTCAGCTAAGATGGAGTTGAAGAAGGACAACCACCACACCATGGAGCCTAGAGTGCCTACAACTGAAAGCGAGAGGATTGCATCCAGTATCCTTGAGGAATCTGAGCCTCCTCTTGACATAGAGGTGCAATGGACACAACCAATCCAATGTCCACAGAGAAAAGGTGGCATTGGAGTGGGAAAAGTGGACATGGTGGCTAGTGGGTATGGGGAATGGCAGGAAGAGATGAGATGTGGAGGCGCCTTTGGGACTTAGAGTTTCCCTGGATGGTGCTTCAGGGGCAATCACCGGACATTGTAAATCCTCACAGGGCCCACTGGATGGAATGGGGGAAAGTATGGGCCATGATGTGGACCATTGACCATGAGGTGCAGAGGTGCCCAGAGACGTACTTACCAAGTGCAATGGATGTGTCATGATGATGGGAATGAGTGTTGCTGGGGGGGGAGTGGTGGGGTGGAGGTGGTGGGGTTGAAGGGGTCCTCATATATTTTTTTTAATGTAATATTTTTACAAAATAAATTAAAATAAATAAATAAATAATAATTTAAAAAAAAAAGATTACATTCTGAGGTTCCAGGAGGATGTGAATTTTGGGGAACATTAAACATTCCCTAATTCTATTCCCCTTAGCCAAATCCCCAAAATGCCCACAACTCCAATGCCATTCAATACAAGGGGAAGAGTGATGAAAGAATGTTGGAGTGGAAAGATTGTATCTAATTGTGTTTAAAAATATGTGAGTACACAAACACATTGCTAGGACCCCCTTCAAGGCCAGAAAAGGGACCCTGAACTTTCAGCTTCATTAGTTTCACTGTAAATCTGCCTCTGATCCAAATTGTGTCAAAAGATGGTTTACACATGGTCTCTACTTTCTTATATTCTAAATCACTTGTTTCTAAATTAATTATAAATGCACCCGTGATGTCTGAGCCATTTTTAAAGGGAAAAATTTTTAACAAGGTAAAATATTACCTGTAAAGTTGAAGTACCTTTTCCACTTTTCCAATTCCAATTCCCTTTCTGACTGTGTCTCTTACCACCATTCTCCTTGCTTACCCCACACCATCCACCATGGCTTCCTTGCTGTTGCTCAGACAGGCAACCACACTCCCACCTGAGGAGCTTTGCCCTACCTCTACCCTCTGCCTAGGCCATTCTTACCCTAGACCCCCAGATATCTGCTTATTAATAGTTCCTTCCCTGTCTTCCTTCAAGTATTTATTCAAATGAGGCCTAATCATCACCTTATAAAGGATGTCTTACCTCAACCCCATCCCCTACCCATGCTCCTGAGTTCCCTTACCCTATTCCATGTTTTCTCTTTTGCCATACTAATTATCTCCTCCTAACTCACTATATAATGTATTTATTTATTGCTTACTGTCTTTTTACCCCATTCAAATGTAAGCTTTATGAAGGCAGAGCCTTTGCTATTTGGTTCATTGATGGCTCCCAAGTGCCTAAAATAATGCCTGACATGTGGTCCTTAAGAAATATTAGCTTTTAATTATCCCTTGACTCACCTCAGTAATCATCTCCTCCAAAAAGATCTTAATATTTCCTCCATACCTGATACTCTGGAAAAGGGTACATTGCCATAGCACTCTGTGCTTATCTTTATTATAGGAATTAAGATATTATATTGGAAATACTTACTTCTCTCTCTGTCCTTCCACATTAATGGAAGAAACGGCACCAAGAATCCTGCCGCCTCCCATTAACGTAGCCCACTAAATTGAACAGAGAGGAAACACAAGCCCAGAGAGGAGACATGGCTTTTCATCACTTTATTTTATAATCTATTAGTATGAGAGTATTAGTATGAGAGAGCCAGGACCAGCCTCAGTTTCCTTTTTTATTGTCTTGGGCAGAACTAGGTGGTTTGTATGCAACACCATATACTTCCTTGCCCACTTAGTAAGCTACAACTTTTTCTGAATTCCTGATCAACTAGGGGCTCTACCCTCTGAAGAAGATTAAACTTGCTGCTCCCAAGCAGAAATCCTCAAAGCTTGGACCCCTGCACCACACTACATTCTTTAAGATGGGTCTCTTTCTGATTCTCTTTGGCAGCTCATTCAGCACACGAGGTGATTGCGGTCTCTGGCAGCAACGTGAGCCTAAACATCTTGCAACAATTGCCTTGTGACTACAGTCAACTAAACTGGTATTATTCCAAGGGCCAGAAAATTGTAGAATTGGATTCAGGCTTGAAGAAACCTACATATTTTGGGTCTAAATTTAAGGGCAGGGTCAACCTTGATTCTTCAAGTGGCAGCTTAAGCATCTTTGATGTAAAGAAAGAAGACAGCAGTATCTACCTCTTGAAAGTGTTGCATGAAGCTGGGAATGAGGACGAAAGGGACATCTCATTGCAAGTGTTTGGTGAGTAAGAGGAGTCAAAAGGTCCACCCTGCTTCCCTGCTGAGGGTCCCTGGTGAACCACTGGATGACTTCCTTACGTTCATGGGGACGCTATCTGGGAGGAGGAGAGTAAAACCTTGGAACAGGCTTGATTCATTTCTCCTAGATCCTATTCTACTTGAGAATCAGCCAGAAGACCCCAAAAATAATAGCCCTGGGACAGCTAAAATCTCTTATGCAGTTAGTGAGACTATGGTGTGGAGAGAAAGAAAACAGTAGAGATGGTTTCCTCTCTATTCCCTTCATTCTATCCTATCTATCAACACAAATCAGTTCTGAGCTCATCTTAATTATATTTCTGAACAAAGACTTCCTCAGACTTGAAAAAGAAAGAAGAGATAAAGGATGGGTGGAAGAAGGCAGGAGCTATGGGGAACTGTGCCTTGCAAGTCAACTACCTCAAGGGATTCCATTATAATTTCATCTGGTGAAACAGTGTTAATATCAGATGGAGATATGAAGGCTGTTTCCTCAGGGGAGGCGATTTCAGGGTTATTAGACAAAGCAGGGTAAATCTCTTCAGACTCAGGTGGGCAGACTGATTCCTCAGGGAAGACTGTTATAGGTTTATCTGGCAAAGAAGACTCAGAAGAATTTAAGGGTTCAGTGTCCCCACCATCATCATAATCAACCCATATGTTTCAATTTCAATTTTCAGGATCCCATTCCTTCCCAACTAATGCCCTCACTTTAACAGCAGATAACCTGCAAAGTTGAGAATTCAATTTGTGTTATAATTCAGCTACTTACATGATGAGTCTCTGCATTTGGTTTTCAGAAATATCAAGTCCACGGCTGTAAGCAATAAGAGATTCTTTTAAGGCAAACACGAAAACTTTCATGTCATTCATGTAGCACTTGAGCTGGGAATTTGAAAACCAGAGCTCACCCCTGCCCCTCTTTTTAAACAGTTTTATCCAGTATAATTAGAAATGACCAGCCACATCATTATAATTTTTACCTTCACAAAAATCTGCTAAGTGCCACTACACTGTTACTCAGAGTCTCGCCTTAAAAGCACTTGAGTAGGAATAGCCAATGGTGATATTTGCATACCTCTATTGCAAATTCATGCCATGGGTTAGTAGTGCCCTTTTGATCATTGGAGAAAGAGTCATTAGTGCCTTTATATCTAATCAAATTGGAGAACCAATTCTAAAAGCCCCAAAACCAACTAAGAAATCTCATCCTTAAGACTCTATTTCTCAAGAATCACTTTTGGTATCAAAATCTGTGTTGGGTTCTCCAGAGAAACAGAACTGACAGGATGTAATAAAATCTTTCTTTGTATATAATATATGTATGTATATATATGTAATATTCAGATATTTATTATAGGAATTGGCTGATGCATTTGTGGGGATTGGCAAGTCTGAATTCTGTAGAGCAGGTCAAAAATTGGGAAGTCCAAAGAAGGTGAGGTTGAAATCACCATGAGAAGTTGGCTACCTGAAGTAGAGGCAGGGATTCTTCTTGCTGACTTCTGAAACCCTTAGTTCTGGCTTTATAACCTCCAACTGATCGGATGAGGAGCCTCCCCTCACGGCTGAGGGCAATCTTCTTTGCTGGGTGTAGATACAATCAGCCATAGATGCAATCAATTGACAATAAATGCAAATCCACCCATGAAATACCCTCAGAGTAACAATCAGGCCAGCTCTTGTTTGACCAAACAACTAGACACCACATCCTAGCCGGATGACCTGTGAAATTAACCATCACATAGGGCTTTTTTTTAACCTTTCAGAATGGGTTGGATAAAAACTTAGTCGTTCACTACTTCCGCTCATAGCTCCCTCCTAACCAGTGTCTATGGAAGAAACATAAAGGCATTATATTGGAGTCAGAGCTGGGTTCAAAACTTAGGTTAGCCACTTACCAGCTCTGTGACTGAGGACAAAGATCTTCACATCTCTGGGCCTATATTAGGTAAGGATTTTTTATGGCAATGAACAGAAACCAATTCAATGTTTCTTTAGCAAAAAAAACAAAAACAAAAACCGTGATTATTTTTAAGTACCTCTTTAAATGCTATTTAAAGCAAGTCAAGAAGTTTAAAAGAGTCAGGAATGGCTAAAGTGAAGATAATGGAAATCTTAACACTGGCCAAGAATTCTAGAATCTATGGACAACAAGACTGAGGGTTCTTGTTTACACAAAATATCTCTCAAAGGCTAGACTTTTGTACGTCTCAGTTAAATTCTCAAGAGAGAGAACCTGATTGGCCCAGCTTGGTTCAGGTATGTGTACCTGGTTCAAGCATTTATGGCCCAAAGGATTGGATTATATAAAGCAGAAACATGGTTCCTAGGGAGGTCTCCTTAGGGTTGGAGTGGGAAATTATTAAAGAAGGGCAAGGCAGACATCTAAGATAGGTGTTCTTCTCAGAGCATTGGGTTTCTTATCATATAATGAGAATAATTATATCTACCTTTTAGGGTGTTACGAGGATCAAAGTAGATAATGAAAAAATATTTTAAAAATACAGTTCAAATATATAATATTGTATATATTCAGGTCCCACAAGATGGTCTTAGCTAAGAGGCCAGAGGCCCCACTACCTCCTCAATTCCTCCATTCATAACCAGTTTGCCAATTTTCTGAGTATTTAAAAATCCATAATCCAGGCTAGCTTTCAGTACATTCTGCCTGGGGGTAAGAACCAGAGGATGGTTTCTGGGGGAGGAATTGTCCTTCAAGTCAGCCTAGGCTTTTCTGATAGCTCAAAATGAAGATCTTAGAGCCAGAACACCCCATCTGACTCAATACACTACACTCACAAATTGTCTAGTTCTGTGCTGTCACCGTGGGAAATGAGGAAGGAGTATAAGCTATGAGGTTAGAACACAGGAAATGGTGAAAAGTGGAATAAATATTGCTCCATTATAGTGTGCGGGTGTAGTCCAGCAAGCTGAGAAGGTTTTGCAGAGATGGAGTTAAGCGTTCAGGAGGTCACACTGATGGAGCTTTTATAGCCCCTCCACATGTTTACAACTTCTGCCACATTTGAATCTGAGCCACATTAATTCCATAGGCACTTTACCCCTGAGCAGAATGGAAAGATCCCAGAGGATTTTTGGAAAACCTAGCCCTAGCCAAGGAAGGATAGACACTGGACATATTACTTCACTTTTAATTCAATAGTGGAACAACTGCAGTGATAATATATGAGCTCTAACACATATAAAACACTTGCACTTTGGTAAAGCTTTTCTCCATGGCCAGTGCAATTTTATCTTGCTAACACTGCGGAGTAGGGTTGTTTTACAGATGAGGGAAAGAAAGAAAGAAAGTTCCTCCAGTGTCACTCCACCAGATCCAAGTCCAGAATCCAGACTGGTCTCACTCCAAAACTAGTGTTTTATCCTTCCTATCACATAACTGCTTCCTTCACAATTTGTTCATTCGTTCATCCATTCATTCTATTCATTCATTCTTCATTTTATCAGATATTGATAGAGTATCTGCTATGAGGCAGGCATGTGCTAGACACTGGTATACCAAAGTTAACAGACAGACTCAGTGCTGCTCATCACTGCTGACATGAGGTTCTCAGTAGCACTGCCAGAGTCCAGGAAGATGAGATGTCCCCTGGTGGTTGTACAAAGTGCTTTGCCATGTAAGGGCTGGTACCTCTTATCCTGGGACTCTCACTGAATCTGAGCCTGAGAGACTAAGTCAAAGAAATCTTGAAGAATAGAAGGCCAAGCCACCAGCGATGGGCCATTGCTAGAGAAGAGACCCTGCGCAGTTGGGACACCCAGTTTGAACCCAGCAGATCTGTCCTCCAAGACTGCTGTTCTCTCTGACTCACAGGTCAAAACCCTGTTTTGTTCCTGGGTGCATGTATTTGACTCTGGCTCCCCCTCCTGGATTCAGCTTAGCTTTACCTCCAAGGGAGTAGCTTTTGAAGCCTCCTGAAGTGAAAAATGCTCACTGCCTCCCTCTGTAGGGACCTTTTTCCATCATTATCTGTACTTGGGGACCCCAGCCCTCCCCAGGTCCCTTTGTACTTTGTTGGTTAAACTTTTGCAGCATAAATAAATGCCTCATAAATGCATAAATTCATTATCTCATAATTTACCATAGTTTCTCTTTGCAGACCCTCTACCCAATCTTGTTATAAAAATTGAGCGACGTGAAGAAAATAACAGCTGTCACATAAAACTGTCTTGTGCGATTGAGGATTCTTCTGTAAACTACACCTGGTTTGGAGATTCAGGACCCTTTCCAAAGGAGCTCCAGAACAGCGTGCTTGAAATCACCCTTACGCCAGAAAACTATTCTAAGTATTTTACCTGCCAAGTCAGAAATCCTGTGAGCAGCAGGAATGACACAGTCTACTTCACTCTGCCCTGTACTCTGGGTAAGAAATATCCATGAAGGAGAGGGAGAAATGAGGTGGGCACAGGGTGATTCATTGTCCCGTGAAGGAAGAAAAGTGGAGAGGTCCTACTTGGTCTCTCCATAGACCCTGGTGGAGAACCCCACAGCATCTGGTAGACATGGGAAAGCTGCACACCTTGCCTTTGGTGATCTCGGTGACCTCACATGCAAAGGGCAGTTGGCTTCAGATCTCTGATGGGCCTCCTGCTCTCACAATGCACGGTCTAAAATCTGAGGCCAGGGTAATTGTCGGACATCTGAGACACCTGGATGAGCAGGGAGGAAAAGGATAAGTGGCCTGTCACATCAGAGTTTGGGAGAACAATCCAGACAATGCTGAAGAGGTGCATAGAGGTGTTCCTGGTGAAAGCCTTATCCTTGGGTAGAGACTCTCTGCTCCTTGAAAGTTTAGAAAGGCACCTTTGGGTTTCACATTTCAGATTCATCTGTGTCTCCTGGGAGGAGGCCCTCACTTGAGCATCACTCCTGGCTCTAGATCAGGCCTACAGGGATCCCAAATTAGGGTAGGTAAGATCACAGGGTTTAGAATCAGTCACACCTGGAGCTAATCCTGGGTTGTCACTGACTGGACAATTTCAAATTTGTTTCCTTCTTAAATAAAAGACAAAATACTAGTTTTTATCATGGGGTTATAAGGAGGATTAAACGAGACAATATGTTTGACTTATCTAGCATAGTACCTGTCATTTGACAAGTCCCCAATGAATAGTAGTTAAATTAGGCTCAGGCTTGAGCTCTGGAGACACTAGGGGTTTAGGGGACCCCTTAATAAATTTGCCTCACTATCTCTAGCATTCTGGGCTCTGTGCTCCCCTACACCCTTGAAATCACATCTCGGGTATATAAATTCTACCAAACAACTCGCACCTGTGGTGCTGGCTGATATTTGCCTGCCATGCCCAGTCATCAGGGATCATGACTTCCAGAGTTATTGCTTCCTCTGGTCCTTCTGGACCCAGTCTACCCTCCCACCTGTACTGATTTCTTTACCTCTGCTCCTACACATGGATGATAAAAACTTGATGTTCTTCTGTATTCTTCCTAACCAATCAGCCATGTCCCTTCTGGCCTCTCTATATAGTCCCTGTTCTCCTGTTATCACAGACCCAATGTGACAGTTATTTTTGGTGTCTAACCATGAGACTACAGTTTGGCTGGGGGGTTCCAAAACCACATGTGGACATCACATCCTGAGACCCAGAAGAAGGAGGAGGCACAATTCCTGTTCTTCATAAAATGAGGCTGTAGGAAGGATGAAAGCAATAATACATCCATTTTTTTTGAAAGGGCTAAACCCATCTTTTCCTTTTTTAGTTACCCCGAAACACCCTAGAAAAGCACCCGAAATCTCTCCTCTCCATTTTATTACTTGTTCCATTTTCCCTTTTTCTTTTCTCCTTCCCTTCCCTTCCTTCCTTCCTTCCTTCCTTCCTTCCTTCCTTCCTTCCTTCCTTCCTTCCTTCCTTCCTTCCTTCCTTCCTTCCTTCCTTCCTTCCTTCCTTCCTTCCTTCCTTCCTTCCTTCCTTCTTTCCTTCCTTCCTTCTTTCCTTCTTTCCTTCCTTCCATCCATTTTTCTTTATTTTTTCACTCTTTTATCCCTTTTTTTTCTAAACTTCCTCTCCATCTCCTAGTTGGTACAGCTTGTGAGTGATGTAGAGAAACAAGGAAGTAGTCCTTTTTCTCTAAAGTCAGCAGTGCAAGGCATAAAATAGTCATCTATCTATACCTGAAGCTCTGCCCTAACTTATTGATGTCTGGTATAGGGGAGTGATTATATCCCACAGATATGTCAAGGTAACTTTCAAGTACCTAGCTAAGCCAGTGATATTTAAGGGATTTGGGCACTCTTTATACTTTACAGCTGGAGAGATTGAGTTCTTATGAGGGAAAGGATGCCCTGGGACCACTGTGGCCAGATCCAGGGAGGCAAACTCCGTCCCCTGCTCTACTACCAGGTCTGTGTCCAGCACCACCCCCACTCCTTCCCAAAACCAAGGCACCTAAGAATTTGTGTTTTTCTTGTTCTTTCAGCTCGATCATCTGGTGTTTCTTCGGTTGCAACTTGGCTAGTGGTTATAATGCCATTTGTTCTTGGCCTTCTGTTTACCTAGGATGAACTCTTATAACTCAAGAATGAAACTTCAAGGCTACAAGATCTTGCTTTCATCAGCAACCATTTATATGACAGTTAAACCAGACAGGAGCTCTGGCTATATAAGATGGAGGAAAATGTGTTGTTGAGAGTGTGTGATATTGAAAATCTAAGGATTTTCAAATAAACTTTTTTCAAACATTGTTAATATTTTATTTTATATTCCCTAATTGTTTCTCAATACACACATGCAGAGATAGAGATAGATAGATAGACAGACAGACAGACAGACAGATAGATAGATAGATAGATATACAAAGATACGTATTTGTTCTTCCCACCAAAAAATGAGATGGGAATACAAGTGTTTTCTTTCTTATTTAAATAAACATTTGCTATGATTATCAAAGTTGCCCTAAATCTATTAGACAGAATCTGCTCTGCCAGCATGGACAAATAGGAACATAAAGATACAACAGTGGGGAGTGGAAATGACTCAAGCATGAGCTCCTGCTTCCCACATGGGAGGTCCCTGGTTTGGTCCCCGGTGCCTCCTAAAAACAAAAACAAACAACAAACAAATGAGAAAACCAACTGAGGAGAGCTGATGTGGCTCAGTGGTTGAGTGCTGGCTTCCCATATATGACTTTCCAGGTTCATTCCCTGACCCCAGTACCCAAAAAAAAAAAAAAAAAAAAAGATACAATGGAGAATATCCTGGGATCAGAGTTCACCTCTAACTCTTCCTCCAACATCCATGTTAAACCTCCTGGGGTTTCAGCTCTCCCAAGCTTTCCTGGTCTGCTGGCCTCAACTTTCCAGCCCTTTTGAAGAAAGCACCCATTTGGTTTCCTTGGAATATTGGGCCAGGCTTACTTCCCCAGAACTGATGATGCAACTTTGCCACATAAGAAGGGTCCTCCAAGTCTTTCAAGGGGAGCTTTATTCCCCCTCCTCTTTTTCACCATTTATTTTCATTTGCTAAAAGCTTCTGGGAGCAATATACCAGAAATGGGTTAGGTTTTAAAATGGGAATTTATTAGGCTAAAAGCTTACAGTTCCAAGACGGTGAAAATGTCCAAATCAATGCATTATTGGAGATGCTGTCTCACTGAAGGTTGGTTGTTGGCAATCCTGGACTCCTGCCATGTGGCAAGGCACAATGGGAGCTCTGGCCATCTCAGCCTTCTCCTCCTGGCTTGTTTTTTCTATGCTTGTCTCTTCCTTCTCCTCCAGGTCTTGTTGCTTCAACTTGGGGCTGCTCTGCTCTGTCTCTGACTTTTCTCTTTCTCCCAGGTTTATCAACATGTAGAGGTTTCTTTCTGCCACTGTAGCTTTTTTTCCTGGGTGTCTGTAGTTGTTTAGTTTTCTATTTATAAAGGCTTCCAATAAGAAGATTAAGACCCACCCTGTGCCCCACAATCTAATCAAAAGCCCTTAACCAAATTAATCTAATTATAAAATAAGCAGATGTGGCTCAAGTGATAAGGGCTCTGCCGACCATATGGGACCACCCGGGTTCAAACCCTGGGGCCTCCTGGTGAAAAGGAAGAGAAAGCGTGCCTGCATGGTGAGCTGAGTGCCCATGTGGTGAGCCAAGTGCCCAAGTGGGTGCCCACACAATGAGCTGAGTGCCCATGTGGTGAGCTGAGTGCCCACACAAGTGCCCACATGGCCAGCCGAGTGCCCACGTGAGTGTGTAGTTAGCAAGTGCCCGCAAAGTGAGCCAGTGTCCATGTGATGAGCTGAGTGCCCACATGAGTGCCTGCATGGCAAGCCAAGTGCCCAGGTGGTGAGCCGAGTGTCCGCATGGTGATTCAGTGCCCGTGTGGTGAGCCGAGTACTCACACAGCAAGCTGAATGCCTGCACAAGTGAGTCACACAGTAAGATGATGACACAACAAAAAGAGAGATGAAGGGAAGAGTCAAGGTGAAGAGCAGCAGAGACCAGGAACTGAAGTGGTGCAATTGACAGGGAACCTTTCTCCACATCAGAGGTCCCCAGGATCAAATCCCAGTGAATCTTAGAGGAGAGAAAGACCAGAAGAGAAGACAAAAAGAGAAATAGAAACAGAAGATCATACAGTGAATGGACACAGACAGCAAGAACAGCAGGGTGTGGGAGGGGAATGGGAAGGAAAAAAGTGATCTAACCAAAAGGTCCCTTAACTGAATCTAATCAAAAGCCTCCATCTACAATTGGTTTACAGGCACAGGAATGGGTTTGTCTTAAGAAGAAGATTTTCTGGGGTCTGCAAAAAACTCTGACCAGTATACTATTGTTGTTGTGGGGGCAACTCTTCAAATTGTAGTTGTATCATGGGATCCAATGTAACCACCATATCAACAAAATGTTCTCTCTAGAGTCCTTCATTATTCACACACAGGTTCCCTCAGGCCCTCCACTCACATATCACCTGGCACTTTTGCTTTATGTTCTCCTCTTTTAAATCTCCTCAAGGGAGAGAGGCTCACTAATGAATGCACTCTCTCTTCAGGAAACTGTCCCACCATGGAACACGTTCTCTTTAAACCAGACCATTTTACCCCACATCCCACCAGCTTTCTACAGCCTTTGATTTCTTCTGATGCGAAGACAATGTTGTATGTTCACCAAAACCTTTCATTTTCCTATTGGGCCAATAGGAAAACTCTGTTTTCCAGCTCTCCTGTTATCTAGAAAGAACGGTGTGACTGGTTCTGGTAAGTAAAATGTTAATATAGCAGGAAGTCAAGAACTCTGAGAAGTGGAGCCACCTAGTGCAAGGAACCTGTGGCCAAGCCACTGTTCGAAGAACAGTTGCCTGGACTGGATGACAAGAAATTTGGGGTTTTTTCAGTTACCACAGAATAACCTGGGCTCCCTAAGGCACCCATCCTCTCCCTCAGCTCAGCCTCCCATCTGACTATCCCTCCTTTCTCTGAGTAGCACCCTTTCCCTTTTCCTCACTTTTTCTTGGTGGAAGAAGAAGTTTTCTTGGGGATAACAAGTCCTCAAACTCTCAGAATATTTGATCTTCAGAAGTTTCTGCATCTGCCTTAAGTCAGGTTTTCTAGACTCAACAATGAGCACAGGGAATCAAAAAAATTACATACCCACACATATGCACAGACACAAGCATACACTCATACGTGCACAAATGGAGTGAAAGGGAATTTCTGAGAAAAGCAGTGAGAAGAAAAAAAAAACACCACTTTATGTTACTGATAAGCATGTACCTTAGCTGCTAAGGGTCAGACACATTTTTCCATGGGTCACCTTTATATTGGTTGTAGTTACTTGAAAACCTGAAGCATACCTCACCTTAGATAGCCCAAGCCACAAGCACCAATTCTTCCCGACCTGTCCCACCCCTTCAAGGAAACACTGGATGCATAATTTATGGGGCCCAGTGCAAAATGGAAATATGGGGCCCCTTGTTCAAAAAGTAGGAAAAAGGTGCCATTAAAGGCTTTGAAATATAAATATTTTTCCTTTCTTCTCCAGTCTTTCTCATGACTTGTCATGGTGTTTGTTATTTGCTATTTAATGTCTTTCTAAATAAAGAGAAATTGAAAATTGAAATTATCATCAAGGATTTTACCATTAATTTTTATGTTGTGCAACATTAATTTTAAATGCAAATATGAGAGCATTTAGGAATTTCTGGATGGTGATGGTAGAGCATTAAACCAAGGCCAGGGCCCTTCTGAACACAGGGTCCTGTGTTCAGATCACATGCCCAGGAAGCCAGACTTCACTCAAGGGAACATGATACCCTATGCCAAAGCAACTCCCTTCTCTGAAAGTTCTAGTGCCTGATTCTAGGCCTGATTCTTCCAGGCTTCCCAGCCCCTCATATATTTCTATACATCAAAATAATGAATATCAATGAACTCAAGCCATTTGTCTTTTTGCAAGGAGGATGTTCTGGCCATTGCCCAGAGTTCTCATAATGAGCAGCCTCAAGTGACCTGAAATTTCAGGACAAGTCATTTTCATACCATCCCTTGGCCTGATCTGGTGAACTCTGCAGTACTGTCCCCTGCTGGCTCCATTGTAGTGAGTTTAAGTAAAACTTAAAGCCTTGGGTTAGATTAGAGTTTCCCAAATTTTAATTTTATCTTGTGAAAATGCAGACGGAGTCAGATATTTGGGGTGGAGTCTAAGATTTTGCATTTCCAGCAAGTTGCCAGGTCATGCGACAGTCCATGGATCACTTTTTGAGCAGCAAGGCGCACAATGATATCTAAGCTTCCCTGCTGTTCTGTCTTTCATTTTCATGGTTCTAGACCGCTCCATGGGTCTGATTCTTCTCCTCCACTTCCTTCCTGGCTCTGCCTCTGGTTGTCAGACTGTTTCCTTTCTCAAGTTAAAATTTCCACTGGTTTCCCCAAAGTCCCAGGGGCCCCAGGCACACCACCTACTCCTCCAGGGGCCAAATTGTCCCGACAGTCAGCATAAGGTTACACCTGAAAGATGTTCAAGGCCAGGAGCTCCTATGGACAGAAAGAATGCCATCTTTACATCTAGCTCTTATGTCGCTTGCATTGGTTCTTGGTAGTGGGACCAGATAAGGATACACATAAATTAGACCTGGACCCTCAGAGAAATGAGTTCATTCATTTACCACCAATATTTACCAAGTTCCTATCCATGCTACATGCTAAGGCTGCATGTTGGGAACTGCTTAATGAGGGCTGACATTGACTGAACCCACCTGCATGCCAGGCTATGACTTGAGCTCTTTAATAAATGCTCTCCTTTAGGGAATAGGGCTGGGGTGTTAGGAGAGGAAGTCTTTCCAAAATTCTTTCTTAGGGATTTGGACTTTAAATGACCTCTTTGGCTAAGTTAGTTCTATATAGCTCTTGCTGAGATCAAAGCAAACTTAGAAACCATTCCACCCCTTGTGGTCACTTCCTGTCCAGGAATAATAGGATCAGCATCCTCCATTGACCTCAGACTATATTCTAGGGCATTTGCTAAATGGCAGTCCCTGCACCTGGAGAGGTGTGCTCTCTGCCCTACTCCAGCCCCCATTTCTAACCTCACCAGAAGACTGCATGGTGGGGGAGGAGACAGATTTAGCCTAAAGCCACCTGCATCATCTGGCAAGTGGTAACTGCACACCCTTATCCTCTTTCACCAACTGTTCTTCACATCCTTCCATTCCACCCCATCTTGATGATATATTTCTTTCATCACTCCTGCTTTTTATCCAGCGTATGCCATGTTCAGTTCTTAGCCTGATGTCCCTTATGTTCATGAGGGTCTGCATTGCCCTGGATAGGAGATGTCTGGATTTGTTTCTTTCCTTTCTTGGGTAAAACAGGAGTTATGGTGCCCTCAACATGCACCATTTTAGCCCAGGGGCCTCTGTCCAGGAGTCCAGTTTGGGCAGAGGGTGCCTGAAGAGGAGACAATACTACAAATACATTGGTTCATTCTGCCAAGAGATATTTGTAATATGAATCTTGATGAGACTTTTCTTTAATGCCTCAGTTTTGTAACTGGGACAAAAGCCTTCACATTCTAAAGAAAGTTGCAAATAAGTGGGGGACAGCACTGTCTCTAGGGTTTAGTAAGGGACAACTGAATTGGTTCTGCTACCCCCAGCAATCACCTAGCACTCCCCATTCCCAGTCTATACAAACAGAAGACTAGGAAGGGAGGAGAGAATGGGGACCATCAGTATCAAAATTCTTGGAGTAGGGAGAGACCTGTGGTTCCCTTCCCTATGGATGAACTCCCCCTCCCATGATGTCAAATGAAAGGGGGCTCTGAGAGTATGACTGAGAAATTCAAGGTACATGAAAGAAGGGGAGATTGATGTATCATTTCTCAGTTGGGTGCTCAATCCATTAAGGTAGAAACATGGCATTGGAGAGAGATGGGAAGCAGCCTGCACATCCACTGTTTGACATTGTAAAGAGGTAGGAATTTCCATGGTGACAACTGTAGAAGGTAGCTAAGCTTGAGTGGTCTTGCCACCCAGGCCACCTGGTAGTCAGATCACAGCTGCAAGAGGTTGCATGTACATTGTCAGTAGAAGCTGAGTGGGTGGAGGGTCAGAGGCAGAGCAACCTTCCTGTCAGCAACCTTTTAGCAGTGAGCTCCTCCATACCAATATAGCAGAGGACCCACAAGCACCCACACCTCTGCTCCACAAAAGCATTGACGTTTAGATGTCTGCCACATAAAAAGCATGTACAGTGGATACTTATTAGCAAGAGAAACAGAGAAAACCAGCAGTGGCCAGGTCAGTAAGAAATAGTTTTGCCTTCTCCTCCCTGTCCCTTTTCCACCAGAAAAGGTGGAACTAAATAGGAGGGGAAAAGATCAGACCATACTGCCTCACCCATTATAGGTCTTTGGGCAATGAGATAAGCCTGAGCTGGAGTGACAGGAAGAGGTAAAAGGGGAGTTTTTACACTGAACTGCACTGCTAAATTACTGGAAGTGATAAAAACAAAACTGAGGGATTTGCCCAAAATATCCTTAAGTGATGAAAGACAGATTTAACATAATCATGATGTGAATGGAGGGCAAAAAAAGCTCTTTGACGCTAGTTCCCAACCAGTCAAGTTCAAGTTCAAATTCAGACTGCTCAAAAACCTAGTTCCATGTATTTATTAAGCAGCTGCTAGGAGTCAAACATTATTCTAGATATAACACTGAGAAAGACGGCACAGTTCTTGGTTCATGCATTCTAGCCTGGAGACAGCCACAGTGTCAAATATGACAACTGCTAAGTGAAAGAACTAGAGGGAACAGAGAATGTAAATCAGGAAGATCTGACCTACTTTTTTTTTGATAGTAGGTTTTAAAATTTTTAGATCATTTTTATTGATACATATTAATAAAGCATACAATTCAGTCAAAGTGTATAATCAATGATATTTGCTATAATCACTTAGTTGTGCATTCATCACTTCAATCATTATTAGAGCATTTTCATTATTTCAATAATAATTTAAAAAAAACAAGAAAATTTCTCATCTTTCAATCTCTCTATGCTTCGCCCACTGTACATAACTACTGTTTCTGACTATTCTATCCAAAGTATATAAATAATGGCTTTTAGTATCATCACAGTGTTGTCATTCATCATCTCAAAAATTTTAGAACAATTTCATTACTCCAAAAAGACTGAATCTTTTAGCATTCCTTCCTTAGACCTGCATAACAACTAATCTCCTTTCATCTTTATAAATTGATTTATGTTTACATTTTATAGAAATGGAATCATACAATATGTAGTACTCTGTCTGGTTTCCTTCACTTAATATAATGTTTTGTGGTTTTTGTTGTTTTTTGTCTTTATTTTTTTAATGTTACATTAAAAAAATATGAGGTCCCCATATACCCCTCACCCCCCTCACCCTACTCCTCCCCCCATAACAACAACCTCCTCCATCATCATGAGACATTCATTGCACTTGGTGAATACATCTCTGAGCACCGCTGCACCTCATGGTCAATGGTCCACACCATAGCCCACACTCTCCCACAGTCCACCCAGTGGGCCATGGGAGGACATACAATGTCTGGTAACTGTCCCTACAGCACCACCCAGGACAAGCCCAACCCCCAGAAATCCCCCACATCACATCTCTTCCTCCCACTCCCTACCCCCAGCAGCCACCATGGCCACTTTCTCCACACCAATGCCAAATTTTCTTCGATTACTAATCACAATAGTTTATGAATACAATATCAGTAAATCCACTCTAATCCATACTCTATTCCTCCATCCTGTGGACCTTAGAATGATTGTGTCCACTCCCCCTCTATAGCAAGAGGGAGCTTAGATTCCACATGGATACTGGATGCAATTCACCTGCTCTCAGTTGTAGGCACTCTTGGCTCCCTGGTGTGGTGGTTTACCTTCTTCAACTCCATGTTAGCTGAGTGGGGTAAGTCCTATAAACCAGAGTGTAGGAGTTGCAAGTCTGTTGAGGCTCAGGGCCTGGTTATTACATGGTCAGTCCAGGGATTCAGATCCCCTGGGTATACATTAAACCCCAGCACCAATTACAGATCTGGTAAAAGTAACAGGAGAGGCTTGTGGACAAAGGTCACATCTGCGTCCAGCTCCATCACACAGAAACACAAACTCCGAAGTAAGGCCAACTGACATGGCACTGAACTCCATCTGCCATGACCATAGAAACTGTGGGTCTCTGTAGCCCTCAGAAGAACCAGTGCCTGGGGTTGTATCTACTTTATCTGTCTCTGGGACTCTGCTGAGGTGTGCATAAGGGCAACCCCTCTGATAACCTCCTGGCTCTTTTTGGAGACTTATAGCCATATAAACTCATTTGTCCTTTCCATTTCCCCCTTTTATTCAGGTCAAAAAACATTTTTAACTCCTGGTATTATATGTGGACTGAGATATTCTGCTGGTCCAAGGTGACCCTTTTATTCAAGATCATTTTCTTGTTACATCATCAACTGGTACTTGGTAGTAATCCTTCAGCACCAGGGAGGCTCATCCCAAGGAGTCATGTCCCACGCTGGGGGGAAGGCAACACATTTACATGCTGAGTTTGGCTTCAAGATTGGCCACATTTGAGCAACACGGAGGCTCTCAGGAGGTAACTCTTAGGCACCCTGCAGCTCTAGGCCTTGTTCTTATTTCAGGTGCACAGACTTACAAGCATAGTCATTAGTATCGAGGGCTCATTGTTGGACCTTCCTTCTTTCTGGTCTTTGCCGTTGCACTTGGGGGATTGTTGCTGTTCCTTTAGGGACTGTGACAGAGCTCCCCTGGCTAGGAACTCAGCACTCCCTCAGTTGTTTTTACTGACCTACTTTTGAGGGTCAGAAAATGTTTCCCTTTGGAGTCGGAGACTTAAAAGTGAATAGTCATTAGGTTAGATGAGTGTATTTGGAGTATTTTCAGCTATGAGGAAGGAGGAAGATGCAGGAGTGCTCTGAAGGAAATAAAAACTGGTTGCTGGAGACATTTGGTCAAAAAGATATCAAAATAAAACTGTTGCCACATTTCTGGATGGTAAATAAGGGCTATTCTCATCTTGGGTCGTGGCTCTTGAAAAGTAAACAAGTTTTCAAAGAATCATATGTCTCTTAGGATAATAATTCTAGGGCGATAATTTCACAAGAGTCAGAGTCATGTCAATGAAACAAATCTTTCCTAATATGAATGAATCTGCTTAATTTTTAGGAAAACTAGTCAGAAGGTCATTTATAAAATCTCACTGGTAAAGACACTCAACTAGAATGGGAAGGATCTATCTTATCTTTTAGACTAGAGCTGTCCATTCCTACTCCAATCTTAAATTGGATTGAGCAAAGGAGAATGTCAATTAGTATCTGGCTGAAGTCTGGGACATTTGCATTTGCAAAGGATAAAAAGGGTCAAAAGAACAAAAAATGTACCTCCTGTAGTATATCAGCTGTTGTATGCAAGATGCCAAAATGAAGAGGATGGGAGAAAATTTTACTGAAAGATTTTGGAGTAACTTGATGAATCAAGAGAAAAGCTAAATATGGGGCTCTAGGCAGCAAGGTTTAATGGGCAAACTTTTGGGGTTCCCCATCAAGATGAATTGGTTCTAATTGTTTTCCAGACTGGTGGCTCTGCCTAATAAGCAACTTTCTTTAATTTCTGCTCCTTCTAAATTTCCTGTGCTTTTGCGATCTCTTGGACAATTTGATAAAGAAGTTTTTATATCTCCACAGTAATACAAGGTATGCTTGGTCTTAGAAAAACTGGAAAGGCAAGAGGTACTCTGAAAAGGGCAGTAATCCCTCTCCAATCTCTTGAATGGCTCTGGGATATAAGACTGGAGGAGAAGCAACCCCAGCCCCTTAAGGATTTCCAGGTAGAATCAAAACTGGTTATTGATAGCATTGGGCAGACGAGCACCTACAGAATACTGCCCTAATCCCCACCTCCCACCTCATCCTGTCTTACACCAGTACCAAAGACATAAATTGAATTCTTTAATTCAAGAAAAGAAGAGGTCTGACATTTCTGAGTTTCAGAATGAGAGAAGATCAGTGTCTGGGAAAGTCAGGGGAAGCATGGCATGAGATGAGATTGGTGAGATGAATTTTATCCTAAGAACACTGGGAAGCCGTGGATGGGAAAATATTTAAGCAGTGAGGTGCATGGTCACATTGCTCTCACTAATATATGGAAACTTTCAGGGGCATTACAGATATTGAAAGAAATGGTTCTATGTAAATTTTCTGCAAGTTGAGGAGGGGAGTTCTCAAATTGTGAAATTTGAAATAGCTCATTGAAAAATTCTAGATATAAATTTGGTTTTATTTTACAAATTTTTTTCTAGGATGGGAGAACTAGTATAATGAGATTCTGATGCTTTAGAGGTAGACCCATAGATCTCAGAAATAGTCATGGTAAATATATATATATAGGGGAGAGAAAACAGGTTCAAATTGTTGTAGTTCACATGGAGAAAACTCAAGATGGATTTGAAACAAAACCTTAAGATCCAGTACTTTCTCATGTTCTAACTTTTATCACTAACTTTCTTTACTGAAACATTACATATGTACTGAAAATGCATAATAAATTTCCATAAAGTGAACACATCACTATAATCAGCATCCAAATCAAGAAACTGAAAAGTTATGAGTAACTTTGAATAAGTGTGAGGGAATTCTGTTGTGGCACTGTTCCCAGAGAAAAGAGGATGAATACACAAGTTGACAGATGCCTTCCACATTCTCTTTGACTAGTAAGCACAAGTGTGAGCATGCACACACTCATTCGTCTGCACCTTCTTCCCATACGTCTGATTACAAAGATGTTCCCTCTTACTTGATCAAACCATTCCCCGGATGGCAAAGACTGCTAGTTGTCTATCAAATAAATATTCATCTTCCCTTTTATTTTCCTCAAAAGGATGAATCCTGATATTTAGTTGGACACATTGCATTTCATCTAAAGGCTGCATTTCCTAACTCCTTTACATTTTTGTGTGACCATATAACTAAGTTTTACAATGCTATAGAAGCAGAAATTGTGTGGGACTTCTGGGAAGGAAGTCTTCCTCTATCCTGCTGTCTGGAACAAAAGTGGTTGGGAAGAGCTTCAATAGCCATTTTGGACCATGAGGAAAAGAGCTGCAACCCAAGGATGGTAGAACCACCATATCCTAGAGATACCTGAGATATCTTATAGATACCTGAAGAAGTACCATGCCAACTCTAAACTGATCATGTCTTGTCTTCTTTCAGTTGAGAGAATAATAAACATGTTATCTTGTCTCAGCCACTCTTTTCAGGTCCCTGAAACTCACTTAATACTAATCTTAAATGATTTGCCTTCTATAGTTTCAAAAGGATTTAACACCCCAATAGGAACCAATTCAAAATTACAGCCACCTCTTGCATATAGAAGCGATACCATAGATAGAGTCTTCTCTGAGTTCAGTTCTTCAAATGATAGCTTTTATTCTTTTAGTTCTATTATGTATTATAAACCAGTCTCACTTAGGCCATGTTTTAGTTTGCTAAACACAGCTGGAAAAAAATATATCAGAAATGGGCTGGTTTTTACAATGTGAATTTATTAAGTTAAAAGCTTACAATTCTGAGGCTGGGAAAATGTCCAAATCAAGGCATCATCAGAGATGCTGTTTCACCATAGGTCAGCTGCTGGTGATCCTGAACTCCTACCAGGTGGTAAGACACAATGTTGGCTCTGCCAGTCTGGGTCTCTGCCTTCACCTCCAGGCTTACTTTCTCCCCAAGTTCAGTTGTGGACAATTGATATATGGCTCATCTTTCTCCTCTCCTCTGAGTCTCATCTCTTAAAACTTCTTGGGGGCTTCTTCCATGACTCTGTGTTCACTGATTACAGCCTCCAGCCTCTAGGACCTCTCTCTCAGCCTCCCAGGGTTTCTCTGTCTCTGCTGCTTTTTGTCTGTGTGTCTGTGACTTTTTAATTCTACGTTTAAAAAGGACTCCAGTAAGAGGATTAATACTCACCCTGGATCCCTCAATCTAATCAAAGACCCTTAACTGAAGTGATCTAATCAAAAGGTACCATCTACAATGGGTTTGCAGGCACAGGAATGGGTTTGCTTTAAGAACAGGATTATCTGGGATTCACAAAAGACTCAAACTAGCACAGGCCATAACAAAAATCTCCGTAAATGTAAAATAGTTGAAATCATACAAACATTGAAAATATGGTTCCGAGTACAATGTAATGATGATTTATGCAATGTCTTCTGGAAATCAATAACAGAGGGATATTTGGGAAATTCACAGATATGTGGAAATTGAATAACACATCATAAATAACTGGTCAAAGAAAAAATTTCACGGGAAATTAGAAAAGCCTTCAAAATTATGAAAATGAAAACACAACATATCAAAACTTGTGGGATGCATCTAAGCGGTGCTTAGAGGAAAATTAAATGTTTAGATTAAAAAAGAATGACCTTAAACCAATAACTTAACCTTCCACCTTAAAAAAAACTAGAAAAAAGGACAAACTAAATCTAATGCAAGGCAAAGGAAGATAATAATATATCCAGAGCACAAATAAATAAAATAGAGGCTAGGAAAACAATAGAGACAATGTATGAATCCAAAATTTGGTTCTTTGAAAAGATCAATACATTTGACAAAACTTTATCTAGAATGACTAAGCAAAAAGAAAGAGAGAAGACTCAAGTGACTAAAGTTGAGAAAGAAAAAGGGGACATTACTCCTGATCTTACAGAAATAAAAAAGATTATAAGAGACTATGATGAACAATTGTATGCCAATAAGTTAGAGAACCTAGATGAAATGGACCACTTCCTAGAAAAACACAAATTATCAAAACTGGCTCAAGAAGAAATAGAAAATCTGAATGGATCTATAACAAAGAGATTAAATCAATAATCAAAAACCTCTTTGGGAGTGGATGTGGCTCAGTGATTGAGTGCGTGCTTCCTGTGTATGAGGTCCTGGGTCCAAAACCTCCTAAGAACAAAAAACAAACAAACAAACCAACAAAAACTTCTGACAAGAAAGGACTAAGACCAGATGGTTTCTACCAATGATTAGTAAACTCTCCTGAGCATTTACAAAAGAATTACACCAATTCTTCACAAACTTTTCCAAAAAAATTAAAAAAGAACACTCCTCAACTCATTCTATGAGTCCAGTGTTGCTCTGATATCAAAACCAAAGATATCATAACAAAAGAAATTACAGACTAATATTCCTTATGAATATAGATGCAAAAATCCTCAACAAAATAACTAGCAAACCAATTCAGTAACACATAAAAAATGATTATACATCATGGCCAAGTGGGATTTAACTCATTCAAATAAAACAAAAGGTTAGATCACCTGATGAAAATAAATCAATGTAATCCACCATACTAATAGAATAAAGGACAAAAACCACAACATCATCTTAGTAGACACAGAAAAAGCATTTAACAAAATCCAACACCCATTCATGAAAAAAAAGTCAACAAACTAAGAATAGAAGGGAACTTCCTCAATCTCAAAATGGCTATTTACGAAAAAACCCACAGATAACATCATACCTAATGGTGAAAGATTGAAAGCTTTCTATCTAAAATCAGGAACAAGACAAAAATGTCCTCTCATCCCTTCTATTCAACATTATACTGGAGGTTCTAGCCAAGGCAATTAGGTAAGAAAAAGAAATAAATGACCTCCAGATTGGAAAGGAAAGAGTAAAACTATCTTTTTTTGGAGATGACATGATCTTGCATATAGGAAATCCTAAGGAATCTATAAAAACATCAGAGATAATGAACAAGTTCAGCAAGGTTGAAGAATACAAGACCAACACACAAAAATAAATTGTAAAAGGGAAAAGATTTATATGATCTGAAGAGAAATCAGAGTATGTTGGAGGAGTGTGGGGAGTGGGGTATATGTTAATCTCATATGTTTTTTTAAATTTTAATTTTATTTGAATTTGTAGCAAAATTTGGCACAACAGATAAAATAAAACACAGATACAGTCTGTGATCATGAGGTATTACAGGAATTATACTCCCAGTAATATATCCCTAAAAAATGATCTCCCCAGAGGGATGAGATTCTTTTTTTCAAGAACATTTCTTTTTCTCAGGCAATATCATATAAGAGACAGATAAAGAGAAAGGCACACATTGTCTTGAGTAACAATATGTGGTTTGTCAAAACTGAAACACTGTTAAAAAAAGGGAGTGGGATAGGAGGTTGGGGGGCAAATGGGAACCTCATATTTTTGAATGTAACATTTAAAAGAAAATAAAGAAGAAAAATACAATACAATACAATAAAAAAATTTTAAAAATTTAAAAAAGTATTGGCATTGTCTGAGTGGATATTTATTTTATTTTATTCTTTTTATTTTTTATTTTCTTTTTAAAAAAAGATAAATAGATCACACAAAATTTATATTAGATTATATTTTTTAATGTAACATTTTGTGTGACCCATGTATCTTTAAAAAATTAATAATAAAAGGTAAAAAAAAAAAAAAGAATAGCCAGATATAACAGCTAGGCATAGCATGGCAAGCATAGAGAGATTGAGAGGTGAAGAATTTTGTTTGTTTGTTCATCTGCTTTTTGTTTAATATTACTATTATTGAAATAATGAAAATGCCTTAATAATATTTGAAGTGATGAATGCACAACTATGTGTCTATACCAAATACCATTGATTGTACACTTGGGATGAATTGTACGTTTTATTAATATGTATCAATAAAATTGATTTGGGAAGCGGACTAGGCCCAATGGATAGGGCGTCAGCCTACCACATGGGAGATCCGCAGTTTAAACCCTGGGCCTTCTTGACCTGTGTGGGAGCTGGCCCACGTGCAGTGCTGATGCGTGCAAGGAGTGCCCTGCCACACAGGGGTGACCCCGTGTAGGGGAGCCCCACACACAAGGAGTGCACCCCATAAGGAGAGCCGCCCAGCACGAAAGAGAGTGCAGCCTGCCCAGGAATGGTGCCGCACACACAGAGAGCTGACACAGTGAGATGACGCAACAAAAAGAAACACAGATTCCTGGTGCCGCTGATAAGGATAGAAGCAGTCACAGAAGAACACACAGCAAATGGACACAGAGAACAGACAACTGGGGGGGGAGGAGAGAGGGGAGAGAAATAAATAAATAAATAAATCTTTAAAAATTTAAAAATTAAAAAAATAAAATTGATTTGTTCTAAAATACAAAAATAAATAAATAAATTCTATTTTTAACAATGAACAATGATGAATGCCAAGACAATTCAACGGGGAAAGAATAGTCCTTTTAACAAATGGTGCTCGGAAAACTGGATATCTGCATGAAAAAGAATGAAGCTGGACCCCTAACACACACTATATACAAAAATTAACTCAAAATGCATCAAATACCTAAATGTAAGATCTAAAACTGTAAAGTTCTTAGAAGAAAACATAAGTGTGAATTGTTATAATCTTGGATTAGGCATGATTTTTTAGATATGACACCTAAAGTACAAGTAACCCTCCAAAAGTAGATAAACTTGACTTTATCAAAATTAAAACATTTTGTAGTTCAAAGCACACTATCAAGAAAGTGACAAGGCAGCTAACAGAATGAGATAAACTATTAGCAAATCATATATCTGGTAAGCGTCTAGAATCCAGAATATGTCAGAACACTTACAACTCACCAATAAAATGACAAATAACCCAATTAAAAATTGACAAAAGATCTGAATAGACATTTCTCCATGGAAAATATACAAATGACAAATAATTACATGAAAGGATGTCAACATCTATTGTCATTAGGAAAATGTAAAACAAAACCACAAGATACCACTTCACTCCCACTAGGATGGCTATGATCAAAAAGTGTTAATGAGGCTATGGAGATACTGGAATCTTCATACATTGCTGTTGGAAATGTAAAATGGTGAAGCTATTATGGAAAACAATTTTATAGTTCCTTAAAAAGTTAAGGATACAGTTATCAAATAATCCAGCAAATTCCATTACTAGGTATCTCCCAAGAGAATTGAAAACATATGTTTCCACAAAAGTTTGTAAATAAATGTTCATAGCAGCATTATCCATAAGAACCAAAATGTGGAAATAACCCAAATGTCCATCGATTAATGGTGAGTAAACAAAATGTGGTATAACCATACAATCAAATTATTACATAAAGTATACAAGCATGGATGACTCTTGAAAACATTATGCTAAGTGAAAGAAGTCAGACACAAAATGGAATATTATATGATTCCATTTACATGAGATGTTCAGAATAGGCAAATCCATAGAGAGAGAGTATATTAGTGGTTACCAGAGTCTTTGGGGAGGAATAAATGCAGAGTGACTATTAATGAGTATGGGATTTCTTCTAGAGAAGATGAAAATATTCTGGAATAAGAACATGGGAAAGATTGTACAACCCTGTGAATATACTAAAAAAAAAACAAAAACCCACACACAGAATTGAACACTTTTAAAAGGGCAAATTTTATTGTAAGTGAATTATCTCAATAATTTTTTTAAAACTATGGCAAAAATTATACTGAATGATAAATTGTTGAAGGCATTCTCTTTAAAGTTATGATGCCTAATATCATATCTTTTATTCAACATTGTATTGGAAATCAAGCCAAATACAACATGATTTTTAAATGCATATTTTGAGGGTTCAATGTGAAAAACGTTGTTATTTTTAGAAATTATGATTATCTCAATTGAAAATCCAATAAAATTTACCTATCTTGGATTTAGCCATGAGTAGAAAGGAAAAAAATCTTCACTGAGAATTCATAAACACAAGCCTTCCCTTCATCAGGCTGAGGATAGAAACACATTAACAATGTGATCTAAAACATTCTAAGACAAGAATGCAGTTTAAAATCGTTCTGGACAGAGAAACATGTTAAATATCCCTGCAGGGATATGACAGAAAGATCCAAATGCAAACACTGACTGAATATTTTATGACACTAAGGAATTATTATTATTAATTTTAAGTGTGAGGATGGTATTATAGTTATGTTCATAGAAATAGTCTGTAATTCAGGGACACACACTGAAAATTTACAGAGGAAGTTATGCAATGTCTTCTATCAGCTTCAAATAATCCATGGGATAGGAAGTAGATGGCATACATTTGGCCATGTTGTGATAATTGTTGCAAGTGGGTGATGGCTATGTGGGAATTCATTATACTATTCTGTTTGCTTTTGTACATGTTTGAAATTTTCCATAAAAAAAGTTATTAAAAAATTGAGCAGTTCTGGCTTAGAAGAGTCTCAATCTACCTGGCTCAAGCAAACAAAAATTGTCTCTGGAGGAAGGTACTTAAAAACAGATCTCAAAGGATTCCCAACGATGTGAGCTCACAAAAAGAAACAGAACATACAAAACATTTGAATAAATTTTCTAACATGAGCAAGAGTCAGCAGAATATCAAAGATGGAATCAGAGCATTAAAGATTTCAGATATTGAAAATATTAGAAGCAGAATATAAAATGTTTAATGTAAACAAATAAAAGAGAATCAAAATTATGACTGGTATACAAAAGGTGGTCAAAATTGGCCAAACAGAACTTCTAGAAACTAAATTGTAATCTTAAAATCCAAAGCCCAGGAAGCGGACTTGGCCCAATGGATAGGGCGTCTGCCTACCACCGGGGAGGTCCATGGTTCAAACCCCAGGCCTCCTTGACCCATGTGGAGCTGGCCCATGCCCAGTGCTGATGTGCGCAAGGAGTACCCTGCCATGCAGGGGTGCCCTCCCCCGTAGGGGAGCCCCACGCGCAAGGAGTGCGCCCCCTAAGGAGAGCCGCCCAGCGCGAAAGAAAGTACAGCCTGCCCAGGAATGGTGCTGCACACACGCAAAGCTGACACAACAAAAAGAAACACAGATTCCCGTGCTGCTGGCAACAACAGAAGTGGACAAAAAGAAGAACACTCAGCAAATGGATACAGAGAACAGACAACTGTGGTGGGGCAGGGGCAGGGGAGAGAAATAAATAAAATAAATCTTAAAAAAAAAAATCCAAAACTCAATTGGTTGTTTAAATATCAAACTAGAATCTGCTGACAAGGTGTGAGTGAAGGGAGGATAGGTTTGATGAATTAGTTAGAAAGCAATGCAGAAAGATAAAAATACAGAAAGTATGAAAGTGAAGTTAAGATGTGGGATGTTAAAGAAAGAAACCTGAAATGCCTCTAATCAGGACTCCAAAGGGGATGGTGAAGAGTGAAGAGAATAGGGTGGGACTGGAGGGGGGAGAAACATTCAAAGAGAATGGTTGAGATATTTTCAGAACTGATAAAAGAAATTCATTCTTTGATTTATTAAGCCCACCCAGATAATAAATCCCGAACTGGTTAAAAAATTTTTTTAATTCCACTCATAGACACTTCATAATAACACTTAGAGAACATTTAAAAAGTGAATAAAAGGTCTTAAAAACAGCAAAGAGAAAATTATTATTTATCAAGGAAAAACAAAGTGAGAACTGAAAAGGCAACAATGGAAGACAGATTACCAGTGGAACACTTTCTTCAAGGTGTTGGGAGAAAATAACTGCCAACCTAAAGTTGTATAGCAAGCAAAGCTCTTTCAAAACAAGATAGAAATAAAGACATTTTCAGACAAAAACAAAAATTTGTGAGAGCTTACTGCTAATAGATTCCCATTAAAGAACTTCTAAATGATGAACTTTTGAAGAAAGGATTGGTCAACATATAGGTAAACCTAAAAAGCATTCACTGTATAAAACAATGAGGATGGTACTGATAATGACTGATTTGGAGTAAAAAATGGAGTAAAAGATGACATTAAAATAGTATATAATATCGGGGAGTGGCTGTAGTTCAGTGGTTGAGCTTTTGCTTCCCATGCACAAGGGAAAAAATAGTTTACGATATAATTCAAGAGGGAATGCTTGTTATTAAAGCAGTTTCATATTCTTGTACTATTTGAGAGGGAAGTAGCCAATATTTAATAATTTTAGACTTTAAGTCAATTGTACATTTAAAAAATGAAAGTAAGAAAGAGCACAAAACAAGATAAGGGCACATCATGAGGATATATAGTAGCCAGCTTAAAGTGATGCTCGTTGGTCAAATATGGGACAATTTGAGCACTAAAATAATAAGGACAGTAATGAATTATAAACCATTGTGAAAATATGAAGCCATGAGTCCATACTGATGAGAGCGAGAGTGAGAGTGAGAGAGCAAAAGAGAGAGAATACTAACTGGAAAATCCCCATTTTGCAACCATCACAATAAAGATAGGTTCAGGCAAAAAAAAATCATCAATGTAGGCTAAATTCAGAGAAAATTTTGATAAGGAACAGGCTATTTGCATGGTCTTAAAGTATATGCCAACAGAGTGTTATTAGTTACAAGGGGAAAATTAGTGTCTATGCAGTGGAGAAATCTGACAACACTGGCCTGGTGAACAAAATGTTAAAAAGACAAACTAATGAGCTCTCTGCTGTAGCTGTTTCCCCTTGGTTTCCCTTAAAGATGCTGAGGGCCCGTTTTGGGTCTATGGTATCCTCCACTTTTCATATATAAGACTCTTCTTTCATAGAACCTTAAGCTCCCAGAGTTCACAATCATTTTCAATCTTGAACTCTCATTGATCATCTGCCCGAAGAAGACAGATTATTTTTCTATTGACTCAGTCAAAAGAGGAGAATGCGTCTATGAGTTAACAGTTAGATGGTGGCTACAGATTGGCCTTGGCTCTGCTAGACTCTCCACTCCAGCTCCCAGGCTCGCTTCTCTTAGCTATGCTAATCCCTGACAGTGGGCAGGAGCATAGAACAGAAAGATCTTTGAAAAACACAGGTTTGACCACGCCATTTTCATGCTTAAAACCTTCAAGGTTTTAAGGCCTTTAGAAGGCCTAAAGGCTACTACTGCTCCTTCCGTGAGTTGGTCTCTGTGGATTCTTCCTGTTTCATTTCTAATCTGGCCCCTCATTTGCACCCTATGCTGCAATCTTCCCGAACTACTTGCAGTTCCCCGAACTCACCCAGTACCTTTGCTCATGCTTTTGTACTTCCTGGAATCCTCCCTCGCCTGCCTTGTGTGCCTAGCAAACTCCTACTCATTTGTCAAGATTCAGATGAATTGTCTCTTCAAAGTCCCGGAACCACTTCTTAGTGGTGGGACCCTCTCCCTCCCCTATTCTCCCCTATACATTGCCTCTTTCCACCCCCTATGTGATGGAAATGATTATTACAAAGAAGTTTTGGAAATCATCAGCTGGGAAGACCACAAATTTCCATTTCCCCATATCCTACTCAATCTTGGAAAATCAAAGAGGGAAGTGACTTGCCCAAGGCCACTCAGCAAGTTTCCAGCAGAGCTGGGCAGGAAGTAAAGAATATGTCCTCAGTTGATGCTAACTGACAACCTAAGGATTGACCCACTGCCCATCATGAGGCTCTTTTGGATTCTCTCAAACTTCAGACCACTCAATTTTGCAGGGCCTAGTAGGATGGCAGCATTGAAGGGCTTGTCAGTAGCTAGAGAGTGCCAGAATAAATATGTTCAGTCTCCAGACTCATAGTTAACACCTGGAGCCACATTGGAAGCCTCTGGAAGGCTGCATAATGTAGCAGTTAAAAAAGCATGATCTTTGGAGCCAGGCAGATTTGGGTTTGAGTTCCAGATCCACAATCTACTAGCTTTAGAACCTAAGGAAAACCAGACTTTTTCCTCAAAATAAAACGTTTCTCTTTTTATCATGATTAAATAAGATAACCTTATTAAATCATCCAGCATGAGGCCTGGCATGTAGTAGGTATTCAATAAATACTAGTTGCCTTCCTCTGACCTATGTGTGCCCTTGTTTTTCCCAGGATCAGGACTTTAATTCAATTGAATCAAGACAACATCTTTTGGTCTAAGTCTCTTCAAATACAAAATAAAAGGGAATTGATTATATGATTTCTCTCTTTCTCTTTCACTCTTTTTTATTAGAGAAGTTGTAGGTTTATAGAAAAATCATGCATAAATTACAGCTATACCTCTCTATTATTAATACCTTGCATTAGTGAGGTATATCTGTTACAACTCATGAAAGAACATTTTTATTATTGTACTATTAACTATAGCCCAAGGTTTATGTTAGGGTCATTATATGATTTCTGTGCCCAAGGTCATACTTCCTTTCTATGCATTTCACTTTGATCAGCCTTCCCAATCAGCACAAAGCCTGCCCATGGGTGTGACCTAACAGAGGTTTGTTCTCAGAGGAAGTGGAGATGGGTTGGGAGGTATGTGGGGAAATGCAAATTTAGTGGCTAAATAGGACTTCCCTGGGTCTGATGATTTCCAAGATGCCTCTGAGATGTAAGTAATGTGGAGAGGAAGGGCCAGCTTTACCTCAAAGAATGATTGCAATCAATATATATCTCCACAAACACTTTTAGCATCTATTATATGTCAGGTATGGTTAGATCCTGGAAACATGAAGATAAATAGAACAAATGAAACTTAATCAGGAAATGGTAGCTCTTGTCTAGACCCCGGAGGTCTGGTTTCTGGTCCTGGCTTTACAAAAACTGGCCTTGTGATCTGGGGGAAGTCCTTCAGAGGGGTTAACTTCTAAGCCTCAGCTTTCTCAAGGTGAAATGAGGAAGCTGGAAAGGTGGCTTCTAATTTTTTTCCCCCTGATCATACCACTCCTCTGAAATTCATCTCTGTGTTTTAAAGTACTCCCTGGGAATCTGTCTGGATGAGCTATAAACACCAATTGATCATATACCAATCCAATAAATATGCTCCCAATTTTGCTCCAAAGCTGTCTCCACACTGTCCCCTACCCATACTTCATAATTAGAAAAATGGCATGGCCATCTTCCAGGAGTCTAAAGCCCATTTTATATAGGACCCTTTCCTTCACACCCCGCAGCCTATCAGTTACAAAACCCTGCCAAATCTCCCTATGGAATAACTCCCTCATGGGCCTCTCTCTCTCCCACCGCACTATCATTTATTTGGTTGAGATTCTCATTATTTCTTCTAACCAGATCTCAATTCTAGTTCTACATTAATCTTCCCTACTCTACTTTCTGAAACATAAATATAACCAGGTCACTCACTTGCTTAAAACATAGAGAGCATGAATGGCTCTCCAAAATGTGTTTATTTGTATGTGAAAAGGAGTTTTGATGGGTGGAAGGAGGGACAATGCCTCCTGTTGGAAAGACCAAATTCACTAGTCTTCTAGGCTTCCTAGGCTTCACTGCTCTTCCTAGGAATGAACAAAAGACAAATCAAAACAATGAGGAAGAGGAGGGAACTAGCAAAGAGGAGGGAACAGTCTACCATATACTGTACTTTACATATACTATGCTATTTTAACCTTTAAAAAATATATGAGATATCTTAAGTAAGTTTCCCCAAGAAATAGACTCTGAGATGGAGATTCGTGCATAAGAACTTCACTGGGGAGTGATCACATAATAATGCCTGTGGGGAGTTTAGGAAGCAGGGTAAGGCAGAGGGAGAAGTTGGACTTCCAGATGCAGTTCCAGCAAAGGCCCTCAGTCAAAGCCATGGGGAGCTCTGGAGCTGGATAGCCCTTCAGGGCTGTCTCAAATTGAGGCAAGATCCCTTCATCAACCAGTCATTGGATGTGGACTGCCCTCAGGAAAGGGACTTAACCTTGGGCAAGGCAGCTTCCTTTGGCTGAATGCATTGCCACAGTTCAGAGCTGTTCAGTCATCAACACTTCCAGCAATTGGGGGAATGCATGCCTCAGTCCCACAGGGGGAGATCTGAGCAGCACATCATAGCATCCACTACATGAAGTAACCTGTTAAGAGCATCATTTTATAAATAAGAAATCGAGACTCACAAACAATGTGCCTTATCCTAAGTCATACAAGTAGTGAGTGAAATTCCTAATTCATATTGTTGTCTGATTCCATGCTCCTTTAGTTACATATACCTCTGGAGTTAGAAAAAAATCTCATTAGTATAAGGTCAAACTTGATTCCTCAGATACTTCAGGTGGTAGGATAAGTTCTTCATTAGGGGAAGAATCTGAGTTTACCAAAGGCAGGACCAGCTCTCTAAGGCTCTGAGCAAATGTGTCTGAGAACCAAGAAATGCAAGCATCAGGACCTGTGGGACCTCAATATAAAATCCAGGACAGCAGAAAAGGAGAGTGGGACCATGCTTAGGGCAGATCCATATGGGTGTTTGTAGAGAACTGGCAGCAGAAAGAGCCAAAAGGAAGTAACCAAAGACCTGGCCCAACAGCCAGAAAAGGCCTAGAAGCTAGAGAGCCAAAGGACTGATGGGTGCGGAGCAGGAGAAGGGAAAGAAAGAAAGGGCATAAGTTCCTAAGAAGAGGACAGAAAAGAGTAAAGGAAGTCAAGAGTCAAAGTGTCCTTAATGATAAATAGATTGAGATGTGGGATGTAGAGCCCTGAAGGGACCGTGAGGGAATGAGCCTATAGAGCCACAGCTGTCTCTTTGCCTGGTCACTCCTTGGTCTGACCAGAGTCTTGCCCCTGGATGTTAAGGGTGCTGATAATGACCTGGATAGGCAGCATGGCCCCAGGGCCAGTGGCAGGAGGCACTCAGTTTTGAAGAGTTTGTGTTGAAGTGTGCCTCTGCTACTTATTTGCTGTGTGACTTCGGGCGAGTTGTTTAACTCCTTAAGTCTTGGTTTCATCATCTGTGAATTAGGGATAGTAACAGTACCAACCTCATAGGGTTATAAGTTCCTGGCACATAGTAAGCAGTTGGTAAATGTTAACTATTAATATTATTTGTATTGTCCCAGGGATTAGTAAGGTCTAGACCTGGTACAGAGCTCATGGGAAAGATAAGCTGTTACTGCTGAAGAAATTCTCCTTTTCTTCCAACCCCATGACCTAACACACCTGTCTGGGTAATCCAAATAAATTAAAGACCCTGGCTCTTAAAATAGATTCTTATATTTTAAGGAATTCAGTAGACAACATAGGAAGCAACATGCCTATTTGTCTTTTTCCCAACCCTCCATCCCAAGGAGGGTTTTCTCTTGGTGTGTGTGTTTACTCCAGGAAGAATAACCTGTGCTCTGAGATGCAGGGGACATCTCTGCAGAAGTCCTTGCTGGAGGCTCTCACTGGAGGGAAAGCTAAGGACAGCTGGGTTTTGGGGTGCCACCTGAGCATGCAGGATTTACTATCCCAGCCCACTGGTGACCAGATGAAAGTAGGGCTCAGTAATGCAATGGCCTTTATCCTGCTCTTTCATCAAAACTGGGAGCCATGAGCCATCTTTCCTAAAGACAATACAACAGAATTGGAGACTTCCTTTTAATTGACATAGTCACACCAAGAAAAATTTCTTAAGGTGGGACTTGTTCCCTATTGTTTTAACTCTGTCTTGCTTAAAAAAGCAAGGTTTAGAAAAAATAAAACTAAAGTAGGAAGCATCTGTCTCTGAGTTCAGAGCCTTTACTTTTTTTACCCCACAGGTTGCCTTCTAAATCAGGAACTTCATTTGCTCTTTCCTCAAATTTTCTCAAGAAAATTTTCTCAAAGTTAGTTAAGAACTCCTGCTTCCTAAAACTAGGCAACTACAAAAAACCTCACAAAAGTTGAGTGTATACCAGTGATTTTTGTCACAATATGCATATGTAATGAGTAGCCCACTGAGGCAAGAAAAACCTCCATTTAAATTCTCTCTTCAGCAAGGGGCACTGCTTTCGTGGTCTCTACCCTGACCACCAGCACCTTGACTGTGAGTTCTTGGTGTTAACCCACCTATCACATGTTTATTTATAATTATACCTGGAGGCATACTCTCGATTTGGAATTTCGTAAATACAGCAAAAGGATAAATTAAAGTGATAGAACCTACTCTACAAAATTGAGAACACTATAGGTGTTTTATATAGTTACAATTAAACAATAACTACAATTACTTCGCTGCTTGGTTTTGGTATTGACCTCAAATCCCTCCACATGGGAATATTGTGAAACCTTGAATGAGGTGTGGCTAAGGGTTCAGATCAAATTTTTATTGTTTATATTTTCATATTTTGGGTTCTGTTCATATTTTGTTTCACTGTTACTTTTCTGTATTATACACTGATACTTTTCTTCATGAAATGTGGTCTTTTATGCTGGGAATTTTCAATTAAAATAAATAGGGATTTTAAATACTTGTTGCAGAAAATCCATCCCTCTTCAATTGTCTTCACTCATCAAAGTTCTTAATGGTCCATAATGTACTTCTGTCTCTAATTCACACTACAAAATTACTGTCGTCTCTTACAGAGAAGCCCATGAGTGACGTTCATTTGTGGCATGCCTGAAGCATTCCATTCCATGTGTCTGAGAACTGCCCACATGGCACTGCTTAGAATGGGGTTTCTGTGGGAAATGGGAATTCCAGAGTGAGTCTCAAGAAACATGGACTCAAAGATACTTCTGTGCATCACCAGCTCCAGCTACACAAGGTTTATCATTTAACCATTCATGCCTACCTTCAGGAAACAATAAAAATGGTAGACATGGGTTGAATTGCGCTCACCCTCCCAAATATGTTGAAATCCTAATCCCCACCCATTAGCTCAGAATGTGATCTTATATGGAACTAGGGTCATTGCAGATGGAATTAGTTAAGAATGGGCCGCCCTGAATTAGTGTTGGCCTAATTCAACTGGCATCCTTATAGGAAGGGGAGAAGAGGCACAGATACACGAATGCCATGTGAGGACGATTGACAGCTGCAAGCCAAGGAGTAGCAAGGATGGCCTCTGGACCAGCAGAGGCTGGGAAGAGGCGAGGAAGGATTCTCCCTTTCGGGTTTCAGAGGGAATGTCACCCTGCTAACCCCTGATTTTAGACTTTTAGACTTCTGAAGTGTGAGACAACAAATTTCAGATGTTTTAAGCCTCCAAGTTTGTGGTATGTTGTGACTACAGCCTTAGGAAACTAAGACAGGCACTAAATACAAAATGACTACCACTGCGCTGAACACCTGACTTGCACTCATGTCATTTCATCCACCCAACGGCCCTATGAGATGCATCCTTATCTTAACTCCATGATACTGGGAAGGAAAGCACAGCTTAGTGCAGGGATTCTTAACCAGGAGTCCGTGAGCCTGTACTGAAATTAAAAATACAATAATCTTGTGGGGATTTGTTGGTGCGGATGTGATATATTTATTAAGTAATACACAGTATAGTGTGGACTTAGTAAGGGATCCATGGTTTTCACCTGACTGGTAAAGGAGTCTGTGGAACAAAAACGGTTAAGAACCCCTGGCTTAGACAGATGAAATAACTTGCCCAAGTTCATATGATTTATAAATAACAGACCTGGGACTGATATCCAGGCCTATGTGGCTGAAAAGCCAGAGTTCTTAACCAATCTACTCTAGTGCCTTACAAAGGTTTGGAGATTTGCAAACTTGAAAGCAATTGTGATGAAGTTAGAAGACTGTAGGAGGCCTGCCTCCCTGCCTCCCTCTCTCCCCCTGTCTTCCTTCCTTCCTTCCCTCCTTCCTTCCCTCCTTCCTTCCCTCCTTCCTTCCTTCCTTCCCTCCTTCCTTCCCTCCTTCCTTCCCTCCTTCCTTCCTTCCTTCCTTTCTTCTTTCCTTCCTTCCTTCCTTCCCTCCCTCCCTCCCTCCTTCCTTCCCTCCCTCCCTCCCTCCTTCCTTCCTTCCTTCCTTCCCTCCCTCCCTCCCTCCTTCCCTCCCTCCCTCCCTCCTTCCTTCCTTCCTTCCTTCCTTCCCTCCTTCCCTCCTTCCTTCCTTCCTTCCTTCCTTCCTTCCTTCCTTTTCTTTTTCTTCAATGCTATATTACGTGTGCAATTTTAAAAGAGGGAAGGAACCCTAATACATAAAATCCTATTTCCTAAATACCCCTCTCTTAACTAGAAATGTTATCTGATAATATCATTCAAGTGATTATTAAATGTGTTATTCCTGGTAAGAATTTTGCATCATTAATGGATGTTCAGAGTCATTACATTTTAACCCAAATTAATGATTTTCTCGTGGGTAGTGCTGTGGCAGGCAAGGGAATGGAAAGGAAGCTACTAGATTTCTACCTGGAGTTATTTCCACTGTTCATCTGTCTGACCAGTCATCCCAAATAGAATTCTTTACTGAGCCTATACCTAGGTTTTCCAAGCTGCTCATGTGTCCTAGCTCTTCCCTCTTTCCTGGACTCATTTCAGGTCAGCCCATCTCATCAGTGTGACACAGCACAGGAAGCCTGTCCTGGGCTGCATAAAAGGTCCATGAGCATCTCGCAGAGTGTTCCCCTGCTGTCTCTGCTTCTCAGTTGGCTAGGAACCAGAACAATTCAGAGATAAAGGAATGACTCTAGCTCCTCACCAGGCTTTCCAGGGAGAGCACACAGTGATTTTTTATTATTATTATTTTTAAAATAAATTTTTATTACAGAAATGTTCAACTTACAAAACAATCATGCATATGTGTAGAATTCCCAGATGACACCTATTCACCAACATACCACACCATTGTGAAATATTTGTTACAGATTTTGAGATAATATTATCAGACTATCACCACTAACTGTGGTCCATAGTGTACATTTGGCATATTTTTTTCATACCCCTATTATTAACACAGAACATCTTTGGAATTGATGCAAGAATATTATAGTATTACTGTTAATTATAGTCCATAGGTTACTTTAATTTTATTTTTCCCATGCTTGTCCACATTTCCTCCACCCTACAATAGTGATGTACCTCCATTCTAGTTCACAGGAGGACATTCTTTCATTTGTACTATTAACCACAATTCTCATCCACCTCTGGGTTCAGTGTGTTATTCAGTCCCTAGATTATTCTCTAGCTTTCCTTCAGTTGACATTTACATCGCTAGACTATCCTTTTCAGCCACAATCCCATTTATAAACCAGCTGCTACTCACTATAATGTGTTATCATAAACTCTATCCATTTCTACACTTTTATAGTCAAGTTAATTAAAACTTCTCTATACATTAGGCATCAGGACTCCTTCTCAGCCGTCCTCTTATCTCCTGATAACCTATACTCTAAGTTTTAATCCAAGCATTTATTCTTCATATTTAGTTCACATTAGTGAGATCAAGCAATATTTGTCCTTTTATGTCTGTCTTATTTCACTTAGCATAAAGTCTTCAAGGTTCAGCCATGTTATATGTATCCCAATTTCATTTCTTCTTACTGCAGCATAGTATTCCATCATATATATAAATCACATCTTGTTTTTCCATTCATTGGTTGATGGTCATGGGTTGTTTCCATCTTTTGGCAATTGTGAATAATGCCGCTATGAACACTGGTGTGCAAATGTCTGTTCATGTCACAGTTTTCAGTTCTTCTGGATAGATTCCTAGTAGAGGAATTGCAGGATCATATGGAAGTTCTATATTTAGCTTCCTGAGGAAGCTAAACTGTCTTCCAGAGAGGCTGCACCATTTTACAATTCCACCAATGGTAAAGGAGTGCTCCTATTTCTCCACATTCTCTCCAGCACTTACTGTTTTTTGTTTTTTCAATACTGGCCATTCTATGCTGTGTGAGATGATATCTCATTGTCGTTTTGATTTGCATTTCCCTAATACTTAGTGATACTGAACATTTTTTCATGTGCTTTTTCACCATTTGTATGTCCTCTTTGGAGAAATGTTTAAGTCTTTTACCCATTTTAAAATTGGGTTGTTTGCTCTTTTATTGTTGAATTGGATGATCTCTTTATATAGAATGGAAATTAAACCATTATTGGATATGTGGTTTCCAAATATTTTCTTCCACTGAGTCAGTTGCCATTTCATCCTTTTGATGAAGTCCTTTGAGGTACAAAAGTGTTTAAGTTTGAGGAGGTACCATTTACCCATTATTTCTTTTGTTTCCCGTGCCTTGGGTGCAAGGTTTAAGAACCTACTGCCTATGGACACAACCAATCCAATGTCCACAGAGAAAATGTGGAATGGGTGTAGGAAGGGTAGCCATGGTGGCTGCTGGGTTTGGGGAATGGGAGGAAGAGATGAGATGTGGAGGCGTTTTCGGGACGAGGAGATGTCCTGGGTGGTGCTTCACGGACAATTACGGGACATTGTAGATCCCCCCAGGGCCCACTGGATGGAACATGGGAGAGTGTGGGCTATGATGTGGACCATTGACTAGGGGTGCAGTGATGCTCAGAGATGTACTTATCAGGTGCAATGGATGCGTCACGATGATGGGAGAGAGTGTTGCGGTGGGGGGAGTGGGGGGTGGGACCTCATATTTTTTTAATGTAATTTTTAAAAAATAAATAAATAATTAAAAAAAAAAAAAAGAAACTACTGCCTAACACAAGATCTTGAAAATGTTTTCCTACATTTTCTTCTAGGGGTTTTATGATTGTCACTTTTATATTTAGGTCCTTGGTCCATTTTGAGTTAATTTTGTATAAGGTGTGAGATAAGGATCTGCTTTCTTTCTTTGGGATATGGATATCCAATTCTGTTGAATATCCATTTGTTGAATAGACCGTTCTAACTCAACTGGGTGGGCTTGACAGACTTGTCGAAAATCACTTGACCATAGATGTGAGGATCTATTTCTGAACCATCATTCAATTCCATTGGTCTATATGTCTATCTTTATGCCAGTACCATACTATTTTTACCACTATAGCTAGGTAATATGATTTAAAGTCCAGAAGTAAGAGTCCTCCAACTTTGTTTTTCTTTTTTAAGATGTTTCTGGCCATTTGGGGGCTATATTTGGCGTAATCTACCAAATATATTTGATAATTGTGTTTTCCAGTTCTTTAAAAATTGCCGGTGGAATTTTTATCGGGATTGCATTGAATCTGTATATAAATTAGGGTAGAACTGATATCTTAGTGATAGTCTTCCAATCCAGAGTATAGGATGTTCTTCCAATTATTTAGATCTTTTTAAATTTTCTTTTAGCAATAAATTGCAGCTTTCTGAATATAAGCGCTTCACATATTTGGTTGCGTTTACTCCTAAATATTTGATTCTTTTAGCCACTATTGTAAATGGAGTTTTTTCCTGGCTTCCTCCTCACATAGCGCATTACTAGCAAAATATCACTGATTTTTGCATATTGATCTTGTATCCTCACACTGTACTGAAATGATTTTTAGCACTAGTAGCTTTGTTGTAGGTATTTTGGGATTTTCTAGGTATCGGATTATATCATCTGCGAATAGAAAAAGTTTTGCTTCTTCCTTTCTGATTTGAATGCCTTTTATTCCTTTTTCTTGCCTGATTGCTCTAGTTATAACCTCTAGCACTATACTGAGCAACAGTGGGGACAGTGGGCAATCTTGTCTTGTTCCTAATCTCAGTGGGAAAGCTTTCAGTCACTCATGATTGAGTATAATATTAGCTGTGGGTTTTTTATATATGGTCTCTATTATGAGAATGTTTCCTTCAATTCCTATATTTTGTAGTATTTTTTATCAAGAAAGGATGATGTATTTTGTCAAATGCCTTTTCTGCATCAGTAGATAGGATCATGTGATTTTTCTTCTTTGATTTATCAGTGCACACAGTGGTTTTGCCAAGAAGCTTTCTCAAATTGTCTGAGCTTTGTATGGAGGGAAAAACAAAGCTGAAATGGTTATCCAGAGTTTCTAGGGTACTTTGCAAATAATTTTTGTATCTAACACTTTGTATAAGAAGATAGATAAGGGTTACTGGAGGCAGATTTTAGTGAACATAAAAGGTCTGAGGTTGATGACTCAATAGCTATTTTTAGTGTTCCCGAACACTGTTGCTTCCTATAAGGAGTAGAATGCCATAGGCATTTCCCTCTTTCTAGCAACTTATGCCAGTAGAAAGCAGCCTACATGGCTGCTATGCAGAGCAATTTGAGGGTGCTAGGAATGCTTCTCAAAGAGTTGTGGAGAGAATCCATGAAGCTGTGAATCTCTCTCAGTCAAAATCTCCCCATAAGGGACATGAAGAGATCTGGGTCAGTCCAGGGCTCAACCCAGGAGGGGAGAGGTCTCCACAGGTTTTTTCTGGGGTCTGGAAGGAAGGAAGGAGCATCAGTGGAAATGACAGGAGTTGGAGAGGACATCTTTAGGTGAAAGATGCCTTGTGATGACTCTTCTTAACCTCCAGGCTTAAATGCTCTGATCCAAATCTACATCCCTGGAAGAGGTTCTGATGTGGGAAACCTGGTAAGGGCCTTGGAGAGGGCAACCTCAGCAGCACAGGCTGGGTAAGGGCCAGAATGCCCAACCAGTGGACTTCAGAAGACACACTGAGTGTGTTCACAGTTCTCCTTTGGGGCCTGGGTCATTCAGCATAGCCATCTGCTCAGGAGAGTGAATAGCTGGAATGAACACTCAGGGTAAAGAGAATGGGTAAAACCTAGGCTTGGGCTGGATGCACCTCACCACCCACGGCCCAGTTTCCTCCCCCATTTCCTCCTCAAATCTCCACAGCAGGGCCTTCTGGTTGACTGGTCTGCTTAGCCCCCACACCAGACACCTGTCCCCATGGGCTTTATAAGCCTTCCTCATCTCACCCAGCAGGGCTGAACCCAGGGTGTTTTTCCCAGTGCTTTCCCCAGCTAAATTTAGACTCTACAATCAGGTCTCCTAGGAGATATTTCAGGGTTTGGGGGAATTTTGTATTCTCATTTTGCTTTTGTGGGGTTTTTTCTTTGCTTATCCAGATAAATATGCTCATCACAGGCTCCATGTGGACTGAGTGGTTCACCTGCCCTCAGAGACCCCTCCCTGTGGGTATCACTCATATTATAGAGAAGCTCCAATCTTAGTCTGTAATGAGGACGGCCACTGGCTGGGAAGCCAGGATGTCGCAGGAGGAGCCCAGCCCCAAGGTACCTGCAGGCAGGACGCTTTGCCACCCCTAGCCATAAAGCCTCAGGAGAGAGGGCAGCAAGTCTTATGGAGACACTTCACCCTCCAGTTTAACAGTAAAAGATGGGCTCATAGTGAGCCTACCTGAGGATGTTGGGGAGAGGGGTTCTTTTCCACAGATTTATGGGCCTCTCTACTCTAAGGGTGGGGCTCTGTATACCCCAGGGAAGGAAGTGGTGCTATGCCTTGTATAATGGAGATGAGGGGCTGGAAATGGTGCTGACTGAGGGCTCTCCTGCTGCCAGTGCCCTTGTCTGTGGCAAAGGGAATGTTCCATGGATAATAGGCTATTGGCCAATGTGGGCCTGAAGACCTGGCCAAGGTTTCTGCTCAATATAATGGAGGTGGTATGGTGTATGGATAGAGCACAGACTCTGGAGTCAGACAATTCAGGATTTGAATCCATTCCTTCCATTTTTTTGCTTGGAGTTATTGAACAAATTATTTATTACACAAATTATGGCTCTATATCTCAATTTCCTTACCTGTAAAATAAGGATAATTATGTCTGTTTTGTACTATTAAGAAGATTAATGGAGTAACCTATGTGAAAGCCCCAGGCATCTAGAGAGTTTAGTAAGTGGGATTTCCTTCCTCCTTACCCTCTTGAATTCATGAGACTAATCAGTACACTACAAGGAAAGTGAAAAGAACTCTTGGCCCAGAGTCAGATTTCCAAGTTTGGTCCAGGTCCTGCCTCATAGCACTACAGGCCATGCCTCCTTTACAGAGTTATTGTAAGGATCAGATAAGGTAGTGAATGTGAAAGCTTTTGAAAATGGCTTTATAAATACAAGGCATTATCACCAGTGCATCTTTTGTTGCTTGTCTGCTAATGTCCACTTTCTAATGACCACTGCGAGAATCAACTTGGTATACTGAGCATACTAACTGCGCAGAGGTGGTGTTATGGATTGAATTGTTGAAATGTCTTCAAAAAGAAATGTTCAAGTCTTAGCCTTTGTCCCATGAAAGTGACCCAATTTGGAAATAAGATGTGATTAGTTCAAATGATTAGGGTGGGCCCTAATCCAGTATCATGGTGTCCTTAAAAGAAGAGGAAATTTGGACACAGACAGAGAAGGTGACCGTGTGATAGAGGCAGAGATTGAGTTCTACTATAAACCAAAGAACATCATGGATTGCTGGCAAACAACCACCAGAATTCTACAGACTTCTGAGGAAGCATGGCCCTACTAACACTCTGATTTTGGACTTCTGGCCTCCAGAACTGTGAGACAATAAATTTCTGTTGCTTTTAGCCACCCAGTTTGTGATATTTTGTTACAGCAGCCATTGAAAACTAATACACTTGGGTTAGTCACATTGTCCTTCAGGGCTTCAGAACCTCCGTCTAAACCAGCTCCGATCCCCATCAAATGTAAATTTTTATTGGGTTTTGGATTGCACTGAACACTAAAAGCTTTCAGACTAATGCCCAGCACTAGCTTAACCTCAACGTGTGTCTATGAAGAAGGAGGATGTGAAGTAGAGTGAGGATGCCTCATGGTGGCCACACCCAGTTACTGGTGGAAGCAGAATCCTTCCACTCTTTACCCTGGCTTGCTGAGGCTGGATGAAGACTAATTCCAGAACTTAGAGGAAGAACAAAATAAATTTTGAAAAAAACAACAACAAACCTGTATATGCCAGTCATTGGGAGAGAGAGACTTGACACAAGTAAACTAGAGCATACATTCCAGAAACTGTATAGCTTAAGGAAAGAACAACCAATCTTGGAGATGGCCCCTTGGATTATTGCTTTCCCATCTAAAAAATGGAGTTAATAATGATAATAATACCTCCACTAAGGTGTTCCAAGTATTAAATTGTATTACACTTAAAAGAACATAGAATGGTTTCTGTCTCAAAAAATATTTAAAAATAAAGCTAGAATAAATGGGAATTAGCAAAACAGAGGCCCATTCTGTCCTGGCATTGTTTCTCAACTGAGTGGTTGTGTGGTCTGTACCATTGTTATTGGATAAGGCTTTCCCACTCAATACTCCCAAATCACTGAGTTATATTCCCACTGCTACTTTATAAATTTAGAAAGAGTATGTCACTCACCCACCCTTCTTGCTTTTGGTTATTTATTGTACAGGTAATGACAGCAGTTTCCAAGTAAATGCTTAATGACTGGCTCTCTGAAAAGCACGATGTATGTATATATAAGTAAACAAGCTTATTATAAATTTTATTTATACAAAGGACATGTAGGGAAGGAGATGTGGCTCAAGTGATTGGGCTTCCATCTACCATATGAGAGGATCCAGGTTTGATCCCCAGGGCCTCCTGGTAAAGGCATGTCCATGTGGTGAACCAGTGCCTGTGCACTGAGCCAAGTGTCTGTGTGGTAAGCCAGTGCCCTTGTAGCAAGCCAGTGCCTGTGTGCCTAGCCAAGTATCTGCACAGCAAGACAAGTGCCCACGCGGCATGCCAGTGCCCACGTGGCGACCTGCGCAGTGTGGAACAAGATGATAACACAACAAAAAGAGAGATGAAAGGAAGAGTCAAGGTGAGATGCAACAGAAATCAGAAATTGAGGTGGTGCAAATGATAGGGAAACTCTGTGCCCATCAGAGGTCCTCAGGAATGAATCCTGGTGAATCCTAGAGGAGAAAATGAGAAGATAAAAACAGAAATAGACACAGAAGACCACACAGTGAATGGGCACAGACACACACAAAAAAAATAGCAGGGTGAGAAGGAGGGGGAAGGAAAAAAAGGATATGTAGCATACAATTTACAAAATACAATTATTGTAGTTTAATAAATTGTGCAATGCCCTTTATTATAAATGACAAACGAGTATAGTTTCAACATGAATGATGGTCAATATTTTCTTTTAAGTTAAGAAATGTAGGGAAGTGGATGTGGCTCAACTGACAGAGCATCTGTCTACCATATGGAGGGTCCAGGGTTTGATCCCCAGAGCCTCCTGACCCGTGTGGTAAGCTGGCCCACGTGCAGTTCTGCCAAGCACAAGGAGTGCCCTGCCACGCAGGGGGCATAGGGGTGCCCTATGCACAAGGAGTATGCCCCGTAAGGAGAGCCACCCCGAGTGAAAAAAAAATCACCACCTGCCCAGGAGTGGCACTGCGCAAATGGAGAGCTGATACAGCAAGATGATGCAACAAAAAAGAGACACAGTTTCCCAGTGCCACTGGATAATGCAAGAGGATGCAGATGAACATACAGAGAATGGGCACAGAGAACAGACAATAAGGGGGATGGGGAGAGAAATAAATAAAATAAATCTTTAAAAAAAAGAAAAAGAAATGTGAAGTCACAAAGACACTCACTCGAACATCAGTGATGTTACCAACTTTTTGCTGAATTGGATACTAGGTTTTGAATATTGAAAAACACCTCCTCACCATTGACCATGAGGTGCAGAGGTGCCCAAAGATGTACTTACCAAATGCAATGGATGTGTCATGATGATGGGAACGAGTGTTGCTGGGGGGGGGGGGGGGGGAGAAGTGGGGTGGGGGGGTGGGGTTGAATGGGACCTCATATATTTTTTTTTAATGTAATATTATTACAAAGTCAATAAAAAAAAAAAGAAAAAAAAGAAAAACACCTCCTCCATTTTTTTATGCTTTTCACAATGTACAGGCTACAGACACCTCACTTTTACATTTAACTTGTGATGTTATGTTTTCTCTATCACTTTGTTACGTCTTGACAGACAGCCAAGCAATAAATACTCCCACCATAGCTGATTTCAAGCAACCAACACTATGTAATTGAACTCAGTGTTGGGGAAAAAGGTGTTGTAGCACACATGATACAGTATTTTCACCATAGAGAAACAGTAGATGTAAATAGCCTTGCGAACATACAAATGGTAAACAGTCATAAAATAAGAAAATAATGAGTTGAATATTCATTAGCTTTAGTTTAATATGCTATTTAATTGTAAGTTTATGTAATTTAATTTTTAGTAATGACCATGACTAACAATCAGCTCACAAGATTCTCAAACCTTTAACAATTGGCCCTTGTAAGCTGGTATGTGCTGGCTGCAGCACACCACTGGGTACTGGTGTGGGAAGATGGTTGGGTAAGAGAAGGCAGAAAAAACAGTGAGGGAACTAAAACCAGCGAGGATAAATAGAAAGTTCACAAAAATCACCTGCTTTTACTACCCTGGATCCTCTTAGAGCATACCTATGACCTATTAAAATGGACTTTAAAACACTAGCCTAGCCTTTCAAGGTCTGCTTTAAGCACTGATCTGCTAATTCTAACCCCTGTTCCTCAATGAAAAATGAGGCACAAGCTCTGAAATAAAGGTGGTTCCTCCAAATAGCATAGAGCTCACTAGGTTCTACCACAGGGTATCCAGCAGGGAAGAGGGATTTCTCCAACTGATCTGCATGTGCCCACCCCCACCCACTCCACCTCTCCATCATCTACAGTACCAGGACCTGACTATATTCAAAGGTGTACTCTAAAAGTACGGAACACATCAGAAGGAAGAGACCCCACAGCTCATTCACATTCAACCATCCAAGTTCTGCTTTGAACTAACGGATCCAAATTTGGGGGATGGTTGACAAAACTCCGTTTTCACACTAGACCTGATTACAAAGACTTTCTTCTCACTCAAAGAAATGTTACCAGAGGAAACAGAGAGGTTGGGGTACCCCTTTCCTGGAGATCGCTTAGGGGGAGGGAGCACATTTCTGTGACTCTGCACAGCCTTTTTCCCGACTCCAGAAGTCTAAGCAGTTGACTCGTACTTCTTGAGAATAGCAAAGTGATTTAAGACCTGTAAAGGAGATGAGCAATCCTCAAGACAAGCAGAAAAAGTCCCAGTGAGACAGGAAGCCTGCTGGTTTCTGATGCATAAACTAGAGCACAGAGGCAGCACTGCCTGACTCGTAGTTCATAGCTTGTAGCTCGCTTCTGCTGGAGCCCTGGCTTCTGTGAGTGGCTGCTGAGCTCTCAGCTGGGCTATTTCCACTGGCTGATGGATCCTAAGGGACTGTTCTCCTTGAACCTCGTGCTGTTTCTTTCCCTGGTTTTTGAGCTGAGCTGCGGAACAGGTGAGTGAGTGTTCATTTATTTGAGGGCTTCCACAATCGCCTGTCCGGAACCAGCATAGCTCTGTTGATGTTGGTGACTGTTGTCCTGCTACCTCTTCCTTAGGAACTCAAAGTGTCTCCTACCTCTTTCAAAGAGGAAGGAACATTATGAGTTCCTGGGTCCCTTCCAAGGTTCAACCCACCAACTCTAGTTCCTAAGGAAAAGATATAAGGTGAAGGCACAGCTTACATTCAAGGCCAGCCTCTCAGGGTGAGAAGCTTGTGTCCAAGTCCTGGTTGAGTGATTGGTTTTTACATGGGTAGCCTTGTGACAAAGACCCGGGCTAGAAGGGCTGAGCTGGAGAGGTGGGACTCTAGGAGAAGATTCATCCTCCATCCCTGTCCAGGAGGAGAATCCTCACGCACACAAGCAGACGAAACAGGAACAAGGTCCAACAAGAAGGGCTTGTAGCGGGAAGAGAAGTTAGAAGTGAAACTCCAGGCCTTTGGCTGAGAATAGTCAGTGACCACAATGTGTCCACTCTGGTGGTTATTTTCCTAGAAAAGAAGATTTGAGGCAGAAAGAAGTTTCAAGAGGGGAGGAGGCCAGGTTTCTGGAGTCCAGGGCTGGTGGGAAATGTAAGTCTAGAACCTCAGGGTCAGAGCAGCTCGGGCAGTAGGGCCAGCTACATACAGAATATTTGGAGCTGGGTTCTTCTCCTATTTTTCCTCCTCGCCTTCCTCTAACGGTAGGCTGGTGGTAATATCAGAGCTATGAGGAAAGGTACTTCAGAAAGAAAAAGCCAAGCAAACAGTGGACTTTGGGCTAACTATGTGAGTTGGGGTGAGAATCAATTCCTTTCTGCTTAAATACCTCGGGACTTTGATTAGCTTGTGGGAGTAGAAGCAGCATCAGGGAAGGGGGGAAATCCTGAAGCCCAGGGTGTTTTGGTCTTGGGCTTTTTAAGACCACAAATCCATTATGGACTTTTCTAGGAAAAGCCCTGAGATATGCCAGGGATGTGGAGGACCTGCAAATGGGATCTGTCTCTTGCTAGGCTCCCAGATGAAGAAGGCTACAGGGTGCCTGAGCCCTTGCTGGGCCCCACTTTTCTTCAGAATCTGAGAGACCCATGGTTCTTACTTCCCAAGGTCTAGGACAGTAAGAAATGCACTCAGGACTCAGAAAGCCAAACTGAGCCATGCCATAAGGAGAGCCAAGCCTTCCTTGGTGGACCACCTGTCTTGGAATGGTTCTTGGGGCCATAAGGAGTGATGGGGTTGAACTGTGAGCTGAACTTTTCTGTCTCTGTGTCTGTTTGATTCCTGGTCAGTCTGGCCCATGCTGTCTCCAGGTTCTGTTGACAGCCCCTCTACTGAAAACTGTGGAGGTCAATGGTTAGTGAGAAAACAGCCCAGCCCCCAAAGGAATGTCCATTCAATCAGCAGCTACTCCCTTCCTTGCATTCCATCTTCTCTTCTGAAATTTGTACAAATTTTTTTCAGTGTTTTATTTTTAGATGTGCAGCCTTTTGTGAAACCACAGTGAAACCCAGGTAGAAATACTTTGCAAATGGGACAGGTCAGCCATGAGAAATTTACCTAAGAAGCCCAATTTCTTGTAAAATCAGTACCCATTCTTCTCTGCATGTCTACTCCATTCAACTTCCAACTCTCAGCCAGAATTCTAATAAGTAAAAAACTTCCACAATTCCCTTTCCCCAATAAAGTGAATTTTACATTTTCCCCAGTGGAATTTTTTGTTCTTCCATGCAGGTCCTCCCCACCCCTTCACACACACACTGGAGTGAGGGGTAAGTGAGTGGGTTCACTGGTTCCTTTGATGTAAGCCTAGGTGCTTCCATCTCTTCAAATATTTAATATTCAATGGTAATATGATAACATCACCTTCACTGTCTCCAGCTCTAGACTAGAAATCAGAACAAGATTATTTGGTTTCATCCATAAATTGACATTAGACAATCCCATTCACTGCTGTCTATCGAGTTCCATAATGTATCAGGCACTGTGCTAGACATGAGGGAAGCTAAATGAACAGCCAAACTTTGCCCTGTACCTGGCACAGGGCCTGCTATGTAAGAGTCCATCCACAGGTGTTTGTTGAATGACTAATAATAGTATATAATGCATGGTTGCCACATTCTAACTGCTGATTTCAGTGCTTTATGAGTATTTTTCATTTAATTCTCACACTAACCTTAAGAGATATGTATTATTTTTACCATTGTCATTTTATAAATGAGGACAGAGAGGCATAGATTTGTCCAACAATTTCTCCATGGTCACATAGACTGACCCCATGAATGAGCTTATATTTGAGGTGTGAAGGGGCTAAAATTTTATACAGATTCCTTAGTAAAAATTAGAAAATACTATCTATAACTGATGTATATTGGAAAGTGCTATAGGAATTTTCAAGAGGCAAGAGACTAGTAAAATCATGGAAGGATTTAGATGACACGTACAAGTAATTGATCTGGAATTTGGAAAGTGGATAGAAACTTTTTTCATCATTCAAGTTTCATTTAATTTTTTATTAACTAGTTGGTTATTGAAAGAGTATCACATATATGTCTGTAAGACTTCAACAACACAAAAGGGTGTGGAATGGAGACTAATTTCCCTCCCACACTCCTTCCTGGAGGCAACTACTGTTAGCAGTTTCTCATATGTTCTTCTGAAACTATGCATCTGGCAAGTGGGATATTATGGGCCTTGAAAAAGAGTATTCTAGATGAAGGTACAAATGCAGAAGCCACGTGTCATGAACGTGCAGGGGATGGTAAAAGGTGCATTGGCCTGATGCCTAGGGTGCATGGCTAAGGTACTTTCATCTCCTCACCTGCAAAGTGAGGAGAAGGGTCCCCATCATTTCCTCCAGTGGTAAACCTCAAGGCAGCAATAATGATAAAGCAGAGCACATTTTGATTTTGGAGAGAGGAGAACTTAGACTCTACGTTGTCATTTGTTCATTCATTCAATTTTTTCATTCACTTGGGCAGCAGGAGTTTATTGAGTTGCTACTATGTTCCACGTCCCTGCTGGGGATCCAGCAGTGAACAGACAGACATAGTCCCTACTACTGGAAGTTCTAATTGAATAAGGATGACAGGTATCCAAACAGAAGTGAAAAACTTGGTGAGCGATTTGAAGAGAGATACCAAGTGCTTTGGAAGTGTATGGAAGGGGAAGTGTACACTAGGGGTCAGTGAAGCCTTCCCAGAGGAAGGGATGTAGAGGCTGAGACCTGAAGACTGGGACGAGCTAACTAGGCAAACAAGGAGTGGTTAGAGGCTTTCGGCTGGGGGACAGTGAGTACAAATATGCTAGCGTAGAAGAAAAGATTCAGCATTTGAGCTTCTATCTTGGCTCAGCCCAAGGCCTTGGTTGGTTGGGGACCTTCTCTGGAAGGGCAGATGGGCACTTAGGGAGGGGCGTTGGCAGTTCCTTCCTAAGGAATGCACTCTGGAGAGGACAGGTCCTGGGGGCAATAGGGTATCATGGTTCTGAATACTTATTGCTGGTGGCGGGGGTCGAGAATCGAAGGTTATAACCTGCAGATAGTGAGGGAGAAAAGAGTAAAGAAAGACTTAATAAGGGGGAAATGGAAAGGAGAAATGAGTTTATATGGCTACGAGTTTCTAAAAAAGAGTCTGGAGGCTGGCAGAAGGTTTGCCCTCATGCACAACTGAGCAGAGTCAGAGAGACAGATAAAGCAGATACAACCCCCAGATATTGGTTCCTTTGAGGGCTAAAGAGACCCATGGGAGTTATGGTCATGGCCGATGGGGTTAACTACCAGGGCAGATGGCCCCTCTTTGGAAATGGTGTTTATGTGTGATGAATCTGGACTCAGATGGGATCTCCCTTCATAAGACTTTCATGCTAATGTGCTGGAGGTGCAGTTAATGTTGGGGTTTAAGATATATTTAGGGGATTTGAATCTCTGGACTGACAATGTGATAGCCAGATCCTGAGCCTCAACAGACTCCAGCACCTACAATCTGATTTATTGGACTTACCACACTCAGCTAAGATGGAGGTGAAGAAGGACAACCACCACACCATGGAGCCTAGAGTGATTACAACTGAAAATGGGAGGATTGCATCCAGCATCCAGGTGGAATCTGAGCCTCCTCTTGACATAAAGGTGCAATGGACACAACCAATCCAGTGTCCACATAGAAGAGGTGGCATTGGATTGGGAAAAGTGGACATAATGGACAAAGGGTATGGGGAAAGGCAGGAAGAGATGAGAGGTGGAGGCGTCTTCAGGACATGGAGCTGCCCTGGATGGTGCTTCAGAGGTAATCACCGGACATTGTAAATCCTCACAGGGCCTACATGATGGAATAGAGGAGAGTATGGGCCATGATGTGAACCAATGTATATGAGGTGCAGAGGTGCCCAAAGATGTACTTGCCAAATCCAATGGATGTGTCATGATGATGGGAACGAGTGTTGTTGGGGGGGGGAGAGGGGGGGTGGGGGGGGTGGGGTTGAATGGGACCTCACATATATATTTTTAATGTAATATTACAAAGTCAATAAAAAATAAAAAAATTAAAAAAAAAAAAAAAAAAAAAAGAAAATAGGTGGAAAATAAAAAAAAAAAAAAAAAAAAAAAAGAAAGACTTAAATGATGAGTGAGAATTAAGGAAGGGGTAGACAGCTGACCTAGAAATGGAAATCATCAATAAACTTCACATGACTTGAAAAAAAAAGATTCAGCAACATCAAGGACTAGGAGGACAGTGTTTTGTTTGTTTGTTTGCTTGCTTGCTTGTTTACAGTTTTTAAAGCAGTCTTAGTCACATTCTGTATTTTCTTCCTGGGCCTAGGTTTACTGTAAGAATGGTGGATCAATGAATCCTTCCGTAAGTCCACCTGAAGGAAATGCTGTAGGAAGATGCTATAAATGCACATAAAAGTGTCGGCACTGAAGGGAAAAAAAAGGAAGGGGGTTATAATTAGGTAGAATTCCATCTTGTAAAAAAGGTTGGCTAAATTCGACTAATTGCAGCCCAAGGTCCATAGATCCCTGTGAATCATTCTACTTTCTAAGCATAATTACCCATGAAGGAAAGTGAGTGGGTATTTCCAGCTACAATTGTTTCCTCCCAGACTTTTTTGGTAAACAGGGGTTGACTGAATCACAGACACACTGGAAAACACTCATCAGGTAGTGGGGTGTTTCAGGGGCAGGGACTCCTCTTAGAGGATTTTATGAACCACTTTACAACCCCCACTTATTTTTCCACCTATGCTTAGCTGAGGTGGATTTCAAGCACCCTTCAGACATCACCGCTCGCACCCACTCAGGTCTTGCTTCAACATTCTGTATGTGGGCTGTGGAGCAGGAGGGTCTTGTCCCCCCACTCTTCCTGACAAAGTTTTGATTCCCTTCCCCCAACCGAATACTGAATGCGCATAAGCTGATGGCATCTGCCCCTTACTTTTTCTCTTAAGTTTGGGTGTTTGTTTGCGTGCTTGTTTAGGGTTTTTTTTGTCTATTCCCTTCCTCATTCTATATCTCTCTTCTGAATTCCAAGTTCTGAAAATAACCATGATATGGAGTGTGCCAGGTTAGGTGGGAGGAGGGGGTACCTGGGAGAAATATGAGAAGGTGGTGGGTTATAGTCTGAGAGCAGGAATCATTTTCATTCCTTTTTTTCCTCCTCCATATCAAAATAAGTCTAAAACAAAATCAACAAACTGATGATGGCTTTTAATCTTGTTTTGAACCTCAGACCCCTTTGAGGGATGAAATTTTTGGATGCTGTCCCAGAAAAATACACACATGTTCATCTATCTACACAACGTTTTTTGTATACAATTTCAGGGCATACAGCCACCACATGGCATTTCTACTTTCATGTACAATGCTGTATTTTCTATCATCTCTTTATATAGAAACGTTTAGGTTTAGGACGGTACTTGCAATTGAGGCATGTAGCCACCAGAGCTGCCACATTATCTGACCATCAGGAACTGGTAAGTGTGGCTGGAAGAAATTTCAATACGCTTCCCAACTTATCTTTGTTGAAAACACACACATGTGGAGTGGGTGTAGCTCTGTAGTTGAGTGCCTGCTCCCTGTGTACGAGGTCCTGGGCTCAAGCCTTGGTACCACCTAAAAATAAAATAAAATAAAAAATAAAACACACTTACACATTAATAGTCCTCATATAATTAATTAAACAATAGTGAAGAACACTATTTTACAAGTTGATAATCAAACTGAGGGGGTGGATAAATTTTTAAATTTCGTTGTGGTAACATACGTACAAAGTAAAATTTTCCATTTTAACCATTTTAAAGTGTACAATTCAGTGGCATTAATTACATTGACTATGTTGTGTTATACCATCACCATTACCCATTACCAAAGCTTCTTTCTGTCTCTATGAATTTACTTATTCTAAGCATTTCATATAAGTGGAGTCATACAATATTTGTCCTTTTGTGTCTGGTTTATTTCATTAAGTATAACATACTCAAGGTTCAACCATGTTGTAGCATGTATCAGAACTTCATTCCTTTTTGTGTCTCAATAATATTCCATTTTATATACCACATTTTATTTGTCCATTCATTTGTTAATGGACACTTGTATTATGTCTGCCTTTTGGCTTTTGTGATTAATGATTCTATGAACCTCTCTGTACGAGTATCTATTGGAGTACCCATTTTCTATTCTTTTAGATTTTTGCATAGAGTGGAATTGCATGGTAACTCTATGTTTAATTTTTCTGGAACTGTCAAACTGTTTTCCAAAGATCATGACAATATTCAAAGGAACAAGGCCCTTACCGCCTTTCTCACTTTTCCCTAACAATTAGGTAACTTGACCATTCTAATCCTGATTTTAGCTCAGGTTTAGGAAGACTGCTTTTTCTTTCCCCCCAATCTCTGAATTTCTATTCAGACGTTAGCTAAGACATTTACAGGACAGTACTGGAATTTCAGGATACTTTGCCATCAAGAACATTTTGCCCAATTTGCCCAATTTCCCAACCCATCTTAACCACAAGTCAGTTACATCTCTTCTAAGTGGCTGATTACTTAGGCAGATTATTTTATTTTATTCTTCTGGCTCTCTTATCAAGTAGAACAATCTATGCTCTCTCTGAGTCACGAGATCCTTCTTTTACAAACACTAGCTTATGGTTGTGTTCAGTATATACATGGTGGGCAAAGCTAAATAAGAGAGCTCTTAAGTAATATGACTTTCAGCATTTATAAATTCAACAGACAGTTATTGAAAGCCTACTATGTTTTTGTGTGATTTATGTATCTTTTTTAAAAAAGATAATAATAATAATAAAGTCTACTGTTTGCCAAGCACCATTGTAGCTACTTAGGATAAAACAGTGAGCAAAACAAAGTTCTTCTTCTTGATTAATTTGCATTCTAGTGGAGGAGACAAAAATAAATAAAGATATAATATCAGGCAGCAATAAGTACTATGAGAGTGGGGTGCTATTTTTAGGTAGGATGATCAGAAAGACCTCTCCAAAGACATATATATATACATACATATATATATATATATATTTGTATGTATATACATATATATATATTTTTTAGCAGAACCTAAAATTAATTGAGGGAACAAACTATCCAGATATATGAGGAAGGAGATGTCCAGAGAAAGGGAATAACGAACACAAAAGCTCAGAAACAAGAATTTTCCTGGTGAGACTGAGGAATAGCAGGAAGCCAGTGTGGGAGGGAGCAGGGGCAGGGAATGGAGCTACAGAAGTACCAGGGTCTGGTGTAGGCAGGGCCCTGGAAACCATGGTAAGGACTTTGGATTTTATTCTGGGTGACAGAAAGTCCTGGGAGTTCAAAAGCTGGAGGGAGACAAAATTTGACATGGTTTTAAAAGGTAACTCCGCTCCTTGTATGAATACAGGGAGATCAGCTGGGAAACAATGGCAGCTCCCAGTCCTGTGACAGTGATAGCAGAAATGAAGGAGGTGAGAAGTGATCAGATGCTGAAAATACTCTATGAGCAAAGCCCACAGAGTTACTGATAGACTGAATGTAGAGTATTAGAGAAAAAGAGAAAAGCAGTCAAGGATGTTTCCATTGTTTTTGCCCTGTGAAATTGGATAAATTGTGATGCTGCTTGCAGTAAGGGTGATGGAATCAAGTGCTCATTTGCTAATTTTGAGGTAGCCTTTAGACCGCCAAGTTGTGATCTGTATCAACAGTCAGGAGTGCAGGGGGAAGTTTGGTTGGGAGATATAACTCTGTAAGCGTACCAGAAATAGGTCATTCCTTTCAACTGGATGAGAAACTGGCAAAGTATGAATGGGGGAGAAAAGGGGTCTGAGTCCTGAGCCCTGGGATACTCACATGTTCAGAGGTTTGGAAGAAGAGAAGATTCCAGTCAAGCAGGCTGAGAAGGGGCAACCAATGAAAGAGGAGAAAACCAAGAGAGTGTGGTGTTCCAGGGACCAAATGAAGTATTTCAAGGAAGGAGTGACAAACTATGTCAAATGCTGCAAAGAAAGCAAGTAAGATGAAGACTGAGAATTGACCGGGCATTATGAAATAAACAGTGACCTTGACAAGGATGGTTCCAGCAAGTGGTAAGAAAAAATATTTGGAGTGAGTACAGAGAAAACAGCTCAGGAAATGGGGACAGAAAACATAAACAGACATGAAAGGACTTTACTACAAAGAAAAGCAAAGAAATGAGCAGTGTCTGGGGTTGAACCTGGGGTCATAGGAGGGATTCTTAAGATGAGGGAAATTATGGCATGTTTGCAGGTTGATGGAAATCGCCCAGTAGATGCAAGGGTGGGGGGTGCAAATGCAGCAGCAAAGCCTTGGAGTAGGTGAGCTTTCCGTGAAGGAACAGGCTAGACTTACATGGGAGCATAAGCCATCCATCCAGGTAGGTGAGTAGATTCGGTGGTGGTAATAAATGGAGGTTCTCCTTTTGTTTCTTCTATTCTTTTTTTCAGTGGCAACGTTGTCAGCTGAGAAAGAAGGGAGGAAGACAGATTGTGGGTTTGAGGAGAAAGGAGGTGTTAAATGATCAGCAGGTTTAATCAGTGGTTTAAACAGTAATATCTTTTGAGTTTCATTGGTTTGGTTTTTTATTTGTTTTTGCTGGCTCTGCCTTTTTGCAAGAGAGAACTAAAATAATTTTCAACCTCAAAACGAACTATCTTAGGGTTTTTTTTGGAAGCTAAGATTCCAAAGTTTAGAAACTTGGTTCACCACCTCCCGGTCCCACTTTCCTCAAATTTTCCTCTTTTTCTCATCTTCTGAAATGATACTCCTGCCACCCTGACCCCTTGGGCTCATGAGCTCAGAATCACTTTCAGTTGCTCTCCATCCTTTATTGTATCTACCCAATGGTGGCAAGAACCATGGGTAAGGAATTAATAGACCTGGAGTCTAGTTCTGACTGCCACTTACTAGTTATGTGATTTAAAAGAGGTCATTTACCCTCTCTGTTCTTTAGAGACCTTAACTATAACTGCAAGTCGATAAAATTCTCTCCCAAATTAAAGAAACCCAGGGTTCTAGGTAGCCTAGAATTATATCCTAAACAATTTTTTAAGAAGGTACTAGGGATCAAACCTGGGACTCGTATGTGGGAAGCAGGCACTCAACCACTCGAGCTACATCCAGTCTCCTATTCTAAACAATTATAAGATTTCCATAGGGGTTTTTTTCATCACTGAGAATATAGTGAGGCCCCTTATGACAGTGTGCATACTAAGGACCTGGCAACCCTAGGGATAACCCAAGAAGAAGAGGCAGAGCCTTCCAGTTTGTCAGTCGTGACTCAACATGGTTCTCAAAGTCCTCTATAATAAGGGACTCTCTTCTTCTCCCTCCACAGGTGGGGACATGATGTACTGCCCAAAAATTCTTCATATGTTGGGAAGAAATGTGATACTGCCCCTCGCATGTCCAGGAGTAAATAAGAACATGTACAAAAGCATCCGCATCCTTGTCACTGTGGCAAAATCACCAGCAAGCAATGTCAAGAAGAAAATCGTGTCTCTTGATCCATCATCTGAAGCAGGCTCTCCAAGCTATCTAGAGAATCGCTATAAGTTTCACGTGGAAAACCTGAGCCTGGTGATCCTGGCAAGCAGGAAGGAGGATGAGGGCTGGTACTGTATGACCTTGGAGCAAAACGTTTCAGTCCAGAGCTCTTGCCTGAAGCTGGAGCTTTATGGTAATAATGGTTTCTTCTCCAGTCCACACTGCAGGGCCAGAGTGGTCACTTGTCCAAGAATTTAGGCTTCTCTTATAAGCAAAGGGAACTTAGAAATGAAAATAACTTGAGAGATCATCTAGTCCAGTGGCATTAAACTGTTTTTCATTGCAGAAGCTTTAGAGCAGGGATTCTTAGCAAGTGAGCTTGAATTGAAATTAAAAAAAATAAAGCAAACCTTATTCTTATGGGGATGAGTTGGTGGGGGTGTGATATATTTATTAAATAATACACAGTATAGTATGGACTTAGTAAGGGATCTATAGTTTTCACCTGACTGGCAAAGGGATCTGGGGAACAAAAAAGGTTAAGAATTCCTGCTTTAGAGATTCTTTTTTTTTTCTTCTTTCTCCCTTTGGTGATAGTGAAGCATGAACTAACCTCATCCCCATTTCCCAAATAAAGGAGCCAAGCTGTCTGCAACCTGGATGGCTTAGAGCCCCAGGAGTAATAGTTTGCAAATAAGATTTTATTTGAAAAAAGGGTGGGTTTTTCTATTTGATTTTTTTTAAGTTTGAATACCATGATCAAGCCAAACCTTTTTTTTGTTCATTTAATATTTTTATTCTTTTTTTTTTTTCTTTTTAAACCCAACCTTTCTTTCACAGAGGAGGATGCCAAAATACAGAGAGAAGTAGTTTGCACGTGCCTATACATGCTATTGCAAGCTGAAATTCATCCCTTGTACCACTTGCCAAGCCCTGTGCCCTGGACATAGAATTGTATTTATCTGGTGGAAGAAACGCCTTTTTCTCATTTAAGTGAAGTCTCTGTTTATAAAGATGCTTGGTTGCAGAACTTAACTGGAACCAAGGCCCGAGCATTTTTCAGCATTGTTAATTGTCACCCCTTTTTTAACGTACTCAGGGTTTGTGTCTCTTAGGTCCACAGGCTGACAGTCAGGTAGGGGCTTGCTTTCCTGCTTCCTCAAAGTGACTTTCTTATCTCTGGGGATGGATGGGAAAGGGAGCCCCACCCACCTAGCAGCTTTAAAATCCTCAGGTATCTAGAGGAGAAACAGCAATACCCTCCTTGCCTCCCAAGTCTCACCTCTCACCCCTACCTCCGCGTAGGCAGGACTCCCCAGCGCCCTCCGCCGGGAACCAGGGAGTCCTGATCACTTTGAAAGTGGTGGCGAGGCAAGCCCTTGGTGGCCCTGGTGGCCGTGGACACCACGCATCTTGCACTTTTCAGAATAGTCCAGATGTTGTACATTCGGTCTTGTTGTCCACTGCCTTTGTCGTATCTTTGATCAAATTATTACCTTGAAAAATATGGTCTCTGTAGCCATGACTGTTCTCAAGTCAAGGAAAGAGGCTGCATTTTGGAATCAGACAGACCTAGATCCAGATCTGTTTGATCACTTAGAGGCTGTGTGACATTGTATAAGACACTGTACCTCTCTGGGACTCAGTTTCTTTATCTATAAAATTGAAGTAATTGTAACAAACTCAAAGTGTTCTTGAGAAGTTTAAAGAAGATGATAAGTGAAAACTCTAGCGCTGTTCTAGAGTAGTTGCTAAATAAATAAGACTGTCCCTTTTACCTTGCCTGTCCAATAGGGTTAGAGTGGGATAGGTTGATGGGGCCTATGGGTTATGCTTGAAGAGCTGTCCCTAACCCAGACACACTAAAGCACCTACTGTACACACACATGTGCACACACTATAGATGAGATCCCACTACTAAAACACGATTCTTTTAAGTCTAGGAGGTTAATACCTTTAGCCAATGATAATTCAAGCTAGCTGACGGCAAATTCTGCTGATAGAATGTAGGAAAGAAACCCAGATTAGGGACATCAGAGCAAGAGGAGTCCTAACAGTATTGTTAGGAGGACACCAAAAAGTCCCAATTCTCCTTATCTATTTTATTCTGAGGTGGTCCTGGAAAGGAATGTAGGGAAGAGAGAAGGATGGTGAAGCAATAGGGTCACCACCAGAATAAATCACACTGAGGCCTCCTTTTTGAGGGAAAAAATGCCCTCACTATGTTCTTCTAACATAAAGGTCAAGTCAGAATTCCAGGGAGTTCATTTCACTGATGGCTCCCTTCCTCCCCCTCCTGACAGAGCAGGTCTCCACTCCAGAAATTAAGGTGTTAAACAGTACCCAGGAGAATGGGAACTGCAGCTTGGTGCTGGCCTGTACAGTGGAGAAGGGCGACCATGTGGAATACAGCTGGAGCGCAGAGTCGGGCACCCACCTGCCGAGCCCAGCCAATGGCTCCCACCTCCTCCACCTCACCCTCGGCCCTCAGCATGCCAACAGTTTCTACATCTGCACCGTGAGCAACCCTATTAGCAACCGCTCTCTCACCTTCACCCCGTGGTCCAGTTGTAGGCCAGACCCCCCAGGTAAGTGCATCAATGGTGGTTAGAGTACCACTCAGTGGATAGGGGCTTAGTCACCACCTGCACCAATTGTTCTGCTTCCACATCCATAGTCTTCTCCTTGGTAGCAATACTTTACATTTTCTTAATGGTTTGCAAAAGCCTTCCATGTGTGTTCAGTGAGGGTGCCCTCCTCATAATCACCAGGGTGGCATTATTATGCTCTACTCACAGTTGAGGAAACTAACAGGATGTGCTGGACCCAGGTCTCCAAGCTGTGATCCTTCCTCTCCCCTCCTGCCTTAGCTCCAGACTGCAAGGGTGGCTGCGTTAAGAAGTGTAGGTGGCAGGCCCTGACTCCCAAGCCCATCTCCATTGATAGTGGGACAATGCTAAACCATAAGTATTTGTTGATCACAGGTGCTGTAGGAAGTTGGGAATAGTTGTTACACATGATCTCTGCTCTCTATTGTAAAGATAAGAGATGAAACATTCAGTCACTCATGAAAAACAGAATATAATGAAGGTTCTATTTTATGGACTGGACCATGAATCTCATAGCAGGTCAGAGGAGGGTAATCTAAGAAAGCCAGAGGAGCCAGAGAAAGGTGAGACTAAGACCTGGACTGTAAAGTTGGGGAGATAATGATAACTCAAATAGCACTTCATCATTGGCAAAGTACTTTCAACTGCATAATCTCTTTTCTAACGCACATTTTTTTTTAAGATTTATTATTTTTTATTTATTTCTCTCCCCTTCCCTACCTCCCCCCCCCCCCCCCGCCCCCTAGTTGTCTGCTCTCTGTGTCCATTCACTGTGTGTTCTTCTGTGTCTGCTTGTATTCTTGTCAGCAGCACCAGGAATCTGTGCCTCTTTTTGTTGCATCATCTTGCTGCGTCAGCTATACCATGTGTGCAGTGCCACTCCTGGGCAGGCTGCTCGTTTTTTGTATGGGGCAGCTCTCCTTACAGGGTACATTCCTTGCACATGGAGCTCCCCTACGTGGGGGACACCCCTGCATGGCATGGCACTCCTTCCGCACATCAGCACTCACGTGGGCCAGCTCACCACATATGGGTCAGGAGGCCCTGGTTTTGAACCCTGGGCTTCCCATGTGGTAGGCGGATGCTCTATCAGTTGAGCCAAATCCACTTCCCTGCATAATCTCTTTTGATACTCATAATAACCTTGCCAGAAAGGTGTTATTATCCTTCTCATTTTAGAAACAAGGAAATTGAAATTCATGGTGTTTAAGCACCCTCCTCAAATTTCTTGTAAATAATAGGGTAGTATCTAAACATAGATCTTCTGACTATTTTTCTCTAGAAAGAAAAGCATCATCATTCTGTTACCAAAAGGAAGAGATAGCTGGTTAAGTAAGCCAAACTAACCACTTGTGGTTGGAAACAGGATAGGGCACTGACACTTCTCACCAACAGGTCTTGTGTCTCTGCCTCAGGAGGGAGGGTACAGGGTAAGAAGGACCAGGGTCTTGGCCCGACAAGACCTGGCTAACGCCCTGATAGTCTCCTTTCTGCATCCACTGGGGAATAGTGAAGTCATGGCAAGGAGACTTTTATCCACAGTGGGCTCCCAGATGGCCAGGAATGTGGGAATGGGGGTATCCAGATAGATCAGCTCCTTCAGCATAGCACCTTCTCTAGTCACAGACTATCCCTAGATATTCCCAGTTGGACTGCTGGGAAAGTCCTGCAGCCTGCACTTGAAAGTTCTTTGGTGACCTTGACCCCCTCTGTGGTGCCTTACCCAGCCATTTCATGGCAAGAGTCATCCGTCTGCCCACCTTCTAGATGTGTCTCACTGCTTTCCCACCTTGCATACAAACCTCATCCAGAGGCCAATTCAGACCTCTTTCCCTGCCTCCAGTCATTCAGAATGTGCTGGCAGGTCCAAGAAAGCAGTGTTGCATGGTTTATACAATGTATCCATCTATATAATAGATCCATGCTGCCCCATCTACATAACATGGGTATATCACTTAACCTCTCTGAGACATAGAGTCTTCATTTACAGTTAACAACTGCTGGCAGGTCTTGTTTACTATGTGCCAGTTATGTGTCATATCATTTTATCCTCACATAATCCTATAACATTAATAGTATTAGTATCCCTACTTTACAGATGAGGAAAAATACATATAAAAAGGTTAAGTAAGGTCACATCAAAGCAAGTGATAGCGCTGGGCTCTTCAATTCTGGAATTCTCATAGGTATTAATGGAAGAGATAGTACACTTAAAATGTCTTATCAACTATAATAAAAAGTCATTTTTCCCCAGTGGCTAAGGAAGCATTAGCTCTTGTCCCAGCACAGCCCTCTCTGGTTATAGCAGCGCTATTGATATAAATACAGGGCACCAAATGCTTTATCCTAGCCTACCCTTCAAAAACAAGAGAACTCTCTTCATGCTAGGCAGTGCAGTTTAACAAGAGTTTAATTCATGTGTACCAAAGCCCTGGAAGGTCATAATGCTTATGATAGGGGCATCTAGCTCTAAGGACAATTTAAGGAAACATGACAAGATGTTCTTACCCATCTAATTGTCTTTGAGGACCAAGTATATACCAGCGTCAATCAGCATTTGCTGAGTATGAAGCAGGCTCTTGTGGGGTGTGGAGGCATGAGAAGAAGTGGAAATATGGTGTCATGGGAAGAGCCCATGGGTCTGAGTCTGGATCTCACTCAGCTCAGTGATTAAGAGAATCACCCCACAGGCAGGTAGCTGTTTCACTCTTGTGTCTCCGTTTCATCATCAGGAAAGTGAAAAGTGTAGACTAGTGAAGTTCCTTCTAGAGTCTATATTCTATGATTCAATTTGTGTGCATGTTAGTGAGAACAGCTATTAAGGATTGTCACATAGAGATCCCTTCCCTAAACTTCAGGAACAGAGATCACAGTGGATCAGAACCAGACCACACAGCTAGTTTGTAGCATGTTCCTCCCAGTACATCAGGTTGCCTGAATACTGAAAACAGAGTTTTAATTTGTACACTGATTTTTGTTTGCAAATGAATGCTACTAATTATTAAATTACTCTGTTTAATTTTTAAAAATTTATTGAGGTTCTGCTATGTTCCAACGTTGTGCTAGATGCTGAACACAAAGATGAAAAAGACATGAACCTTGCCCTTAATGAGGAAGCTAGTTCTATAAGTAAATAATTGCTATACATTGTGTAGCATAATGGGGGCAAAATAGAAATATGTACAAGGTAAGGAAGAGGAGAGAATGATTAACCCTGTCTTGGGGGATCAGAGAAAGCATCACAGAGGATGCGACATAAACTGGGTTTGAAGAGTAAATAGAAATTCCCCAAGAGATAAAAGGAAGACATTCCAGAGAGGGAAAAGCAGACACAGCTGGATCTTGTTCTGTTTTATCCCGTAGGTGATGGGAGCTAATAAAATTTTCCACAGAGGAGTAGTGTGGTTAGTTTTGCATTTCAGAGAGAAAATTCAATGGTGTGGAAAACAGATTGGTGCTGGGAAACCACAAAAGTGAGAGAACTAGTTATGGAGAGGCCATTATTGCAGTAATCCATCAAGTGATGGTGAGGCTTGAACCAAAGGAGTGACCAGGAGTTTAACAAAGACCTGTTTTCATTGGTCATACAAAGGGAAATCTCAAACTTGGGATGAAAGGGTGGGGACTGAGAGCTTATTAGAGGTGACCTCACCACCTATAACCAAGGAAAGAATCTTCAGATATATGTTTTTTACTTTTATTAATGAGATCTCAATGTGGTTATTGATGTTAACACGACCAAAATGCAATGTGATGTCAACAATGCCTCTTGGCAGGACTCACTTAAATTAAACCACCCAAGAATATTTGCTCTTCTAAATATTTTTAATGACTTTTGTTCAGGCTCTTGGTCATCTATTCATCCTTATTCCATTGGACATTTCATTGTTTTATAGCGAGAAGCACTTAATGTCTATTGTAATGAAGCACCTTTATCACAAAGTCCAAATCCTAGGGTGATACAAAAACACTCTCACTAGGTCATGTGAAGCAGTGTTCCCGTGGGTTTTTTGTTTGTTTAAAGAAGCTGTCTTAGACACACAGGTCCCATCTTTAAAGTTATTAACAAGTCAGATTAGTTCTCCCCAGCCTCCCTCCCCTGCCAACCTGTATCACTGGGAAACTACCATCTACATCTCACTGGCCACTCTAGGTTAGCTTCCACTGGCTCCTCAAACACCAGAAATATCTCTGCCTCCACTTTCTCCAGACGAATGTCCATGCTAGTGTTCAGAAAGCTTGTTTTTATTCAGTTACTAATGTTTTGCTTATAAGCTTCAGATCTTTTTAAGTGGTAACCCTCACGTGTATGAGCCCCTCTGAATTTTTCCTCAAGTGGCTGTGACCTGGTACACCATAAGCAATGAACAAATGTTGAGAATAAAAAGTAGCAAGGTGACCACCCCAGACTGTTAGCACAGGACCAGCTCTCCTAAAACTTTTTTTAAGAAATGTACAATTTTATGCAATTGATAGTTTGTTTTGCAATATGTTTACTGGAAGGCTTTGTCAAAATGCACAGCTATTTCATGAAGTATTTTGAGAAGAGGGAGGTAGAAAGGAGTATGGACAAAAGCAACTTGCTCCTGTCCTCAATGACCATGTTTTAAAATAGCTACGCCTTTGCTAGAATGGTTAATATATATGACCTTAAGTAATTCTTTCAAAAGGGAATGCCCCTAGAAGCTCATTCTCTTACCCTTTTCAGTAGATTAAGCAAAAAACTGGCTCAGCAAGTCTGAGTTAGCTCAGTGGAAGAAACGACTGAAACCTGCTACAGAGCTCTGGGAGCTCCCCTTTCTAACAAGGCCCTTTCCTCAAACAAGGACTCCCCTTGTTACAGAGTCACCTGGTGTTCCAGGTACAGGGGCAGATCCCTCTCCATGGTGCTTCCTAATCCAGGAAACCTGGCAAGAATGGTGGAAGGATGGATGCTAGGGCATACCTGCTATAAGGGAAACTGAGGCATGTAATCCTTAGTTGGGTAGCCATGGGCCTGGACAAGACTTGAAGTACCACGAAAGAATGTGAGAAATGACCTTGTGTCACAACCACAGCCTCTGCAACACAAAGGGTTTTGTTAGCAAAGGAGTAATAGAGGGTTGTTCAGTCACACTCTTATGCTGAGGAGCCCTGTCCTCTGGGAATTCACCACCCGGAAGGCCAGGTCTGCTCTAAGGGCCCCATTCTGAGAGCAAGCTATCTGGACAGGCCAAGAATTTTCCAAACTGTCAACTGCTAGCTGGGAATAGGCAAGAGGAATGGATTTTTCTGGAAGCTGAGAACTCTGTAAAAAATTTTCACAAAGAATTGGGTGGTCCCAGACTTTGAATTGGTATATGGTTCATGAGTATCCTTCCCCCACCCCCAATTCTGAGTGGAAACCGCTACCAACAAGAAGGTACTGCTTGAAGATGGTTGGCTTCTTCATAGATGTGCACCCTCCCGCTGGCTGCCTTGCCACATGAAAGGCAGGAAAGAGATCCGGTGCTCTCAGACGGTTGCATTAGCATCTCAGTATCTTCTGGGGTGAATGACATTTGGTTCTTAGATTCATTCTCTCCTCACCCCCCAACCCCCTCCTCCTTTGCCTTCCTCCCTTATCTTCCTTAAAGATTTAGGTTTGGGGACTTGGGAAAGAGAAGTTTTTGTGTTTCTGTGGCAACAGACTTCACAGAGACAACAAAAGTCCTCCAGCATTTTTCTTGGAGGCAGAGCTACTGCCAAGTTCCTTGTTTAAGCCACAGGCAGGATAGAGCACCACAGGGAGGAGACTCATGCGAAATGCTCTTCAGCGATGGCACAGAAGTTCTCAACCAGTGCGCAGCTTCCTCTGAGAGGGCCAGGGGAAATAAGTTTCCAAACCTCCAGTACATTTGGATAGGGTCTCTTTGAGAATGAAGGAGAAAAGGGCTTAGGGTCTTATTTCTCAGGGACACATTCCAAGAGGTGCTACATGACTGAGCAAAAAGAGGGAGAGCTGGAGTTTCCACCACAGGAAATAGTGATTGAAATGGGAACACAGGTGATGTATGGAAAGCACTGATGCACACTTTCCCTCTTGTTCCATTTTTGTTATTATAAAACATATGTAAAGTAGGTCATTGCTCCTTCCTTTCTACTTCAATCTTGGGGCATTTGGAAGGTGGCTTTCCTTCTGGGATCTTCGTACACTTGGCACTCTGATGATTCCTAACAAAATGACGCAGGACAGTCTTCTCCCACTTTCATTTCCTATGACCTCTAATTTAATTTAATTTAGTTCACTGAGTGTATTTTGAGTGCCTCCTTACCCTGTATTGTATCAGTTAGAATGAAGAATGCAAACAAAGAATAAGATACAGGGCCTAACTTTAAGGAATTTGCTTCTATGTTAGATTTCTACAGCAAAAAAGGGGAAAAATATTATGTTAAAGAAACGGCTAAGAGAATTTCTCTTTGGGTGGGAGGAGTATTTGTTCAGGATTGTTCCTTAATAAATGGTAGATGGCAGAAGGAGAAACTGCCAAAGAATCTGGCTGTGGGTTGAAGGACTGTGTATGAGAAAGGGGGGAGATGTTACTTGTGCAAAAATAAGAAGAGAAAGAGGGGTCTGAGCCTGCAAGATGGTGGAAAGCTGCCTGGTGCACAGTGGAAAGCATGCCCTGTGACTCTTCAAATGTACAGTAGAACTTTGCATGTAAGACAGCAGAGAGTAGAGCAGGTGGAGTTTGCAAGAGCAAACACTTAGAGAACCATGAGAATTTCCAGAAATTGCAGAAATCATGGGCAGCCTGACCCCAACAAGCTATAAAAGTAGCATTTGTCCATATTCATCCAAATTTCTGAGGGCCATAAAGCCCCTGATGTTTAGTTTCCATACAAATATTGTAATTAGAAAATAGAACTGAATAGGTTAAGACCAAGTGAAAAAAATGCTTGGACCTGCTATATAGATAGGGAAACGAAGTCATAAACAACACAATGCGGGGAAGCCCTCTGAACATGGATGGAGGAATTCATTTGGACTTTGAGAGCAAACCCATCTCCTTATCCTTTCTATCAAAAAGGGGCTAATATGTGCCAAATACTAAGAGAACTGCAAAAGAGGTATAAGAGATGGCCTCTGGCCTCCAAGAACCTAGTAGCTAGGTGGAGAATTAAGGTCAGAGGAAGGAGTTGACATTTATTGACCACAAGCAGGATTCCAGGCACTGTTCTGGGCACTTTATCTCCATTATCTCATTGGTTCATCAGAACAGCTCTGCAAACTCGATATTGTTATGCTCATTTACAGATGAGGAAGCTGAGGCCACAGAGCTATCAAGCAGTTGACCTAGAATTTGAATCCATTTGTCTGTTTCCAAATACCTTCATTGAAAATGGTCTCCATGGTAAAGATAATATTGACAAAAATCAGATTCTAAGACATGTGACACAAAACACAGGGGTCCAAGGGAGAAGGAAAAGCTGGAATGGTCAGGAAAGGTGATCAGAGCAGTAAGATCGACTGGGACCTCCAGGTTGGGTGGACCGAGGAAGGTGGAGTGGGAAGGAAAGTATGGCGTGGCCCATTGGAGCAGGAAAGGGCACGTGTTGGATGGAGGATGTTGAAGGGTGGGTTGGCAGTTCAGGGGGCTTTTGACTCAAGCGTTCTCCCAGGCATCATAGCCTGTACTGCTTTCCATCCCTAGAGGCTAAAACACAAACTGGAAAGTCTGCAGTCCTCACTCTCATCCCAGCTCTGCCACAGGCTCTGTGACCCTAAGTATGCTTCACCTCTCTGTGTTCTGTTTCCTTAACACAAAATTAATTGATTGGGTGGGATGAGTACTACAGTTTAAGGTAACTTAAATATTCACCCAATAGTTTTGTATTACTTTGTACACAAAGACTAAGAAGAAACTTTGAGTTTGTGAAATATCCTTCAGGACTCTGGCCAGGTTTCCTCCGGGCTGGTCAGGCTGGGCGGGGAGGAGCCTGCCATTTACTTCGCAGGACAAAGGGGCAGTCTCCTGAGACTCTGGAAAAGAAAGAGGGGCTATTATCATTCTGTCATCTGAGCCTCAGTAATGTGCTGCAGTCATTGTTAGTTTATGTGACTAAGTGAACGGCAGAGTTGTCAGCAACAGGAGTGAGGGGAGAGGAGAAAGGTTGATTTTGCAGACTTTACCAATGCAGCTTTGTCATGAGTTATTTTCCAGTTTTAAAGGCACCACCTCGTTTGAATGAAACAAACAAATTAATTCAAGAGACACATTACCTTTTAAAATGATGTAAATTTTGAAGTGTCTGTTCTTAAATTAGTTCTTATTTTAGAAGACCCAAAAATATCTAAGATGAAAGAAGAAAGAGGAAATAGTCTCAAAATAGTAAGCTGGATCCGTTCCATAGGCTAATGAAACATGGACTTTAGGCAGCTGGCTTGGATGGTTATCTTAGTATTTGGGAGGTTAATTCTTAGGTCCTTGGTGTTGGAAACTTAAGTCCTGAGTTAATCAATCTCTCTCTTTCTCTCTTACACACATATAAACACACACCCTGCACAGAGGGTTCTCTGTGACCATAAGCCATTCAGAGGGGTGGTTCAAAGTGGAGCTCCTCCTCTAGCCTAAAGAGTGATCAAATTCCATGCTTTATACAAATTCAAGAGTCTTATTAGTCCTCTCTGCTTGCTCCTGAGCTCCTTGACCAGATCATATGGTTGTCTGCTGAGGTTGTATCTGTTAGGATTAGAACACTTTCAATCTTGGGAGGAGAATCTTTAATCAATAATCATCCAAAAAGTCAGTTCAGTAGGATTTCTTGGTATGACAGGCTTCACAAGGCCAGGAAGAAAAAAAGAGTCTTTTCAGACCCAGAAGGCAACTTCTGGTTAGCTGTAGGGAAGGAGACCCACTTGGATCTTGGTGGATACCTTTGATCAATCCATGGAGACTTCATTCTGTATCTTCAGTCAATTCTGTAAACATCTGAATTGTGTCTGCAAACACTCTATTTCTTTGTAACCCACCTATTCCTTCTTTCATCTTCTTAGTATATCCATCACAGGGTCAACAACAAGCAAGAATATTTCACAATAATCTTTGTATGTTACCCTTATATATTAATGCTAACACTTGGTGTTATATTACTTAGAACCCTATTGCTGTACATTACTTGGAATCCTAGTGCCTTAGGATGGCCCCGTCTGTTCACTACTCTGGTTAACTTACTCCAAGCGCATGAATCTAAGTCTCCAAGCAGTCTGTCTTCAGCATTCAGCCGTATTTCTACTCTTAGACAAAGTTATAGCTCTTGATCTCTGTACCTGCTTCCTTATCCATAAATGGGAGCAATGAGAGTACCAACCACACAGGATTGTTGTGAGGTTTAAATATGTTAGTACATATAATACACTCAGAAAAAAGCCTTGCCCATTGTGAGTGTTTAGTTGTTGCTATTATATCTCATGGAGTTAAATGTCTTATTGACTAGGGCAATAGAGCTCATTTACTGTTTAGCAAAGTGCTGCTTCTGGTTCAGAAGGACTTGGTAAAAGCCGGTAAAGGAGAGAAAGGAGTTAAAGTTGACTCTCTGATTTTGAGCCTGGGTGACTGGTATTCTAGAGCTATTATAAAACAGAGGAAATGATTTAGAAGAAAACAATCTGCTTTTCTTTCAGTTCAGGTCTAGTGGATTCAATACAGTTATTTGCATAGTAGTACAATAATAGCACTACAGCATTTATTTTTTAAGAAAGAAAAGTAGATCTTTCTTCCTCCCAGTGTCTCTTGAGAATGGTATGGGGGTGTGGGACAGCACGTGGAACTTTCATGTTCTTTTTACCAAAATGAATACAGGATTCATTAATTATTTAAAAAGAAGATAAGTTTAGTTTTAGACGTAGGGTAGTTGAGGCAAAAATAAAGCATCTAAATAGAAAAATCCTTATAGATAGGGGAATATGAAAGTTGATTATAGTGAGAGAAATGAGGATAAGAAAACAGATTTGGAAAGCTTCAGTAGTCTAAAGCTGATCTCTAAAACTATGCATATAACTGTCTTCCTTGGGAGAGGAAGAAGGAAGAGAACATGAGGTTCTACATCTCCCCACTTCTGTGGGTTGTTTTTAAACTCACAGTACTTTAGAGATTGCCCTTTGACTTTTTTTCAGAATCAACACAATGGGGACTGTATGCTGGGCTGATCTTAGGGAGCATCATTGGTGTCATCATGATTCTCCAAGTGGTAATACAGCTGTTGAGAAGAAGAGGTAGGTGTCTGACGATAGATTTTTATCAGGCTCTATGTGTAAGCAGGGACCTCTCCCACAAACGCAGGCTCGCTCCTATCACTTTGTCTTTCTGGAAGGAGCCACCTTTGCCAAAACAAACAAAACAAACAGAAAACAAACCTGTATCCTGGGTCTTTGCTTAATTTGTCCTAATTCAACATGTCTTGATCCCCTAGACTAGACTAGCATAGATAAAGAGAGATAAGCCCCAGGTGTCTAATGTGGAGACTAACACATACACAGATTATTTCAGTTCAATATGGCTAGCCATGCAGTAGAGGTATATAATAGGAAGAGGTCTAGAGAAAAAAGTTAACAGTATTCACTAGGGAGCAGAATTAAGAGAATCCATGTACCCCATTCAAGAAAAGTTATAATTACTGAGTAATAAAAAGACTATATAGTCTTTTTCAGATAATTTCACTCTGGAGTTAAAACCTTTCTATAATTTATTTCTATCCTTACAATATATCTCTGAGAGAAGCAGAGTGGTTGTTTCCATGTGCTAAAACAGTAGGCTAACAGAGGTACAGAGAAGCTAAGTGATTTTGCAAGGTGATCCAGTTGGTTAGTGGAGAAAAATAACTGTAACTATGTCTCCCAAATTCCAGTGTTCTTTCCACTGGGTAAGGTCCACTAGTCATCAGAAGGCAGCAGGGGGAATATTCTTTACTAAGATTTTAGAATAAATTCTGACTCACCTTGGAAAAACATGCTATTTGACAGGTAGCTTGGAAGTATGGAAGGTTCATCACCCAAGGTAGATGAAACCCAAGGCCCAATTTTTACCCTGAAGTTTATGTCTGTAGAGGTCATATCTTTTGTCCTCTCTCCCAAATTGTCCTATGAGTCAATATCTCAGGCCACTGTGCTCCCCTCAGTCACGTTGTCTAGCATCTGCCCACGCTGGAGTCAAAATGTCCTGCTCCAAGGCCAGGAAAGAAGCCCTGGCTGGCCTGCCATTGGTAAGGACAGAATTTGATGCAAATACCAAGCTAATGACTGATCTCATTCTTAAGTAGACCAACGTTCTTGACAGGTAACCTTCTCAGAAAAGTCTTACCTCAGCACTCTGGTGTTACTTTTGCTTATATAAGAAAATCTAGATCATAGGCTAGCCGCCTACTTCTGTCTTATTTCCTCCATCTAAGAGCCGGCTGGGGAGAGGATGGGGGTGTGTGAGTCAGACATAAATTGTGATGAGAACCTAAGAATGTGAGAGGAGTCAACCACATTTGATTTGGGTTATAAGGAAACAATGAGATACCAGAGATGAGAACCTTGAGGTCCAGAGAAATTAACTCACTCACTCATTAGGCAGTGAAGATGCTGGGATCCTAACCCGTGCTCTTTTTTATCTCAGATGGATGGATGGGTGGATGGATGGATGGATGGATGGAGAGATAGATAGATAGATAGATAGATAGATAGATAGATAGATAGATAGATAGATAGATAGATATGAATGATTCAGAGACAAATCTCTTCATGTAGGTGAGTTGACATCAATGTTTAAGTCTTATTGCCAGCAGAGGGCAGCACTGGGGGCATCTGGAAACAATACCTAGAGCAGGTGTAAAGTACTTTGAAGTCATGATAACACAAGGAACGTTAATGCTTCAGGAGAGAGCTGAAAAGGACATTAGACATTTTACACCCTCATTTTACAGTCATGGCAAGAAACAGAACCCACTGAGATAACATGATTTGTCCAATACTATGCAGCTAAGGAGGGTTAGAATGTAGATGTCCTGATTCTAAGCCCTTGATCTGTTCCTTTAGACCCTAAGGCCTTGCTGAATTTGGGCTGAGTTGAGCTGGTTTCTGAAAACCTGTTCTTGCACTGGGAAAAAAATATAGACTAAATTACCTTGATTCAGTGATATTTTTTAGAGGCAATGGTCACCCTCACTTTTTCCATCTGTTTGACCCCTTAGGCATCTCCCCAGTTCTAAATTTCAGTCTGAGCTGATCTGAAGTCTTTGAGGACTTGCATCCATCCTCTACTCTATTTCAATCCTCTACAGCACAAAGACAAAGCTTTCTAACTGCAAACTCATGTGGATTTGAACGAAAACGTCTCAGCTTGCAGCTCCTCTGTTAGCTCCAGTTGCCTCTGATCACACCCAAGCCTAACCCTCCACACACCACACATCACATACCACACACACTTATTCCTCAGTTAGGACCAACCCTGAAGAAAAAGGTGACGTTGGAACCCCCAGGCACTCCATGTCCACCCTCCACACAAGAAAATCACGTGTTTACTTTCCTTGAATTCATTTAGCTTCCCTAGTGTCTTTCCATCACTGCCTTTCTCGAATCACCCTCATGCGGCACACTTCACCTTCGCCACATGCCTACTAAGCGTTCCCTGCCAAATAAAACTATACCTCTCCTAAATACTATTCCCTCAGAGACATTCTCCCAGTTTTCTAAGAGGATAAATTAATTTGTGCTAAAGTATGTCTACCCTAAAGACTTTCGATGATTTCCTCTGGGCCAAGCTGCCATGCCTCTGCCTGGTCTCTACAAGAACCCTCTTTAGGCCTCCATGCTTGAGACTGTTACTTTCCCAATATCCTTCTCACTGCTTCTCTCTATATATGCAAACATGCAGCATTAGAAAAAACTGTGCGAGCATGTCCTCAATGTATTTTAAGTAAAGATATCAAGTTAGAGAGAAAAGTGTATAGAATGACACCATTTGTGTAAAAAAAAAAAGTGTAAATACAGCAAATGTCCAAAATTGTGATACCCACTCGCCATACATGGCTATTTAAATTAAATTAATTAGAATTAAATAAAATTTAAAATTGAGTTTCTCAGTTGAATTAGCTACATTTCAAGTGCTCAGTAGCAACCTGTGGCTTGTGGCTACTGTATTAGATGGTGCAGATACATTTCCATCATTGCAGGAAGTTCAGTTGCACAGACCTGATAAAAATAGTTACTTCTGAGAATGGGATTGGGTTGGTTAAAGGGGAACTTTATATACTTCTTTAAAATTTTAATTTTTATAATGAGAATGAATTACTTCTATAATTTTTCCACTTTTTTATTGTTTTTTTTTGAAGATACATAGATCACAAAAAGTGTTACCTTAAAAAATATAAGAGATTCCCACATATCTCACCCCCCACCCCCACCTCCACTTCTCCCACATCGACAACCTTTTTCATCATTGTGGCACATTCATTACATTTGGTGAATGCATTTTGGAGCACTGCTGCACCGCATGGATTATAGTTTACATTGTAGTTTATACTCTCCCCCAGTATATTCAGTGGGTTATGGTAGGATATATAATGTCCAGCATCTGTCCTTGAATATCATTTAGGACAACTCCAAGTCCTGAAAATGCCCCCACATCACATGTCTTCTTCCCTCTCCCTGCCCTCAGCAACTATCGAGGTCACTTTCTCCACATCAATGCTACAATTTCTTCCATTACTACTCACAGTAGTTCCACAGTAGAATACCAATAAGTTCACTCTAATCCATATTTTATTCCTTGATCCTGTGGACCCTGGGATGGTGATGTCCACTCTACCTCTATATCATGAGGGGGCTTAGATCCCACATGGTTGATGGATGTGATTCTCCTGCTTGGAGTTGTTCTATAATTTAAAAAGAAAACCTTTTTTTTTTTTTAAACTGGCTAAAAAATAAAAGTAAATGTTCTGCAATTTATTAATTTCCAGAAATCCTAGGTGCTGAGCAAAATTTCCAGATGGTGAGCAATAGAATGACATTGTAGTTTTGCTATACAGATAGCCTCAGGTCGATCATCCCTCCTCCACACTCTCCTGCCTTCCCCCTAAGTCTCACAGAAACAATAAAGTGAGAACGCTGTGAGCAAAGTGCTAGCTGCTAAAGAATACAAAAGAGGCAGAAGTAACTCTCCCTGCCTCAGAGAATTATGAGAATCTCATATTAGAAGACCAGATAGGCACATCAAACAATGGAGATTAAAATAATTGAATACAGCACAAATGAGAATAACACTGAACACATATTGGGTATGTACTATGTGCCAAGCACTGTTCTGAGAACTTTACAAGTGATATCTCATTTCATGAAATTCCATTTCACAGATAGGGAAATAGGTCCAGAGAGACCAATAACCTGCCATATAGAAACTGTGCAGGGGGTGAGACTCAGTGCTTTATCCCTATGAGCACAAACTGGTGCTCTTGGGGAAGGTGGGTAAGCAACAAGGAGTGGAGACAAGTTAGACCTGAGCAAAGATCCATACTGGGGATCAGAGGAAGACAACCACTATGGTTTCTTTTCCCCAGGTGAAACAGACCAATTACAGCCAACAGTGGAAGCCAAAAGCTTTACAATCTACGCCCAAGTCCAGAAATCAGGGGTAAGTCCTATAGCTTTTTTTAAAATCTGGGGTGGACTTGTCATGCTCCCCATAGGATCTGTGGCTCTGCATGAGTTCTCGAGTGAAGGAAAATAAGGAACCAGAAATCAAGAACAAGAGCTCTCCTGGAGGAGACACTAAACTTCAGTATCAGATAAGACTATTTATTATTTGAAAAAATGGCAAATACTGTATAATCTTCTGCTCCTTCATAGTAACAATGAAAAATTAGGAACCTAAAAACACATGACGCATGTATAAAACCCCCTCCAGCCCTGGCATTCTAGGAGTCTGATGTTCCACACTGCCAAATTCTCTCCTCTTGAAAATGGCTCAAGCTTGAGGAGAGAGGAAAGGGTTGGAAAGGCTATTGTGTGACACGGTTGGCCTGATTGGAGTCTAGGAGTTTGGAAAGTACCTAAAAGCAAAGAAGGAGGATCTTGAGAATTCTGGCTAGTGAGTGACCGACGAGATGGAAGACAGTATGTAGGCTGATAGAGTGACTGCTGGGCTTAAAGACAGAAAAAAACTGGTGGCATGGTGAAACTGCAGAACAGATATGCTAGATATGCTAGACATAAACAGACGATTGTGGTTAGAGAGGAAGATATTGTAACTTTTTGGACATGAAACAACTCTAAGTGATATAAAGGCAGAATCCGGCCATTCCGAGAGTCTGGGGAAACAATTTCAAGTAAAATATGTGAAGGTAAAGTCAGCTTTGATAAGTACTTTGGAAAATTGCCTCAGATAACAATAAATCCATTTCTGATGATCTGGAGATGGACTTTTGGGCAGAGGTCTTCTTTTGACTGTGCCATCCCCCGCCCTGTGCCTTGGAGAGATTATGGCACAGTCCATTGCAGTGACTGAGAACTAAGCTCCATTTAGATATATGAGAGTCCCAAGAGCACCTTCTTCCATTCCTCCACCCCCACCCCAAGATGCATTTACACGTATAATGTTGTGGAAGCAGAGAGATTCAATGATCGCGTATTGAAGGCCAGGACTCAGGAATATTCTTAAGAAGGAAAAATTATATTATGACCGGCCAGGCCCGGGGACTCCTGTCTAAAAAGCCGAGGCCTGAATAGGATTTCTGGGTTCCTTTTATAGAGTGGATGTAGGAGCTGGGAGTCAAACGGTGCTTTTATGAAAAAAGAACCTTTCTTTGTTAGTTTCTTAGAATTTTAAGTGTTTGTCTGAGTACCAGATAGGTTTTAAATTAACATATCCCCCACATTTCAGGTAAACTTGAATTAACATATCACCTATCCTCCAGGTAAGCTTGAAATTGACATATCGCCCACATTCCATCTGGATGAAACTTTGAATACACATTCAGTGTACATTCTTTCTGAATATTTAAAGACTATAGGGCCTATATTACTTAATTGGCTTTCTAGAAACTAGGAACACTTGGATACAGAATTAGATAACTTTGAATTCATGCAAAGGCTATTTTAATAGGAAACTAGGTTTATTTTTACCACGGTGCCATCACTGTCTACTCTATCCTGCTAGCACTCCCTTTTTTTTTGTTAAGAAATATGATGTACAAAAATTGTACAAAACATAAATGACAGTTCAATGAATTATCCCTAAGTGTACATATTTATATTTGGTAAGTATTCCCTTTTTGTTTCTTTTCAAGAGTTTTGACATATTCCTGACTCTTTGCATTTTCATATATACTTTAGAAACAGATCAACTTATCAAGTTCCAGAAAAAGAAAAAATCTTATTAGGATTGCATTGAATCTATAGATCTATTTAAGGAGAAATTTCATCTTTTTGCATTGGGTCTTCCAATACCATAAAACAACCACCTAGATCAAGGAACAGAACATTGTTAGCACTTCCAGAAGACCTCCTTGTGCTTCTTCCCAATCACCAATACCTCACCTCATCCCAAAGATAACTACTATCCTAATTTATAAAAATGTAGTTTAGTTTTCTTTCTTTTTGAACTTAATAAAAATGGAATCCTTCAGTATTTTTCCTCTTGTATCTGTTTTCTTTTGCTCAACATTATCTTTATGAGATTCCCACCTATCTAAGTTTAAGCCTAGGGCTCTTATTTTCATTGTTTTTTAGAATATCAATATGTGAATACACCACAATGTACGTATCCAGTTGACTATTGATGGGCATTTAGGTTATTTCCAGTTTGGGACTGTTATGAAAATTTCAACCATAACCATTTATATGCATGTCTCTTGGTGGATATGCGCACGTATTTTTGTTGGGTATATACCTAGAAGTAGAATTGCTGTGTCATAAAGTAAGCATATCCTCAAGTTGACTAGATAAGGCCAAACTATTTTCTAAAGTGGGTGTACCAATTTACTTTTCTATCATCATCATGAGAGTTCCATTTGTGCCACATTCTCATCAAAACTCAATGTTATCATTCTTTCTAATTTGAGCCATTCTGTTGGATGTGTGCTATTATAGTTTTATTTTTGCATCTCTCTAATTATTAAGGAAGTTGAACAACTTCCTGTATATTTTTTGGCCATATTAATATCCTCTTTTTAAAATGCCTGTTAAATCTCTTGCTCATTTTCCTTTGAGTTTCAGGCTTTAGTTAATGGATTAGTAGGAACTTTATATATTTTGGGTCTGAGGCCTTTGGCAGTTATATATGCATCAAATACCTTCACTTTTTCTGTAGCTTTCCTTTGCAATTTCTTAATGGTACCTTTTGATAAAAAGAAGGTCTTAATTTTAATGTGGAATAATTTATTAATATCTTCTTTATAGTTAGCATTTTTGTATTCTACTTGAGAATTTTTTTCTTATTCCAAGGTAATGAAAATATTCTCCTATCTTCTAAAAGCTGTATGGTTTCTCTTTCACATTTATAAATGTTATATGCCTGTAAAGGTTTCTGGGGGTATGGTCTAAGAGGCTCAGTTTCATTTTTTTCCATCTGGATATCCTATTGACCACTTATTGAAAAGATTGTCCTTTCCCCATTGCCACATCACCTTCATCATAAATCAAAGATTCATATTTGTGTGGATCTATTATGAGGTTCTCACCTCTACTTCATAGGTATGTTTGTTTATCCCTGTACCAGTACCATACTGTCTTGATTATAGCTTTATCATAATTTTTTATATTTGTTAAGGCAAGCCTTCCTACCTTGTTATTGTTCTTCAGGAGTTCTTGGACATTCTTGGTCCTTTGCCCTTTGCATTTTCATACATGTTTTAGAATCAGGTTAACAACCTCCCCCCAAAAAAAAATCCTACTGAGATTTTAATTGGGACTGCATTGACTCTGTAGATCAGTTTAAGGAAAATATACCTCTTTATAGTATTAAGTCTTTTAATTCACAAAAATGGTATATCCCTTACTTTATTTAGACCTTTAATTTCTCTAAATGATGTTTTCTGCATAAGAGGACTTATGCATCCTTCATAATTTATTACTTTGTATTTGATATTTTGGGATACTATTTTCAATATTATCTTTCAAAAATGTCTAGTTTCTGTTTATTCTTGACAGATAGAAATATAATTATTTTTTGTAAAGGGACCTTGTATCAGCAACATTGCTAAACTCATTTATAAATTCTTGTCATGTATCTACAGATTATTTGGATTTTCACTGTACACAATTTATCATCTGTGAAAAATTACAGTTTTAGTTTTTTCATTTCCAAGCCACAGATCTTCTCTTCCTTTTTCTTGCCCTTTAGTACTGGCTGGTACATCTCTCACAATGGTGAGTAGAACTGGTTATAGTGGCATCCTTATATGGTTCCAAACTCTTTTTAAAAAATTAACAACTTTCTTCCAAATCCACAAAAATAAAAGAACAGAAAAAGGCAGCTCAACAAGTTATGGAAACATTACTCCTAAAAAGTTTCTCTTCAGGCATGTTTATCTCATCTAAGTCCAACTGTTATTCTTCTAGTGTTATTCTTCTAGTGTTCAGAATGATACACAGATGAACACAAATTAGTTAAATGGCAAAATCAAGGTCTCCTTATTAATGAAAAAAAAGAAGAGAAAAAAATGCTCAATTGTATTTATATCCCACAAAACCAAATTCCATATGCTTTTTTTACACTTAGAATTAGAACTTTGTTTTTGCTACAAAAACATGACAATGTTGTTGTTAACTGTAGTCCATAAATTACATTAGTTATATTTTTCCCATATATCACCACATTTTAACACCCTGTAGTAGAACAATTCTCATCTACTTCCAAAATTGTTATACATTCCCAATATTATTCTGTAGCTATCTTCCAACTAACATTAATCTCTCTAGACAACTTGTTTCAGCCACAATCACATCCATAAATCAAGTGTTTGCTACATTCATATAATGTTACCACGTATTTTACATTTGACTTTATTAAACATTCTACATATATCCAGCATCTTTTTCCCCTTCTCATCCCACATTCCAGTTCCTACCAACATGCACTTAAAAGGAAGTCTTTCAGTATCTCACCATTAAGTATGATATTCACTGAAGACTATTTCTAGCTGCCTTTAAGAATTTTCCCTTTTATCCCTGATTTGCTAAGATATTTTTAACCATGAATTGATGTTTGATTTTATCAGCACTCTTTCTGCATCTTTTGAGATAATCTTATGATTTTTTCCCTCATTTATCTGCTACTATATCAAATTACATTAACTTACCAAGTTAAACTAATTTTGCATTCCTAGAATAGATGCAATTTATTCTGGCCCTTTAAAATATTTCTGTATTTTATTTGCTAATATTTTGCTGTTTTTTAAATTTTATTTATGTTTCTGAATAAAATTGACCTATAATTTTTCTTACTTATAATGCACCTGTGAGGTTTTGGTATCAAGATTATGCTAACTTCACAAAGTGAGTTGGAATGTGTATTAGTTTCTTAGGACTGCTGTAAAAATTACCACAAACTTGGTGGTTTAAAACAACAGAAATTTATTCCCTCACCATCCTGGAGGCCAGAAGTCCAAAATCAAGGTATCAACAGGGCTATGTCCTCTCTGAAGTCTCTAGGGGAGAATCCTTAGTTGCCTCTTCCAGCTTCTGTGGCTCCAGGCAATCCTTGGCATGTCTATGTGTCTTCACCTTTTCTCTCTTTTATAAGGACCCTTGTCCTTGGAAGGATGATCTCATCTCAAGATCTTTGCCTTAATTACTTGTGCAAAGGCCCTTATTCTGAATAAGGCCACAATTCAACCCATAAGAAGGCATATTTCTACTTTTTTATTCTCTGGAAGTGTTGGGGAAGGCTGGATGTTATTTCTCCCCTTAAGTATTTGACAGAATTCATTGACAAAACTAACTGGGCCTAGAATTTCTTTGAAGGATTTTTTAAATTGTATTTTCATTATTCCATTTTCTTCTCCATTAGGGTACTAGTTAATGTTTTCTATTCTTTTCGTGGTTACCCCAGAAATTATGAAAAACATCCTTGTCTTATCAAAGTCTAATATTCCTCTCTTCCTGGACAGTGCCAGGGCCCAATTATACTTTGACTCCACTTAAATCCTCCCGATGTATGTGCCCTTTTGTCAGTATTTAAATTTCTTGTTTATTTTCATCATGCAAGGCATTATTGTTTTATGCATCGATATGCACTTAGACTGACCCACATCCTTCCCATTTACTTTTTTTCTTATTATCAGTGCCTATGTAATAGTACTATTAAAGTCTGTAACAGCATAGACCATTATTCAAAAATTACCATCTCCTTTTTTTTCTATACAACATCATCATAAAGATAATAATAACATGGAAAAATATTTAGTAAATGTTTACTATCTGCTAGGGAAGTCTTCTAGGTCTTGTCAGACTGTCTGTCTTGCACAGTTCCAAAGGAGCACCATTCACAAAGAATATGTGAGACTAATGTCCCTTGAGTTGCTTGTACATGATGCTCCCTAGAGTTGTACAAATCAGTGGCCCTAAATGAAAACAACAAGATACCAAAGTGGATTAAATGTTTACAATTATTTTTTTTTTAATGTAGACCTGGATAAAAAACCTGAATGGAAATATAACCACATGCTAGCCATGTTGTGTTGATAGGACTATAGATGATATTCTTTAGTCTCTCTTTTCTCCTCTTTAAAGCCTCTTAACTAAATATTAAAAGGAAAAGTTATTTCCTCCTCCCCCTATTTCGAGTCAGATCATACTTAAGTCTTCTCAAGAAAGAACACAGGCAGGGAAGAGTTGCATCTTTTATAAACTGCTGGCAGAGTCTCCTCATCCTTTTCAATGTTGCCAGAAATTCTTCCTTAAATTAAAATTTTCCCGAAAATAGAGTATCCAAGAATTGTATGGGATATTGAAAAATCATCTTTTTGAACCACCAGCTACTGCTTGAGTTATCTTCTCCAACAATACTTTCAAAGTTTTGGCTAGCCCCTTTTTACTAAAGTCTGGTCTGTGGACATATAGCATTAGTATCGCCTGGAATCTTATTAGAACTGGGGGGTTTCAGGCCCCATACCAGATCTTCTGAAATAGAACCTACCTTTTAGCAATGTCCCCAGGTAATTCATTTACACATTAAAGTGTGAAAAGCACGTTGTGGAGTACTTCCAGGGGTGAGGAACTGATTGCGTTCCAGGACAATTCATTCCATATTTGAGGGCCTTTTACTATTAGAAAGATCTTCCTTTTGTTAACCCAAATCATTTCTATGAAAGTCCAGTTTGGTTTGAACTGAAGGACTCTACAGAACAAATTTAATTCCTTTTTTACATGGCAATTCATCAAATATATGAAGAAAGATTACACCCCACCTTGAGTCTTTTTTTCTCCAGCAAACTTTTCTGGTTCCTTAAACCTTCTATCAGATGACAAGATTCCAAGTGCTCTCCCAACAAAGCACATGTTCTATAGTTTTGATTCTTACTCTGTATCCAGAGAAAGTAGAAAGAAGCATTATCCTTTACCAGCAGTCCTAAAGTGTGTTGAAATGATGACTCCCTGACATGAGTTATGCCATCTCCATCATCTTGGGATGTGGTCTCAGTTTACCCCTGCAGTGATTCTGTCCTAGTATTATGTATTTGAGTTCATTCAGTCATGTCAACAAATGTCAACTGAAAGTTGTTGTTTTTTTGTACACAACACTGTACTGTGGGGAATGCAATGGAAGATAGGCTATTTCTCTCTATAGAAATTTACAGTCTGTTTGGAGAAATGACAAGTAAACATAGCAGAATATTTCAAATGTAGGATATAAGTAAGTGCCATAATGCATGAATTAGACTTTAAATTCCTGAGGAACTTAAGTAAAGGATAAATCATCATAAATTAGAGCAACCAAAGAAGAGTATGATGGAGAAAGCATGCAATTTAAGTCAAAATGCCTTAGGGGGACTCTTGGCTTTGATACTTCTTACATGTATTCATTAGGAAAGTACCCAAGATTTTAGAGCTTTAGCTATTTCATCTGTAAAATGTGAGTAACAATAGTATTTGACATATAGAGTCCTTGTGAGGCAAATAAGAAAATGTGTGAAGAACTTCGTGAATGTTAACATACTTATGTATGTGCTATTATTAAGTTCAATAGTTAGGAAGGAGAAAGAAGTTACAAGATCCATGTTAGAGTGAGAAAGGGAAGAACATCAGTACAGGGATGGAAGGAATTCTGCTGTAGCAGAGTGATATGAGCGAGACACACTAAATACTATGGAGATCCCACCCCCTCAGCTGCCCTCGTAAGAGTTGCACCAATTTTGGTTCAGGATGAGGACAGCCTTTAAAACAGCTGGGAAATGCTTAAAATGAATGAGGCTGCCTTTCGAGGTCATGGGCTGCCAGATGTCATTAGGGAAGACGAAGCAAAGCCTGGAGAATTGTGTTCCATGGATGCTGGGGGGAGAGTTCCCACCTGGGAAGAAGATTGGACCACATGACCTTTCTATTTCAATGCCTTTTGAATTCGTGCTTCTCCCAGGGCAGAACTGATGGGACAGAGCTCTCTGCTCAGTTAATCTGCTTTCTTTGATTCTTTTGTAGCCTCTTGAGAATAAAACTGACACCCTGTCAGCTCAGGACCCCTGCACCACCATCTACGTTTCTGCCACAGACCCAGGCCAAGCATCTGCCCCAGCATCTGCCCCAGCATCTGTCCCAGCATCTGTGCCAGCATCTGTCCCAGCGTCTGTCCAGGTGAGGAATCTTACTGTCCCTCTTCTCTGTAGAGAGGGGATGGGTGGAGGAGGGGAATGGGAAGCATCTCTGTAGAGCTGCATAAAACAGATTGAAGAGTTCTGAATGGGGACGGTAGGCCACAGCTTGCAGGCAGCAAGGAGCATCTTGGCCTTGGGCGAAGTGCTTCTGTGAAACCACCCGCTCCATCTGTTCACATAGGGTCACAGCTCGCTCCCTACTCTTGCTTGTTTCACTGGAAATTGTCCAAGGACCATATCAGAATTGGATGGCATTCTGAAAAATAGAGATTCCTGGCACCTTCCTTCCAGGATTTTGTTAATCAGAATATCTAGGAATAGTACCTAGAAACTTACACATTTTAAAAAACACATCAGAGGTGATTCTGATGCACACTTAACTTTCAGAATCACAGCTTGAGTCCAGCAGTTCTCAACTCCAGCTGCATAACAGAATCACCAGGTGAGCTTTATAGAAATGCTCGTGCCTGCATTCTGGTCAGCTCTGTTTAATCAGAATATTTAGGGATGGAGCTCTGCAGAGGTATTAATCCTAGAGGAGAATATATAGTGTGGCACGGAATGAGACTTGCCTACTATAAATGCATTGCAAGATCAGCATGGACTAAATTTACTTCTGCCAGGAATCTTTTCTTTCACTAAATGGATGGAAATAAATTCTGGGCTGAAATCCTGGCTCCAGTTGAGTTAAACTAAATAATGAATTTTTTTAGGAAAGTAACCAAAAATAAAAGACCACAGAAATATCTACCATCTATCCCTCTTCTTCAAAGCTCCTATAGTACACACAACCCAGATATGCCTGGGTGGGCACCCTGTCTTCATCTTGTTCATTGTCCTATCTAAGGGGGAATTTGAAACACAAATCTGACTTCATAGGCTTTAAAAATATATATAGATTTTCACCCACTGAAGTTTTCTTGGGGGAAGAACAGGATCTTATATTTCAAACTTTACAGTGAAATCACTTAAATTCCTCTATTCTATCTCCTTTTTCCTCTAAACCACCTCTTTGAGAGGCCTGTCCCCTCAATCATCAAACCACCCCTCCCCCACTCCCACCTGCACCACTTCTCCCCTCCCCTACAGGTCTCACTAGTCCTTTTTAACATTCAACAGTTTAAACCTCTCTCAGCTTCTCCAAATTGTACCACACATCTAGCAGCAAAATGAATGATGTTCCTTACAATGCAAATTTAGGAAGGGGACAAAAAGGGAGCAGGTGCTGGTGGCGGACCTCAGCTCTCTTTGGGCAGGTGTGCCCGCCTGCCTGATGACCTGCTTATGCTGAAAAGGGAGCTGTAGTCTTTGTCGAGGGCGGGACAGGCATCTGGGGACCTGAATTCTACCTCCAGCCATGTCCCACCTGAGATGGACCCTGAGCCAGTCCTTGGGCCACCCGATACGTGAGACCTTTTCCTTGTCCTAAGCAGTGCTGCTTCCATCTGCAGCCTGTGAATCTAGCATATGGTCCCTCTGCTCACAGACTTCTGCTTTGCCACCAGGAGCCAAATTCCATCACAGTCTATGCCAGTGTGACTCTTCCAAAGAGCTGACATCTTGGACTCAGTGAAGGGACTTTCTGAAGGAAATGGAAGAACCAGACTAAACACTGAGCTTGGCCCCAGGCCCCACGTTCCCGGTGGCACACCTGGACCCTTCTCGGATCAACTCCCTGGTAACGTTCCTTCCACATCCACCTGCGAAATGGGCAAGGACGTGAGGCTTCCCGAACACTTACCCTGCTCTGCGGTGGACATACGCATGGAATAAAGAGTGACTTGCCATAGCTTTCCATCTCTGAGGGGTACACGAAATGGATGATGTGAGTCCAGTGAGTCCAGATGTCTGGGCATCTTGTTCTTTGCCAGGATTGGATAATAAAGGCCAAAGTCAGAAAGCCAGAACATCTAGTATTTATCCCAGACCACCAGCCACAAGGTCTGAAAAGTTTACATTTTGCTGATCCTGACTACCGTACTGAACTGATCAAAGCTCTGTGCCTCCATTTCTCTCTGTGGAAGGGCAATGAAGGGTGAATTCCTTATTATATGTAAAGCACTCTGAGGTTATTGCATAAAAGAAACTAAGAGAGTATTTTATTTGAAAAACCCAGAAGCTAAAGTGTCAATAAACTGACAGAATGACTTTGGAGTCTCTGAAATTTGAATACTGGAAGGAAAACCATCTGAGAAAGTATAAATCTGTGCAAATGACATTCAGTTTTAAAGACAAGTGGCAAGTGTTTAGTGATGGGTGTTACAGATGAACTTGTCCAAGGGTGATTTTTCACTTCCCCAAAGAGTTTTTAAATCCTAGTTCTCTGTTTACTTGCTTAAACTACAAATGTGGAGCGTCAGCTAAAATTTTCTCAACCTGATTCTGAACCATTTTCAGATCCAAGGCCTCACGTGGTATTGAAAGTCAGTGTCTCTTCTAGACTCTTCCTACTCCCTCATTCCTCTCCTCATGCTAAATTTATCTTGGAGCAGAAGATGAAGGTATTTTAGCCCAACAATTTCAAATTATTGAACTCTTAGTACCTTAGGTTGCAGGCTACAGACAGGAAGTTTTTTTTTAGCAAAGTCCAATTTTCTCCCCATTCTTTGCTTTCATACAGATCCTTTTCAATATAAGCTCCTCTTTTTTTATGTAGGTTCTTGTATAACCTTAGTGAACACTTTAAGAAATAACCAAATATTTTACAATTGCATAACAAGGGTCATACTGCCTTTTACCCTAATGGCTCTATTCATTCTTTGACATTTTAGTTTTTGTTGTTGGGGTGCATTCCACTTCCTGGTACTAACTTCTGTAATAGGGTTCTTTGGTTGCACTCAAGAGAAACTGATCCTGAATTTTTTTTTTTACATAGGAAAGAAATCTATTGAAAATATATTGGCTGCTTCAAATAATTGTTAGGAGGTGCTACAAAACGATGCTTTGAAAATGATCAGCAAAAAAAAAAAGGAGACTAGGGTGTGGCTAGCCCAAATCACAAATCCAATCCAGGGATGCTGCTGCTGGGCCCCTCCCACAGCACTAGATACTGGGCACCGCTGCCTCGCTGCATCTGCTGGACCTGAAAACTCAATATAACCATTGTACTCGTGTCACCAAAATGAGTACTCCAGGGGCCCTCCTCCATCTTTTCATTTCTAGCTTCTAATTCAAAGGCTGGGACTGATTGGCCAATGCTAGGTCACATGTCCATGTTCTACCCCCAAGGAAGGCTTGTAATGGAATATCTGGCATTTTCTGCTTTATAGTGGTTGGTGTTCCCTGCCTCTTATTAGAGAATTGCCCCAAACATAGGAAGGGAGGTTCAGATGCTGGGCAGCCAAAAAAACTATAAGTGTCCATTATATCATCCTTGTATAACCTTAGGTTCATGAGCTGTCTCTTATCAAAAACTACAGAGCTGTTCACAGAGATTTGTGAGTGCTGAGGTTATGAGCATTCACTCCTTCACTACAACTCACATTGGGTCCAGCCACTCAGGTCCCAACACTTGGGCCTCTCCTGTGGCAGAATTCTACCTGATGGAAGGGCAGAAACAAAGAGGGAAAGAAGAGGCTATCCCCTCAAAATTCCCTGAACCCATGGGCCCAAGACCTCACTGGAGATCCTCCCCTGAATGCCCATTTGACATATGTCCTACACCACCAGGCCTGGATTCACATGGGAAAGCAGAGAAACTCTTCAGAGTACTCTCTTCCTGCTCTTCAGTTTTCTCCAAACAGCACTATGGATGAGCTGCAGCTTTATTTTTCTAGGGCTTAAAAAGAAAACTGATACTTTAGAGTCTGGATTCCCCGTGGTTCTTCTCTAATGTTGGTTTCTTCTGACAGAGCATGTTTGTATTCTGGAGAACTTTGGAAGAACAGACCCTTTCTCAGTTTTAAGGGCTGATGTTCTGCGATACAACTGGGTATAGTCCTGGGCCTTCTTAGGGTGCTTACTCTAACACACAACTGGGGCATGACTATTAAATGGTGTATGCTGTCCGAGAAACCACTAATTATAATGAGGTAATTCTCCTCCTAAAGTTTATGTTTCTATCCCCTTGAAATGAATAAATCACAACCAATCCATCAAGGAAATTGCATTTTTGTTTTGTGTTTCCTAGAGGACTCATAACATGGCATGGCATGAAACACTGACTAGCTTCATAGCCTAGTGTCTCTGTGGCTGTAGTTATAAAATGCTGAAGGTGGGCTGATTTTATTTGATAAGCTGTTAGGTTCCCCTTTTCCTAGGGAGTGGTCAAGGTTATCTCTGTGTCCTCTTTAACAAAGATCATGAATCACCCTCCAGGTGGAGAAGAGAATGGCTTTTGAAGGAGAGTTTGATTTTTGTTATAACCAGACAATCTCCTCCCTTGAATCTCTCCAGATTCCCCTTACGAAGCTCTGGAGCAGCATTCTCAACAGCAGCACTTTTGGCATTTGGGGGCTGGATAATTCTTTGTTGTGAGGGCATTCTGTGCTTGTAGGATGCTTAGAACAACTCTGGTCTCTACCTATAGATGAAAATGTCATATCTCCCATCCACATTGTGACCATCAAAAATTTCTCTAGACATTGCCAAATATCCCCTGAGAGAGCAAAGTCACTCCCGGTTGAGAACCACTACTCTAGAGAAACGCTGTCACTCCCACCCCCATCAGTTTTTAGTAGACTAATTATATGTCTTTCTATCAAGAAGGAGATCTATCAGAAATGTTATTTTGATAGTGGCCCCTCTGATCACATAAGCATGGCCCAACACCTACCAAAATACGCAAGGTTAGCTACACAAGAGAATCACCTGGGTAGCTTTTTAAAATACTGATGTCCACCCCCTACCTCAAACCCAAATGAATTCTGGGTTGAGGTCTATAAAACTACCAACCTAGAGGTATAGTTATAATCAGAAAGGATTTTGTGAAGAGTTCCACACAATAGCCACAAGAGGGTGATGAAGCAATATGGTCCACTCCAAGCCAGCATCCCATCCCCATCATCACATTTCTTGCATTTAAAGGATGTAGATTTAGCCATGGACTCATTAAAAGCAACTGGATTCTCATTCACTCACAACAGTTACAGGTTGGATGGAGAGTTGCCGTTTCCCCTTAGAGACAAGGAGGCCCAATGTGGATTTATGACCAACTCTAATCAAGTCTAGCTGCAATAAACTTATTTCACAGAAGACTCCTAATTCTACTCAATGCTTCATTCTTTCAATGAATAGTTATTAAGGCCCTTCTATGCATTAGAGTTTGTAATCCACTGAGGATATGAAGAACATAGGCATTTAAAATATTGTGACAGGTAGGTAACTTCATGATTCATTGTGCTATCTAGGACATAAAAGGATGGGAAGTGGATGTGGATCAAGAGATTGGGCTCCCACCTACCACATGGGAGGTCCTTGGTTCTATTCTCAGTACCTCCTAAAGAATACAGTGAGCTGGTGTGATGGGTAGACACAGCAAGCTGACACAACAAGAGATATAAGAAGTAAAACATAATGAGAGACACAACAAAGGAGGGAACAGAGGTGGCTGAACTGATTAGGATCCTCCCTCCCTTGTCAGAGGTTCCAGGTTCAGTTCCCCATGTTTCCTAAAAGAAATAAGGAAGATGAACAGACACAGCAAGTACAAATAATGAGGGGGTGGGAAGTGACAAATAAAAAAATAAATAAAAGGAGATGCTATTAGTAAATTACACTGGGACAACCAGTGGGAAAACCAGACTGTGTAGTTACCCTAATGACAGGGGTAATGAGGGGTCACCAGTAAACTCACAGGTTCCAACTCAGGCAGAAGTGAAAAGAAGCTTATTTTAGGTAAAAAGTTTGAAGTGACAACAGAAGTATAAAATTTCCAGGAAGTAGCCAAAGATGGGACACTACAGCTCAGAATGAAAAATAGAACCAAAATATGAGTGTTATTATCTTTATTGTAGTCAAATTTTGAAGCTGAGACTAGGTAGGAAAAAAAAGGTAGGTCAAGGGTAATGTTATACCCGCATGTAAAAGACAGAAGAGTTTAAAACACAGTGAATGGGAAGCAGATTTGGCTCAACTGATAGAGAGTCCACCTACCACATGGGAGGTCCAGGGTTCAACCCAGGGCCTCCTGACCCATGTGGAGCTGGCCAGTGTGCAGTGCTGATGCATGCAAGGAGTGCCGTGCCACGCAGGGGTGCCCCCCGTGTAGAGGCACCCCACACAAAAGGGGTGCGCCCTGTAAGGAAAGCCGCTCTGCACGAAAAAAAGCACAGGCTGCCCAGGAGTGGTGCCACACACACAAGAGAGCTGACACAGCAAGATGACACAACAAAAAAGAGACACAGTTTCCCAGTGCCGCTAACAAGAATACAGAAGAACACACAGCGAATTGACACAGAGAGCAGACAACTGGCAGGGGTGGGGGGAAGGGAAGAGAAATAAATAAAATAAATCCTTTAAAAAAATCATTTAAAAAAACACAACACAGTCAAGGAAGCCAGTAAGATCACTTGGTGTCACAGAAGGCAAGAGAGGAGATTCTAAGGAGGCTAAAACAATCACCTATATCATAAGAAGCTTTCAAAGGAAAAAGACGGCTCAGAAAGTAACAGGTAATAAAGAAGTGGGGATTGTGTGAAAAGATTTGGAAAATGAGGTGAGATGAAATAAGTGAAACTAAATAAAGTTTGTTAGGTTAAGTGAAGGATGGTATTTTTTCAAATTTCTTGCCATGGTACACAAAAATCCTTTGGAATCATATGTGATAAAGAATTAACTTTGCCCAGAAAGAGGTCTGGCATACCTTCAGTGCCTGGGAGGTAATCTCTAAACGCTTGGAGTCTTCTGCCTAATAGGAGCATCTTTTTCTTCATGAAGGCCTTGGGTCATGCCACATAGTCTATTCTAACAATATGATTTATAGTGGCAGCTTTGAATCATGTGGTTTTGGCTTGACCTCCAGAGGGTCTGGAAACTAAAGTTGGCCACCAAAGGCAGTCAACTATGTATACATGACGAAGCCCCAGTGTAAACTCTGAACGCCAAGGCTCAGGTGAGCTTCCTGTGTTGGCAATACTCTCTGTGTGTTGTTATGCATAGTTCCCAACAGAGATTAGCACTGCCAATTACTCTACTTGCAGAGGACAACTGGAAACTCCATGTATGGAACTCTCCCAGACTCTGCTCCATGCACCTCTTCCATTGACTGATTTTAATCTGTATCCTTTTGCTGTAATAAGCTGTGACAATGAGTATAACAACTTTCAGTGAGTTCTGTACTCCTGCTGGTGAATTATCAAACCTGAGAGTAGTGTTGGGGTCCTGTGAACTTGAAATTGTGCCAGAAGCGAGGATGATCTTGGGTACCCCTGAATTTGTAGTTGGTGTCAAAGTGAGGGTGGTTTTGGGTTCTTCCCTCTAATACTGCAGGTCATAAATTAAACATTTCTATTCATATAACTGTGAAGAGTCAGGTTCAGAAAAGACCTTAAAGATAGTCCTGAAGCAGGTCAGTAAGATAGGAAATTAAGAGACAGATCTGGAACCTGGCAGAGAGTCCACGTGGACATCAGTAATCCCCAAGATGGCTGCTAGAGGACCCCAGCCCCAAGATTCTGCTATCCAGAGCACAGACTTCTTCCTGAGAACAAGGAAAAGCCCTGGATGTTCCCTAGGAACTTTATCATTGGGTCATCACTAAGGGATTGATGAGCAAGGTAATCAATCAAAACAGCAAACAACTGGAACCCCTCCCTTGCCATTAGCAAAGGGGTAGAGTAATTTACAGTTTAAAAGCCAGGTACAAACCTGAGCACAGGCTCTCACCCTGCTCTTTTGCCTGTGGATCTGTCCTGTCCTCTGTGTTCACTTTCGCTAATTTTCCTCCACATGGGCACGCAAGTAAACCTGGGGATTTATAATCTATAATGGGGAATTGTAGCTTGTAAATCAGCCCTTTCCATCCCTTTTCACCCCCTTCCTCTCTACCTGGAACCCCTGCTCTGTTATTTTCTATTATTTTCTCCCATTTCTCTTCCCTCCCTACCTGAATAAATTACTGGCCTCACTTATCCGGGGTCCTGTTGAAATGCATTTCTGCAGCATAGCCAAGAACCTAGATAGAATCTGGTAACAATCCAGTCCATTTCTTGACCAAATTCCTTAATTTTCTCTATCACATCCCTGACATTGTAGCTTATGCTTTGCTATCTCTGGTGCGATGGGACATTCACTCTCTCAATAAGGTATAATATAGTCCTAGTTATTAGAAAGTTCTTTTTCTAATATAGTAAATACCCATTTTCCAATTGCAGCACCCTTCCATTCACCCTTCACCTGCACTGGTCCCATTCTTCTCTGCAGAGCTGAGTAAACTAAAATCTAACCCTTCTTCTATCTGAAAATCATCCAAACTTTTAAAGACATGGATTCTTCTCCTCAATGCCTATTGTCAACCTTCTTCTAATTAGTCTATGTTCTTTATAATAAATAAACCACCCTTTCTTCTCTTTTCCATTTTTTTGCCAGGTATTTGTGTATGAGTACGGGTGAAGTGAATTACAACTGTTTCACAATATGGACTAGAAAGAGTTCTTTTAAGGCTTAGTGCTCTAACTGGTGTGCACCTCCATCTCTGCATAGTATCTATCGAAGACTTGTCTGAAAATTTTGTTTGATGTCCCCTTGAGGGCTCTCTGGGGCCCCTAAGGAGGATTAACTATAGTATTATAGCAACTCTTTATTGCTGTCCTTGAGGAAGGAGGAATCTTAAATTGAAAGAATTTACTCTTAGCTTAGAGTTTAAGTCAACTGGAAAAATGAGGAATCAAGAAGGTCTGAGTGAAGTGTGAAAGGAAGATGGAAAAACTAAGCAAAAGAGTGGCAGGCTAAAACTGAATATATATTTTAAGTAATATAGCTTCATATACTTACAGAACTGGAAAGAACCTTAGCGTTCTCTTAATCTAACCCCCAGCCCAATGTAGGCAACCTGTTCACATGGAGGAACTTCAGCTAGTGTGACCTTCTGGTTTCTTTTCCACCCCTCACTCACCCCACCTCATGGGAGAAGAAGTGGATAAACTGTTTTGTGAGTTTGGGAAATGAAATTGAGCAAATGCAATTCAGCCCCTTCTGAGTTCTCTTAGAGCTTGCCTGTCTGCAGGAAATGTGTACTCTTGTCTTGCTAATACCTGCTCACAAGAGCAGACTGTCTCCATTTGGGAACTCTGGGGCAGTTGCCTAATCTTAGTGGTAATTGTTCCCCTCCTCCTTCTTCTTCTCTCCCCCACTCACCCCCCCATCATTATACTAATGATAGCCAACATTTATTGAGTGCTTTTTAAATGCCAGGCATTGTCCTGAGCACCAATCATGCATTAACTCACTTAAGGCCACATTTGTCAATCAGCTTTATCTATAATAGAGCTGATACTTTTTTTCTCCACCTATATAACTCTAGCTTGTCCCAAAGGTGATTCTTAGTGGCCATGGTGGCTGTTGAGGGTAGGGAGTGGGAGGAAGAGATGTGATTTGGGGGCATTTTGGGGGGTTGGAGTTGTCCTGGGTGGTACTGCAGGGACAGTTACCAGACATTGTATGTCCTCCCATGGCCCACTGGGTGTAATGTGGGAGAGTATGAGCTATAATGTGGACCATTGACCATGAGGTGCAGCGGTGCTCAGAGATGCATTCACCAAGTGCAATGAATATCTCATGATGATGAAGGAGATTGTTGTTATGGGGGGAGGAGTGGGATGAGGAGGGTGGGGGGTATATGGGGACCTCATATTTTTTGAATATAACATTAAAAAAATAAAGACAAAAAAAAAGAGGTGATTCTTAACTCAGGCGGAGAAAAAGAAGTATCACTTATTGGCCTCTCCCTAAAACTGCAATGCTTCCTCTAGCTCCCTAGCAAAGTATCCTCCAAAATTCCTCTGAACCCCTCCAACAGCAGTTTGACATGTTCCAGTTTTAGTGAGGTCCAGGTGGACAGTTGCTGTACATCAGAATCATTCCTCTTGAAACTTGCCTACTTTTATCCTGGTTCTTCTCTCTAAAATATCTCATTCCTCTTCTACATGGCAGTCTTTCAAATATCTGAGAATAGCTGTTATTTCATTGTCTATGTGATCAAGGGCAAGTCTCTTGAGTCCCCAGAATTTATGGCTTCACTAGCTAAAATGGGGTGGTGGGAGAGCAAATCACATGGCTTCTAAGGTCTCCTCCTTTAAAATTCAATTTTGTCTAAGACTTCTTTTCTTCAACTGTCCCTCATACGACACATGTCCCATACTATCCTTACTGCCCTTCTCTGAAAACAATCCAGTTTGCCAACATCAGTCTTAAAATTTGCTACTCAAGACTGAATTCTGTGTTTAATATGTTTAAAATATGCCAGTGGAGAAATAAGTGGAAATGTTACCTTCCATGATATAAGCAATATGTAATCCTCTTGGTTTTTTAAGTTGAACTTCAGGTCCACAGGAATGGATTGATACAATTAACCACATTCCTCACTTCATAGTATGTAACCATCATTGGCCCTTGCATTGCACCTTTTTTTAAAATCTCATTTTTATTTTAATCTTATATTTTTCTTCTTCCTCTATTCATTTTCCCTTATTCTCTTTCTGCTTCCCTCCCCCTTGACACTGCATTGACACACATTCTCATCAATCTAATGTATGCCCTTTTGGTTCACACATTTATTTATGTGTGTGTTTACAAGTACATATTGCAAATTGTTTTCAAGTTTCATACATTTGAAGCCAGCTAGTAAGATAGAGAATCAATGGATGGATCTGAAACCTGGCAAGAAGTCCACGTGGACATCAATACTTCCAAGATGGCTGCTGGAAGACCCTCCCCAAGATTCTGCCATTGAGAACAAGTCTTCCTCCTGAAGCCAGCAGAAGCCCTGGATATTTCCCAAGGACTTTATCATTGGACCCTCATGGGAGATTGATGGGAGGGTAATCAATCAAAAAGGCAAACAGCTGGAATTCCTCCCCTGCCATTAGCAAAGGGGTGGATAATTAATGAATTATAATCACAATAGTGATTAGTAATCAAAGAAAATGTGGCATTGGTGTGGAGAAAGTGGCCATGGTGGCTGCTGGGAGTAGGGAGTAGGAGGAAGACATGAGATGTGGGGGCATTTTCGGGGGTTGGAGTTGTCCTGGGTGGTGCTGCAGGGACAGTTACTAGACACTGTATGTCCTCCCATGGCCCACTTGGTGGAATGTGGGAGACTGTGGGCTATGGTGTGGACCATTGATCATCAGGTGCAGCAGCACTCAGAGATGTATTCACCAAGTGCAATGAACATCTCATGATGACGAAGGAGGTTGTTGTTATGGGGGGAGGAGTGGGATGAGGAGAGTGGGGGGTATATGGGGACCTCATATATTTTGAATGTAACATTAAAAAAATAAAGACAAAAAATAAATAAATAAATGGATGAATGAGTAAATAAATAAATAAGCAGGTGCAAGGCCTGAATTCTCTCTCTCACCTTTGGACTCCAATTCTGACTTCCTTCTCCCCCTACTTGGATCACTACGCAAGTAAACCTGGAGATTTATAATCTACAATGGGAAATTGTAGTCTGTGAATCAGCCCTCTTTATCACTTTTCAGCCCTTTTCTCTTCACCTGGGACCTATGGTCTGTTATTTTCCCCCTTTTCTCATCCTTCCCTGCCTGAATAAATTATCAGCCTAACTCACCCGACATACTCTTGAAATTCATTTCTGCAACATAATCAAGAACCAAACCTGGTAACATATTGACATCTCAATCTGCTTCTTCATTTTGTTTTTGTTACTCAGTATTTTATTTTTTTTATATCTATCCATGCTGATATATGTAGTTTTAATTATTTTGAATACTGTATTGTTTTAGATCCTGATGCATTTCATTTATCCATTTCCTCATTGATATATATGTAGGTTTTTCTAACTCTCTTATAATAAACACAGCTGTAATGAAAAACTTCATACCTGTCTTTTTATGTCTCTTTGTGTACCCATAAGTGGTTCTCTGGGTAGTACCTTGGGTGGAATTACTGGGTCATAAAATATGCAAATACTCAATCCTCTAAATGTACTAAATTGTTCTCCAAAATTTGTCCTCTCATTGGCAGAACATTAGAGGCCCCCTTTCTCCCCTTCTTCACCAGCACCTGATATTATCTGATTTATTTTTTGCTAATCATGTATGTAATCTAGCACAGTTGCTTTCATTTTCATTTCTCTGATACCTAATGGTGACTATTGCATCTCTTCCTATGTTTATCTGCTGTTCCACTTTCTACTTCTGTGAATTGCCTATGTATATTATTGACTTACTTTCCCACTATGTAGTTCATTTTGCTCTGCTAATACGGAGGGTTTTTCCTGTATATTTGAGATATTAAGTCATCATTGGTTACCTAACATCATTGGTTTCTGGTTTTCACAAAACAGAAATCTTAATTTTATGTAGCCTTCAGTTTTAAACTTTATTGTTTGTGCTTTCTACAACATGGTTTTAAAAAGTTTCCTTACTCATGGAAAGCGGACTTGGCCCAATGGATAGGGCGTCCATCTATCACATGGGAGGTCTGCTGTTCAAACCCCAGGCCTCCTTGACCCATGTGGAGCTGGCCCATTCTCAGTGCTGATACACGCAAGGAGTGCTGTGCCACGCAGGGGTGCCCCCCGTGTAGGGGAGCCCCATGTACAAGGAGAGCTGCCCAGCATGAAGGAAAGTTCAGCCTGCCCAGGAATGGTGCCACACACATGGAGAACTGATGCAGCAAGATGATGCAACAAAAAGAGACATAGATTCCCGTGCCACTGACAACAACAGAAGCGGACTAAGAAGAACACGCAGCAAATGGACACAGAGAGCAGACAACTGGGGTGGGGGGAGGGGGTGAAGGGGAGAGAAATACATAAAATAAATCTTTAAAAAAAATTTCCTTACTCTTGATGTTAAAAGTTATTCTTTAACTTCACCATCTAGTAGTTTTAAAATTCTGCCTTTCCTATTTAGATTCTCAGTCCACCTGGAAATTATATAGATAGTGTAGCAGTGATATGGTTTATCAATTCCAAAAACAGATATTGAGTTATGTTTGTAAACTGGTCTGGGTGTAATTGAATTATGATTAGGGCTGTGGGCCACATCAGTAGGGCGTTGAGTCCCTGTCCCCTTGATAGGTGGGGACTCACAAATAAAATTACACAACAGAGCAGAGGAGTTAGTTGGAGATTTGATGTTGGAGTTTTGATGCTGGAGTTTTGAGCTGGAGTCCGGGAAGTAAGCACGCAGAGGAGCAGAGCAGTTGAGCCTGGAGAGAAATGAGCCCTGGGAAGAGAGGAACCCAGGAAGCCTGAAACATGGCAGACTTCAGCAGCCATCTTGCTCCAACACATGGCAATAGACTTTGGTGAGGGAAGTAATGTCTGCTTTATGGTCTGGTAACCATAAGCTTCTACTCCATATAAATTCCTTTAATGAAAACCAACCAATTTCTAGTATTTTGCATCAACACCCCTTTGACTGACTAACACAGATAAGATTCTGTTTTTCAATGAAAAGAGCCAATTTGCCCACAACTATTTATTAAACAATCTCTCCTCTTCATACTAACAATGTCATCTCTTTCTTATATAGTGGATCTGTTTCTGGACTTTCTGCTCTGTTCTATGGGCATATTTGTCTGTTCCTTGCTAGACCACATTGTTTTAATTATGATGACTTAATCATATGTCTTTATATCTTTTTGGGAAATTTCTCACTTTTTAATCTTTTCAGAATTGCTAGACCATATATTTCTATGTATGTAACAGAAGTTTTGCATCAATGTTTTGGTAATATGCTATCAAATTAATGGAAAAAAAACGTAGGTTCTATTCATACAAACTAATAAGTTAGGTGTTTCTGCATTTTTTCTAATGTGATTAACTTTTTGGACTTAAATTTGAAAATCTAACTGCATAAAATTTCACCTTTATAGAATCAGTCACTTGAGTACTTTTGTCATTTTAATTCTGTCATCAAGCATATTCATCACCTCACTGAAATGTATGTCATTAGTAATTTTGACAAATATGTCTTTTTCTTAATTCATGAAAATGGATGAATGAAAATGGTGATAGGACAAAGCCTACTTGGTATCTGTCTATAAGTCAGTACTTTTGTGGTAACTGTTGAATTTAGGTATCAGTTTAAACTAATTATAACATCATCATATCCACATTCCTTCACCAAGGAATCCTTAGAGAAAACATGAGAAATAGCCTGATAGAATTCAAGATATGTTATAATGGTAGATTCTTCTTCTCTAAAAATCATGTTCCATTGGTTAGTTTGTCTCTCCCTGCATAGTATCATGCTGTCATATTTGCTACGGCTAAATAATAGATCATAATATATGATAGTGTAAGCCCTCTTTTTAGTGATTGTCTTGATTTTTCTTGGACCTGTCATCTCCATATGAATTTTAGAATTAGTTTCTCAACTTCTACAAATAAACAAAACAAAATGCACCTGGGATTTGATAAGGATTTTGTTAAATCTATAGAGTAATTTGAGAAGAACTAACATCACAATGTACTGAGTTTTCCAATCCACAAATATGGTACATACTAGCATTTATTTAGACCTTCCTCGATTTATTTCTAGTGTTGGTAATTTTCAGTGTAGAAGTCTTCAACATCCTTCATTAGATGGGTTGCCTAAGTATTTTAAATTTTCTGAAGCTATTTGTAAATTCTCATTTTAAAATTTTCTTTTTTTCTTTGTTGCTGGTATTTAGAGATACAATTTTAATCATTTCTTTTCCTTTTTACTGCCTTACTCCACTAACTAGCACTTCCAGAATAGAAGTGACAGTGAACATACCTATTTTGATATCAGGGGAAATTTTGTTACAGCTTTTTTATAGATAACTTTATCATATTAAGGAAGCTCCCATTTATTTCTAATTAGATATTGTTTTATTATGAATTAAATCAAAGAAGTTCTTGTCTATTTCCAGTTTGATAAGAGTTATATTATGAATGGGTATTAAATTTTGCCGCAAGCTTTTCTGTACCAATTAAGATGACCATATCATTTTTCTCCTTTTTTCTGTTAATATGGCTAATTACATTGATTGATTTTCTCCAATTAAATCACCCTTGCATATATAAAATAAACATCTTTTGGTTGTGATATATTCTCTTTTCTCCACTCTTTCTTTTTAGCAAATGCTTTTCCAAGTACCTTGTAACTAAAAAGTCACTGAATTAGGTTCTATGGTCATGGCAGATGGAGTTCAGTGCCATGTCAATTGGCCCTACTTTGGAGTTTGTGTTTCTGTGTGATGGAGCTGCACTCAGATGTGATCTTTGTCCACAAGCCTCTCCCGTTACTTTTACCGGATCTGTAGTTGGCGCTGGGGTTTAGTGTATACCCAGGGGACTGAATCTCTGGACTGACTATGTGATAGCCAGGCCCTGAGCCTCAACAGACTTGCAACTCCTACATTCTGGTTTATTGGACTTACCCCACTTAGCTAACATGGAGGTGAAGAAGGTCAACCACCACACCAGGGAGCCAAGAGTGCCCACAACTGAAAGCAGCAGAATGCATCCAGCATCCATGTGGAATCTAAGCCCCCTCTTGATACAGATGTGGAGTGGACACAACCATTCTAAGGTCCACAGGATGGAGGAATAGAGTATGGATTAGAGTGGACTTACTGATATTGTATTCATGAACTATTGTGATTAGTAATCGAAGAAAATGTGGCATTGGTATGGAGAAAGTGGTCATGGTGGCTGCTGGGGGTAGGGAGTGGGAGGAAGAGATGTGATGTGGGGGCATTTTCAGGGGTTGGAGTTGTCCTGGGTGGTGCTGCAGGGACAGTTACCGAACATTGTATGTCCTCCCATGGTCCACTGGGTGGACTGGGGGGGAGTGTAAACTATAATGTGGACCATTGACCATGAGGTACAGTGGCGCTCAGAGATGCAATCACCATGTGCAATGAATGTCTCATGATGATGGAGGAGGTTGTTGTTATGGGGGAAGGAGTGGGATGAGGGGGGTGGGGGGTATATGGGGACCTCATATTTTTTTAACGTAACATTAAAAAAACAAAGACCAAAAAAAAGTCAGTGAATTGATCCAGTCTTTTGCCATTTTTAAATTGGATTGTCTTTTTGTTGTTGAATTGTAGAATTTCTTTCTCTATCCTGAATATTAAGCCCTTATCAGATATGTGGCTTCCAAATATTTTCTCCCATTGTATAGGTTGTCATTTTAATTTCATGATAAAATCCTTTGAAGCACAAAGGTTCTAAATTTTGATGAGGTTCCATTCACCTATTTTTTTCTTTTTTGCTTGTGATTGGAGTGTAATGTTTAAGAAACTATTGCCAACACAAGGTCTTGAAGGTGCTTCCTGATGCTTTCTTGTAGGAGTTTTATGGTTCTGATTATTATATTGAGGTATTTGATCCATTTTGAGTTGATTTTTTTATATGATATTATGTAGGAATCCACCTCCCTTCTTTTTCACATATGGGCCTCCTGTTTTCCCGGCACCACTTGTTAAAGAAACTATTCTTTTCCCATTGAAAGAACTTATCACCCCTGTCAAAAATCAGTTGGTTATAAAAGTAAAGGTTGATCTCTGAATTCTCAATTCAGTTCCATTGGTCTATATGTCTGTCCTTATGTCAATATCAGGCTCTTTTGATTTCTGTGGTTTGTAATAAGTTTTTGTTGTTGTTGTTGTTTTGTTTTTAGGTACTAGGGACAGGGATTGAACCTCAGACCTCATACGTGGTATTTGGGAAGCTATTGCTTAACCACTGAGCTACATCCCTGTAATAAGTTTTAAGATGAGGAAGTGTGGGTCCTCCAAATTTGTTTATTTTTCAGGATGACTTTGGCTATTTCAGGGTCCTCTACCCTTCCATATAAATTTGATGATTGGTTTTTCCATTTCTATAAAGATAGCTGTTGGAATTTTCATTGGGATTGTACTGAAAGTCACTTTGGGGAGGGTGAATTGACATCTTAGCAATATTTAGTCTTCCAATCCATGAACATGGAAGGTTCTCCCATTTACTTAGATCTTTATTTTCTTTCAGCAATGCTTTGTAGTTTCTGTGTACAAGTCCTTTATATCTTTGTTAGACTTATTCTTAGATATTTGATTCTTTTAGTTGCTTCTATATATGGATTTTTAAAAAATTTCTTCTTCCAATTGTTCATTCCTAGTATATAGAAACACTACTGAGTTTTGGGTATTTAACTTGTACCTCACCACTGTGAGTTCATATCTTATCTCTATGAGCTTTGCTTTGGATTTTGGGATTTTATGCAGATCATGTCATCTGCAAATAAGGAAAGTTAATTTCTTCCTTTCCAATTTGGATGCCTTTTCTTTTTTCTGCCTAATTGCTTTGACTAGTACTTCCAGTACAATGTTGAATAACAGTGGTGACTGAAGACATCCCTGCTATGTTCCTAATCTTAGAGGGAAGTCTTTCACCACTGAGTACAAGGTTATCTGTGGACTTTTCATACATGCCTGTGGCAGTTTGAGATTATTTTTGAATCCCCTAAGAAAGAAAGATTGTGTTTGTAAGCTTATCTATTCCTCTGGGTATTATACCCTTTGATTGCATTAATTTCAAGGTCCTTTGATTAGATTACTTGATAAGATCACATAAGGGCTTTTGATTGGGCTACATCAGTGGGGTATAACTCGGGTTGGGTCTCTGCTCCCTTGCTGAGTCTGATATAAATGAAAACACCGAGAAAGACTGAGACAGACAAAGAAAATGAGAGCTCTGTCATTTTTTATCCTGCCATGTGACAGAAAGGAGAAGGCACAAACAGATGAGGCCCTGGAGAGAGATAAGCCATTTGCCTGATAGTTTCCAGCTAAAATTGTGAAGAGCATGGAATAGCCAAGACTAATCTAAGAAGCCCTAAGAGACAAGCCCTATGCCAGCTTGCAGCTGAAATCTGGAAGAAAGCAGAGCAGCTGGGCCACAGAGAAAACCTAGATGGGAATTAGAGACCAGGCAGAGATTTCTCACCATCTTGCTTCAACATGTTGCAGCTGACTTTGGTGAGGAACTACCTCTTGTGGTGCCTTGAGCTAGAATTTTCACAGTCTTGGAACTGTAATATTTTACCCCAAATAAATCCCCTTTATAAAAGCCAACACATTTTCTGGTACTTTGCTTTGACACCCCTTTAGCAAGCCAAGACATTAAAACAAAATTTACCGTGTTGAGGAAGTTTTCTTTTATTCTGAGTTTTCTAAGTGTTTTTTTTAATCAGGAAGAGGTGCTAGATTTTGTCTCACTGGTTCAGTGCATTCTCCTTAAGCTCTCCTGAGTAGGCTGCCCTCTTGTGGGTTCCACTGTATTTATTACCCAGCCAGTGGTGGCAACGATGATGAAGAGGAGGATAGCATGCTTTATTTTCCCATCAAACCATGAGCTTTGTGAGAACAGGCACAGAGGTAATATAAATGTTTGTTAAATGAATAAATGATGGCCTTCATAGTACATGAAATGCATTTGTTTCTTCACTCTGTCACTTATTAGCAATAGGACCTGAAGCTTCTCTGGGTCTTTAATTTTCATATCTGGCAGATGATGCTCAAAATACCTTTGTTACCCACCTCTAACTCACCAAGCTCTCTAAACTGCATACTCTGGGTGGCGGACTTGGCCCGGTGTTTAGGGCGTCCGTCTACCACATGGAAGGTCCGCAGTTCAAACCTTGGGCCTCCTTGACCCGTGTGGAGCTGGCCTGTGCGCAGTGCTGATGTGCACAAGGAGTGCCCTGCCATGCAGGGGTGTCCCCACGTACGGGAGCCCCATGCACAAGGAGTGCGCCCCATAAGGAGAGTCACCCAGCGTGAAAGAAAGTGCAGCCTGCCCAGGAATGGCGTTGCCCACACGGGGAGCTGACACAAGATGACACAACAAAAAGAAACACAGATTCCCATGCCGCTGACAACAACAGAAGCGAACAAAGAAGAAGATGCAGCAAATAGACACAGAGAACAGACGACCAGGGTGGGGAGGGGAGAGGGGAGAGTAATAAATAAATAAATAAATCTTTTTTTAAAAATTTAAACTGCATGCTCTAACTCTGCCATGATGTCACAATGCCACAAGACAATGTAATGGGTTGAATAATATCCCTCAAAACTCATGTTCACCCAGAACCTCAGAATGTGACCTTATTTGGAAATAAGGTCTTTACAGATGTAAGTAGAGAGATGAGAATATACTGGAACAGGGTCAGCTCTAAATTCAAAAGAGCATTCTTTTAAGAGACAAAAATGGATAAACAGAGAGAGACAGAGAAAAAGGCTATGTGAAACCAGAAGCAGAGATTGGAGTGATACATCCACAAGCCAAAGACAGCAGGGGCCAACAGAAGCTGGAAGAAGCAAGAAGGAATATCCCCCAAGGCCTTTGGAGGGAGCATGGCCCTGCCAAGATCTTGATTTCAGACTTCTGACCTCCTGATCTGTGGGAGAATAAATTTCTGTTGTTAACACAGTGAATGGACACAGAGAGCAGACAGCTGGAGGCGGGGGAAAAGGAGAGAAATAAATAAATAAAATCTTTTTAAAAATTCTTCTGTTGTTAAAAAGAAGAAGAAATGTGCTGGATTTTGTCAAAAGCCTTTTCTGCATCAATTGAGATGATCATGTGGTTTTTCCTTTAGTTCTGTTAAGTACATTAATTGATTTTTCCCTCTCATTCTGTTAAGAACATTAATTGATTTTCTTATGTTGAATCACTCTTGCACAATTGGAATAAATCTTACTTGATTATAGTGTATAATTCTTTTAATGGATTTGGTTTCCTAGTATTTTGTTGAGGGTTTTTATATCTATGGAATTAAGAGATACTGGTCTGTAATTTTCTTTTCTTGAGTTATCTTTCCTGGCTGTGTTATAAGGGGTGATGTTAGCCTCATAAAATGAATTAAGAATTCCTTTCTCTTCATTTTTTTCAAAGAGTTTGAGCAGGATTGTTGTTAATTGTTCTTGGAATGTTTGGTAAAATTCCCCTGTGAAGCCATTTGATCCTGGGCTTTTCTTTTTTCTTTCTTCTTGAGTCAATGTGGGTAGTTTGTGTGTTTCTAGGAATTTGTCCATTTCATCTAGGTTATCACATTTGTTGGCCTACAATTGTTCATAGTATTCTTTTATAAACCTTTTCATTTTTGTGCAGTCATTAGTAATGGTTCCCTTTTCATTTCTAATTATATTTGTGTCCTTTCTCTTTTACTTTGTTAGTCTAGCTAAAAATTTGTCAATTTTATTGCTTTTTTTCAAAGAACTAACTTTTGGCTTTGTTAATTTTTTTTAAATTCTCTATTTCACTTATCTTTGTTCTAATCTTGTTATTTCCTTCTTTCTGCTTGCTTTGGGTTTCATTTGCACTTCTTTTTCTAGTTCTTCCAATTGAGAGTTTAGGTCTCTGAGATCTTTCTTCCTTTTTAATGTAAGCATTTACAGCTATAAATTTCCCTCTCAGCACTGCCTTTGCTGTTTTGGTATGTTGTGTCATATTTTCATTAACCTAAGATATTTCCTAATTTCCTTTGTAATTTTATCTTTGACTTCTTGATTGCTTAAGTGTATATTGCTAAATTTCCACATATTTGTGAATTTTCCATTTCTTCCTCTGCTATTGATTTTTAGAGTCTTTCCATTGTGGTTGGAGAAGATGCATTGTATGATTTCAATATTTTTTAATTTATTGAGTCTTGTCTCTATCCATGTGCATTCAAGAAGGCTATGTGTTCTCCTACTATTAATGTAGAATCATATATTCCCCCTTTCAAATATGTCAATTTTTGCTTCATATATTTTGGGACTCTCCTGTTAGGTGTACATATATTCATAATCATTATGACTTCTTGGTGAATTAATTCCTTTATCAGGATATAGTGACCTTCTTTGTCCCTCCACAGTTTTTTACTTATAGCTATTTTATCTGATATTAGTGTAGCTACCAATGCTCTCTTTTATTTATTACTTGATGGTATGTATTTTTTCCATACTTTCAAGATATTATGGCTTTAAATTTAAGGTGAGTCTATTGTAGATAGCATATAATTAGCCATGGTTTTTAAAATCCATTCTTCCAATCTATGCCTTTTGACTGGAGAGTTTAATCCATTTACAATTAATGTAACTACTCATAATGCAGGAATTTCATCTGTCATTTTACTATTTTTGTCTTTGTTAATCTTATGCCTTTATTGACCCTCAATTCTTCTGTTAATGCCTACTTTAATATTTATTTGAATTTTTTGGTATTGTACCATATTGAGTCCCTTCTCATTTCTTTCTGGATATATATATATATATATATATATGGTTATCCCTTCCACATAGCAGGTGTTAGGGGTGTGGAGACCCTGTGATCTGGAAAATCTATGTAAAAATGATTATGTAAATATTCTACTTACATTAAGCACAGTACTCTTTCTCAGTCCTCATTCTTATCTCCTAGTAACCTACAGTCTAGGTCTTAACTCCTTATCTTTATTCTGCATACTTAGTTCATATTAATGAGAACATACAGAATTTGTCTTTTTGAGTCTGGCTTATTTCACCTGGCATAATGTCCTCAAGGTTCATCCATGTTACATATGTCCCAATTTCATCTTGCAGCAGCATAGAATCCCATCATATGTGTATCCCACATTTTGTTTATCCATTCATTGGCTGATGGACACTTAGGTTGTTTCCATCTTCTGGCAATTGTGAATAATGCCTATATAATCATCAGTGTGCAAACGTCTGTTTGTGTCACTGTTTTCAGTTCTTCTGGATATATTCCTAGTAGAAGGATGGTTGAATCACACAGCAGTTCTATATATAGCTCTCTGAGGAACTGCCAAACTGTCTTCCACAGAGATTGCATCATTCTACATTGTCAGCAACAGCGAAGGAATGTTCCTATTTTTCCACATCCTCTCCAGAACTTATTGTTTTCTGTTTTTTTCAAAAAATAATGTCCTATAATGAGGTATAAGATGATATCTCATTGTAGTTTTGACTTGCAATTCCCTGATTGCTAGTGGTATTGAAAATATTTTCATGTGCTTCTTGTATTTTCTCTTGGGAGAAATGTCTAAGTCTTTTGCCCATTTTTAAATAATTGGATTGCTTACTCTTTATTGTTGAGTTGTGTGATCTCTTTATATGGCATGGAAATCAAATGCTTATTGGATGTGTGGTATCCAAATATTTTCTCCCATTGAGCAGGTCGCATTTTCACCTGCCTGACAAAGTCCTTTGAAGCACAAAGGTGTTTAATTTTGAGGAGGTCCCATTTATCCATTTTTTCTTTCATTGCTTATGCTTTTGGTGTAAGGTTTAGGAAATCACCACCTACCACAAGATCTTAAAGATGTTCCCTACATTTTCTTCTTAGAGTTTTATGTTTCTCATTTTTATATCTAGGTCTTTGATCCATTTTGTGTTAAGTTTTGTATAAGGTGTGAGGTAGGGGCCCTCTTTCTTTCTTTGGATATGGATATCCAGTTCTCCCAGCACCATTTATTGAATAGACTATTCCCCCCCCCCCCCCCAGCTAGGTGGATTTGAAAGCCTTGTCAAAAATCACTTGACCATACATGTGAGGTCTGTTTCTGAACCATCAATTCAGTTCCTTTGGTCTATGTGTCTATCTTTATGCCAGTGATGGATGTAGTATGACTGAATACCTGAAAGTAACTTGTTCCTCTCCCTGTTGCTAGGACACAAAAGAAAGAACTGTATGTAAATCAGAAGATAATGAAATACAGCCCTCTCTTTCTGCCAAATTCCACTTTTGGTGGTCAAGAATATCCTGTTGAAGCAATGAAGTATGAAAACCAGCTTCAGTCAGTTGGCTGGACCTGCATAGAAGAAGCCCCTTGCTGTCCTCACTTTAACTTGCTTAATTAACATAGTAAATTTCCCACCCAGGGCTGGAGTTATCCACCCCTTTCTTGATCATGCAATGAATGTGCAAGTGTGATTTCCTGAACATATTAATCATACATATTATGTGTGTTCATCCATATGCATAAAAACTAATGCATAATCAAAGCAAATGCTAAGTAGTAACTTGGGTATTTAAGCAAGAGTGAAACTGCAGCACGGGGAGTCAGGTGAGCTACTTTAGATGGAGTTTGGCTCCTTTCCCCTACAGACGTAATAAATGTGAGTTTGCCTAACTCTTGTGTTGACGTTTTCTTCATGCCATCTCTGGTTATCCATAAAGGCCCTGCCTTGAGGCCTAACACTGGTACCATTCTGTTTTTACCACTGTACCTAGGTAAAAAAATCTGGAATTAAGAGTCCTTTGTTCTTTCTTTTTTAGATGTTTTTGGCTTTTCAGGAAGTAAGCTCACAGAGGAAAGAGAAGCAAGCCCCAGGAAGAGAGGAACCCTGAGCCCAGGAAGAAGTAAGCCCTGAGAAGAGAGAAACCCTGAACCCAGACAGAAGCAAGACCCTGGAAGGGAGGAACCCAGGAAACCTGAACCCTCACAGATGTCAGCAGCCATCTTGCACCAACACATGAAAATAGATATTGGTGAGGGAAGTAACTTATGCTTTATGGCCTGGTATCTGTAAGCTCCTACCCCAAATAAATACCATTTATAAAAACCAACCAATTTCTGGTATTTTACATCAGCACCCCTTTGGCTGACTAATACACTGAACAACAGTGTTGACAGTGACCATCCTTGTCTTGTTCCCAATCTTAGCAGGAAAGCTTTCAGTCATTCAGGATTGAATGCAATGTTAACTGTGGGTTTTTCATATATGCCCTTTATTATGTTGAGAAATTTTCTTTCAGTTCTTATCTTTTAGGCTGTTTTTATGAAGAAAGAATGCTAGATTTTGTCAAATGCTTCTTCTGCATTAATCGAGATGATCATGTGATTTTTCTTCTTTGATATATTTTTAAATTTTTTTCTTTATTTTTAAAGGAGCTTTAGATTACATAAATGTTACATCAAAAATATAGGGTATTCCCATATACCCCATCCCCATACACACTTTCCCCCATTAACATCTTTCATCAGTGTGGTACATTTGTTACAAATGATAAATATATATTAAAGCATTGCTACTAAGACTGGTCTATAGCTTATATTTTGTTTTACACTTTGCACAGCACAATTTTATAAGTTTTGACGAAATGTATAATAGTTTATATCTGTCATTGCAATATCATACAGAACAACTCCAATGTGTCAAAAATGCCCTGTTACACCTATTCTTCACTCTCCCTCTCCTCAGAACCTCTAGTGACGACTGTCTTTATATCAATGTTACAAATGCTTCCATTACTAGAATACTAATGTCTACTTTAGTCCATAGTTGCATTCCCCCCTTTTGTTTGTTTGTTCATTCCTCTATCTTGATGATGCCTACTCTATGTCAGATTGAGAGGGGGCTTAGATCCCATGGGGCAGATGGATGGAACTGTGTTGCTTGCAGTTGCAGATATGCTCTGCTTCTTGTTATGGGCCTTGTCCATCATCATCTTTTTGTTAGTTGTCCTGGGTGAATCTGATGAACAGAAGAGTAGCTATTGGCTGCAATTCTGAGATTCAGGGCTCATCCAGCATATGAACAGCCCCAAGATTTAAGTCTCTGGAACATATATTCAATAGATGTAGTGTTAAATATAGGCCCAGATAAATGGAGTAGAAAAGCCATGTGTAGGAAAACTATATATGAGTCTAACTCTGATACACTAGGGGAGATGGGTTATCATATATCCCAAGGTAAAGCCCACTGACAGGGTGCTGATTTCCTGGGGTTGTCTGCTCTGCCCCTAGAGTCCACATGTCTCTAGAACCCTCATGAGCATTCCTACTTGAGGCACTGTTTACTGTGGCAGACACTGAAATTTTCTTGAGATGTGCATAATTGCAACCTCTGGAATGACCTCCTTACTTACTTTGAAATCTCTTATACTTAAACACATTTGCATTTAATATTTCCCCCTTTTGGTCTAGGTCTTTCTCCAAATACATCATTACTATTATTCCCTTGGTGCCAGGGAGGCTTATCCCCAGGAGTCATGTCCCATGTTGTAGGGAAGGCAGTGAATGCTAGGTTTGACTTAGAGAGAGCCTACATTTGAGCAACAAGGAGGCCCTCAGGAGGCAACTCTTAGGCGATATATATATTATCAGGACAAGTTTCAATTTCACAAGAACAAGGTTCATAAGTATGAGCATTAATATTAAGGGCCTGTGTATCATCCTTTGCTAGGCACTGCCCATGTACTTCAGAGATTCTCACCACTCTATGAGAGAATGTAGCAGAACTCACCAGAATGAGAATTCAGTAATCAGCTGGTTATTCTGTGGTTCTCCCACCCAGTGAGACAACACCCCATGAGCACATGAACACACTCACACTCCACAAAGAGGCATGTCCCGGGTATACCCATACACACACCCCTCCACCACCAACACTCCAAACCAGTGATCCTCCTTACCACCACTGCAATCCCTCTGCAACCCAAAATCTCCCCCAAAACAAAGCTAACAAAAATAAAATAAAATTTTTTAAATTAAATTTAATTTTGCACTGTGCCTTTCGTCAACTTAAAATCTCTTTTCTTTTTTGTGCATTGAAAATTTCTTCTGTATATTTTCCCCATACTTTATTTTCCAAGAAGCTTTAGATTACAGAAAAATCACATAGAAAACACAGGGGGTAACATTTAAAAGAAAATAAAGGAGAAAAAAAATACTGGGGATTCCCGTATACCCCACTCCTGTCTTCCCACACACACACACATCCTCCCTTACCAATAACATCCTACGTGAGTATGTTACATTTGTTACAATCAATGAACAAAACTTGAAGCATTACTACTAAACATGATCAGTTTTTTATATTATGGTTTACTTTTTGTACCATGTACTTTTACAGGTTCTGACAAAATGTATAATGCCCTGTGTCCTTCATTGGAAAATCACACAGAACAACTCCAGTACCCCAAGATGTACATGTTCCACCCATTCCTCCCTCCCCTTCCCCTCAGAACCTATGGCAACTACTAAGTTTTCATGTTTAAACAATAAGGTTCATAGTTACATGCATTAATATTGAGGGCTTGACATACTGGTCTGTTTTCTTTTATTAGGTGCTGCCTATGTACTTGAGAGGTTCTTGCCCCTTGTTTGAGAATGTAGCAGGACTCCCTAGGATGGGAGTTTAATATTTTCTTGCTTATTGTGTGGTTCTCCATCCACTGAGATAATATCCTATGCCAAGATGAATACATTCATATTCCATAAAGGCATGCTCCAGGTGCACACTTTCCTGCATATCCCACCACCACCAACGCCCTGCACCAGTGACTCTCCCCTTCCATATTTGCCAAAAAAACCATTCCCACCATTGTAGTTTCAGCCACAGACCTATAAATCCCCAGAGTTCACCTGTTCCTTCCTCCAGTCCTCCCTCAGTTCCATGGATAGTCCATTCCAAACCCACCCCCACACTTCTCAACTTCACATTCCAGCACCATTGACCCCACTTATGCCCCTCCATCACCATCACCCCCCCTCCACTGCCAAACCACCTCATTCCACCTAATCATGGGTTTTGCCCATATTGAGCATTGGCTTACCCCATTCTACTTCCAGTCACCTGATAACCTATCTTCCAGACTCTAACTCTTTGAGTCTGCTCAATATGCTTAGGTCTTATCAAGATGCATCCATGTTGTCACATTTATCAATACTTCATTCCTTCTTACAGATGAGTAATATTCCATTGTATGTATATACCACATTTTGCTTATCCATTCATTGATTTATTAATGAGTTGTATGATGCTGATTGATTTTCTTGTGTTGAACCACCCTTGCATGCCTGGGATAAAACCCATTTAATCATGATGAATAATTCTTTTATTAATGTGTTGTTGGATTCAATTTGCAAGAATTTTTTTTGAGGATTTTTGCATCCATATTCATAAGGGAAATGGGTCTGTAATTTTCTTTTTTCATAAAATCTTTATCTGGCTTTGATATTAGGGTGATATTGGCTTCACAGAATGAGTTTGGTAGCATTCCTTCCTGTTCAAATTTTTGGAAGAGTTTGAGTAAGACTGGTATTAAATCTTCTTTGAATGTTTGATAGAATTCACCTGTAAGCCATCTGTTCAGGGGCTTTTCATTTTGGGAAGTTGTTTGATGACTGTTTCAATCTCTTTGCTTGTGATTGGTTTGTTGTTTCTATTTTTTTAGGGTCAATGTAGGTTGTTTGTATGTTCCTAGGAATTTTTCCATTTCATCAATATTGTCTAGTTTTTGGCATATAATTGTTCATAGTTCATAGTGTCCTCTTATGATCTTTTTTATTTCTGTGAGGTAATAATGTCCCCATTTTCATTTCTGATTTTATTAATTTGCCACTTCTCTCTCTTTTTCTTTGTTGGTCTAGCTAAGGGTTTGTCAATTTAGTTGATCTTCTTGAAGAACCAGCTTTTGGTTTTGTTAATTCTACTTTTTTTGTTTTTTGTTTTTTGTCTTCAATTTAATTTGTTTCTGCTCTGATCTTTCTTACTTCATTCCTTCTGCTTGCTTTGAACATAGTTTGCTCTTCTTTTTCTAGTTCCTTTAGTTCTGTAGTTAGGACATTGATTTTATTTTTTATTTTTTATTTTTATTTATTTATTTTTTAATATTTATTATTATTTTTTTAATTACATTAAAAAAAATATATGAGGTCCCATTCAACCCCACCACCCCTGCCCCCCACTCCCCCCACAGCAACACTCTCTCCCATCATCGTGATACATCCATTGCACCTGGTAAGTTCATCTCTGAGCATCACTGCACCCCATAGTCAATGGTCCACATCATAGCCCAGACTCTCTCACGTTCCATCCAGTGGGCCCTGGGGGGATCTACAGTGTCCCGTAATTGTCCGTGAAGCACTATCCAGGACAACTCCACGTCCCGAAAATGCCTCCACATCTCATCTCTTCCTCCCGTTCCCCACACCCAGCAGCCCCCATGGCTACTGTTCCCACACCCATTCCACATTTTCTCTGTGGACATTGGATTGGTTGTGTCCATTACACACCTATGTCAAGTGAGGGCTTAGATTCCACATGGGTACTGGATGCACTCTTCCCACTTCTAGTTGTAGACACTCTAGGCTCCATGTTGTGGTGGTTGACCTTCTTCAACTCCATGTTAGCTGAGTGGAGTAAGTCCAATAAGTCAAAGTGTAGAAGCTGAAGTCTGTTGAGGCTTTGGGCCTGGGTGTCATATTATCAGTCCAGAGATTCAAATCCCCTACATATATCTTAAACCCAGCACCAACTACAATTCCAATAAAGTAGCATGCAAGTCTTGTGAAAAGAGATCCCCTCTGAGTCCATTTCCATCACGCAGAGACGCCAGCTCCAAAGAAGGGCCATCTGTCATGGCAGTGAACCCCTTCTGCCATGACCATAGAACCCGTGGGTCTCTTTATCCCTCAAAAGAACCAATACCTGGGGTTGTATCTACCTTATCTGTCTCTTAGACTCTGTTCAGTTGTACATAGGGCTATTCCTCCTGACAACCTCCAGACTCTTTTTTAGAGACTCACAGCCTTATAATCTCATTTCTCCTTTCCATTTCCCCCTTACATTAGGTCAAACCGCTTCCCGAAGTCATGTTATTATATGTAGACAGGTATATTCTGCTGTTCCACATTGAATCTTTAATTCAAGGTCATTTTCTAGTTGCTTCTTCAGCTGGTATGTGGTAGTGATCCCTCGGTGCCAGGGAGGCTCATCCCCGGGTGTCGTGTCCCACGCTGGGGGGAATGCATCACATCTACACGCTGAGTTTGGCTGTGAGAGTGGCCACATTTGAGTAACATGAAGGCTGTCAGGAGGAAACCCCCAGGCACAATGCTACTCTAGGCCTTGTTCTTATTGCAGGTGCATAGGCTCAAAAGTGTAGCCATTAGTATCAAGAGCCCACTGTTGGGCCCTCCTTCCTTCCTGGTTCTTGCCGTTGCACCTGGAGGATTGCCGCTACTCTCCCAGGGCCCACAACAGTGAGCCCCCGGCCAGGAGCCCAGTACCCCCCCAGCTGTTGTTTTTAATTGTTTCCACTATGAGTATATATAGACATTACCATATACCCTGGGCATATGCCCTGTATAACTCCTGTCAACCATATATATCCTGTCAATAATATCCCATATCAGTATTCCTCCGCTGCCATTGTTGAACCACTCTGTGATCCAAAACTTCCCGTAAAGTGAATCCCAACATAATGTCAGCTTCAGAAGAGCCTTAGATCACCAAAATTCATATATACAATATACAGTATTTCCCCAGATCCACCAAAAAACCTTTTCCCTTCCACAGCAATAATCTTTTAACTTATTCATATCATATTTCCTGAAACTGATGTACAGATTCCGAAACTATAGTTTTCAAACAAGGTAACATTTGTGCTTACTATGTGGTCCATACTTTAGGTTGTACAGTTTTCTAAATTTTTTAGTTATCCTATGTTTTGTCTTATGGTTTTCATTATTAGTCTGTCGTCCCCTATATGTTTTTGGTGTAATATTAGCTGTTTTATATTCATCCTCGTGTACTCTCACATAACTCCTCTTTTGCCCCCTTATTTACCTTTGTTCCATCCATTGCACGTCCATTTTCCCCTCCCCTTAGGGCCCACAACGCCTGCCAATCTAATGCCCTGGGAGCCGTCCTTTCTCACGAGAGATACAGTTCTCTCTATTCGACGGCATTAGTCTTCCCCAGGACATGGGTCCACCCCACCCAATGGTAGAACCCACCTTGGCAAAATGAGCCTTCAGCTATTCCCTCCGGAGTCCGTCCCGCATCAGACCATACCCCCTGAGCGTCCTAACCAGGTAACCCTCCTACTTATACTTTGATACGTTTTACTCAACATTTAGTTCTCAACGAACTTCTGGCACTCTCCCATGTTTGTATGCTGCCCCTCCCTCCCACCTATTTCTTGGACCATATTACCCCTCTTCCCATCCCCAGCCCCCCTCAAACCCAGAAAACCCCACCCAAAGGTAACCCCTTGCCCCCATTTTGTCCCTTCTTTGTGCTCATACTTACCCCCAGCTCATCACAGATTCCACCCCTACAGACATTAACTCACATCCTTCCTCCACCCCCCGATTTCCAGTAAGCCACTTTTCCAGACTCTAGCTCTCTGAGGCAGTTAACTTATTTCATATCATTGAGGTCATATAGTATTTGTCCTTCAATGCCTGGGTTGCTTCACTCAACATAAGATTCTCAAGGTTCATCCATGTTATCACGTGCGATTGTAGGGTATTGGTTCTTACAGCTGAGTAGTATTCCATTGTGTGTATATACCACATTTTATTGATCCACTCATCTGTTGATGGACTTTTGGATTGATTCCAACTTTTGGCGATGGTGAACAATGCTGCTATGAACATTGGTGTACATATATCGGTTTGTGTCCGTGTTTTCAGATCTGATGGGTATATACCCAGCAGTGGTATTGCTGGGTCATATGGCAAATCTATGGATAATTTTTTGAGAAACTGCCAAACTGTCCTCCAGAATGGTTGGATCCTTCTGCATTCCCACCAGCAATGGATGAGTGTTCCCCTTTCTTCACATCCTCTTCAGCATTTGTATTCTACTGTTTTTTTCATGGCTGCCAATCTTATGGGAGTAAGATGGTATCTCATTGTAGTTTTGATTTGCATTTCCCTGATAGCTAGGGATTTGGAGCATTTTTTCATGTGCTTTTTAGCCATTTGTATTTCTTCTTTGGAGAAGTGTCTGTTTAAATCTTTTTCCCATTTTTTAAATGGGTTGTTTATCTTTTTGTTTTCAAGATATATGAGTTCTTTATATATGCAAGTTATAAGTCTCTTATCAGATATATGGTTGCCAAATATTTTCTCCCATTGTGTGGGTTCCCTTTTTACTTTCTTGACAAACTCCTTTGAGGTGCAGAAGGCTTTAATTTTGAGGTAGTACCATTTATCTATTTGTTCTTTTGCTGCTCATGCTTTTGGTGTGATATTCATGAAGCCATTTCCTATTACAAGGTCCTGTAGATGTTTCCCTACACTGCTTTCTAAGGTCTTTATGGTCTTGGCTCTTATATTTAGGTCTTTGATCCATCTTGAGTTGATCTTTGTATAAGGTGTGAGATGGTAATCCTCTTTCATTCTTCTACATATGGCTATCCAGTTCTCCAGACACCATTTGTTGAATAGGCCATTCTCTCCCAGTTGAGAGGGTTTGGTGGCTTTATCGAATATTATATGGCTATATACATGAGGTTCTATATCTGAACTTTCAATTCGATTCCATTGGTCTGTGTGTCTCTCCTTATGCCAGTACCATGCTGTTTTCACTACTGTAGCTTTGTAGTATGTTTTGAAGTCAGGAAGTGTGATTCCTCCTATTTCGTTTTTCTTTTTCAATATGTCTTTGGCTATTCGGGGACTCTTTTTATTCCAAATAAATTTCATAGTTAGTTTTTCTAGTTCCTTAAAGAAGGCTGTGTTGATTTTTATTGGGATTGCATTGAATGTGTAGATCAGTTTTGGTAGGATAGACATCTTAATAATATTCAGTCTTCCTATCCATGAACAGGGAATATTCTTCCATTTATTTAGGTCTTCTTTGATTTCCTTGAACAATCTTGTATAGTTCTCGATGTATAAGTTTTTTACCTCTTTAGTTAAGTTTATTCCTAAGTATTTGATTTTTTTATTTACTATTGTGAATGGTATTTGTTTCTTGATTTCCTCCTGATCTTGCTCATTATTGGTGTATAGAAATGCTACTGATTTTTGCGCATTGATCTTATAACCTGCAACTTTGCTAAACTCATTTATGAGTTCTAGGAGCTTTGTTGTAGATCTCTCAGGGTTTTCTATATATAGGATCATGTCATCTGCAAATAATGAAATTTTGACTTCTTCCCTTCCAATTTGAATGCCTTTTATATCTGGTTCTTGTCTCAGTGCTTGAGCCAGTACTTCCAAGACAATGTTAAATAGGAGCGGAGACAATGGGCATCCTTGTCTTGTTCCTGATTTTAGAGGGAAGGATTTCAGGATTTCGCCATTGTAAACAATGTTGGCTTTAGGTTTTTCATATATACTCTTTATCATGTTCAAAAAGTTTCCTTGTATTCCGATCTTTTGGAGTGTTTTTATCAGGAAGGGGTGCTGTATTTTGTCAAATGCCTTTTCTGCATCTATAGATATAATCATGTGGTTTTTTTCTCTCAATCTGTTTATATGGTGTATTACATTGATTGATTTTCTTATGTTGAACCATCCTTGCATACCTGGAATAAATCCCACTTGGTCGTGGTGTATAATTCGTTTAATGTGTTGTTGAATACGATTAGCAAGTATTTTGTTAAGTATTTTTGCGTCTAGGTTCATTAGAGAAATTGGTCTGTAATTTTCCTTTCTTGTGGTGTCTTTGTTTGGCTTTGGTACTAGGGTAATGTTGGCATCATAGAAGGAATTAGGCAGTGTTCTTTCTGTTTCAATTTTTTGGAATAGTTTCAACAGGATTGGTGTTAGTTCTTTCTGGAATGTTTTGTAGAATTCACCTGTGAAGCCGTCTGGCCCTGGGCTCTTCTTAGTTGGGAGATTTTTAATGACTGATTCTATCTCTTTGCTTGTGATTGGTTTGTTAAGATCATCAATTTCTTCTTTCGTCAGTATGGGCTGCTTATGTATTTCTAGGAATTTGTCCATTTCCTCTAAATTGTCATTTTTGTTGGAATATAGTTTTTCAAAGTATCCTCTTATGATAGTCTTTATTTCTGTGGGGTCAGTGGTGATATCACCTTTCTCATTTCTTATTTTGTGTATTTGCATCTTTTCTCTTTTTTTCTTTGTTAGTCTCGCTAAAGGTTTGTCAATTTTGTTGATCTTCTCAAAAAACCAGCTCTTGGTCTTGTTTATTTTTTCAAGTGCTTTATTTTCTATTTCATTTAGTTCTGCTCTTATCTTTGTTATTTCCTTCCTTCTTCTTCCTGTTGGGTAACTTTGTTGTTGTTTTTCTAATTCCTTCAAATGTGCAGTTAATTCTTCAATTTCTGCTCTTTCTTCTTTTTTGATATATGAATTTATGGCTATAAATTTCCCTCTCAGTACCGCTTTTGCTGCATCCCATAAATTTTGGTATGTTGTGTTATCATTATCATTTGTTTCAAGGTAGTCATTGATTTCTTTTGAGATTTCCTCTTTGACCCACTGTTTTTCTAAGAGTGTGCTGTTTAATTTCCAAATTGTCGTGTGAAGTCTGGGTCTCTGTCCCTTGCAAATTTCCAGCTTGACTCCACTGTGGTCAGAGATATTGTTTTGTATGATTTCGATCTTTCTGAATTCATTAAGCCTTTCTTTGTGGCCTAGCATATGGTCAATCTTGGAGAATATTCCATGTGCGCTTGAGAAAAATGTATATCCTGCTGTGTTTGGGTGTAATGATCTATATATGTCTATGAGATCCAGCTCTTCTAATATACTGTTCAAATGTTTTGTTTCTTTAGTGATTCTCTTTTGAGATGTTCTGTCCAGAGTTGATAGTGGTGTATTAAAATCCCCCACTATAATTGTAGATGCATCTATTCTTTCACTTAGTTTTTCCAGCGTTTGCCTCACATATTTAGAGGCGCCCTTGTTAGGAGCATAAATATTTATGATTGTTCGATCTTCTTGACAAATTGTCCCTTTCACTAAAATATAGTATCCTTCTTTGTCTCTCACAATTGTTTCGCATTTAAAGTCTATTTTGTCTGATATTAATATAGCTACTCCTGCCTTTTTTTGGTTGTTGTTTGCTTGTATGATTGTTTTCCAGCCATTCACTTTCAACCTCCATGAGTCTCTGGGTCTAAGATGTGTCTCTTTTAGGCAGCATATAGATGGGTCATATTTCCTTATCCAGTGTCCCAGTCTGAATCTTTTGATAGGTGAGTTTAATCCGTTGACATTCAGTGTTATTACGTTTAGAGAGTTATTTATGGTAGCCATATTTTGGTTGGATTTGTGTTTGTTATATTTTGTTTGTATTATTTTATTTTCCCCTTCTATTTTTGTCTTTCTTGTTGCTTTTACACTCTCCTCCATCTCTGACTGTCCTGTTTTTTCCTTTCTTCCTGCAGAACTCCCTTAAGAATTTCTTGAAGGGGAGGTTTCTTGTTGATATACTCTTTCAGTTTCTGTTTATCTGTGAATATTTTGAACTCTCCATCATTTTTGAATGCTAGTTTAGCTGGATAGAGTATTCTTGGTTGGAAATTTTTTTCCTTTAGTACCTTGACTATATCATACCACTGCCTTCTTGCCTCCATCGTTTCAGATGAGAAATCAGCACTTAATCTTATGGAATTTCCCTTGTATGTGATGGTTTTCTTTTCTCTTGCTGCTTTTAGAATTTTTTCTTTGTCTTGAGCATTGGATAATTTGACAAGTATATGTCTTGGGGTGGGCCTGTTGGGGTTTATGACCAGTGGAGTGCGCTGTGCTTCTTGGATATGTACATCTGTCTCTTTCAGTAGATTTGGGAAGTTTTCATTCATTATTTCCTGCAACACTCCTTCTGACCCCTTTCCCTTCTCTTCTCCTTCTGGAATGCCTATAATACGTATGTTTGAGCGTTTTGCGTTATCATTCAGGTCCCTAAGTCCTATCTGGATTTTTTCTACCTTTTTATTGACCACTTCTACTATCTGTTTGATTTCCAATGCACTGTCTTCCACATCACTAATTCTCTGCTCTGCGTCTTCTAGTCTGCTGATATTTGCTGCAAGTGTATTTTTGATTTCTTGAATTGTGGTGTTCATTTCCATCATATCTGTTATTTTTTTGCGCATGTCTGCAATTTCCCCTCCAAGTGTTGTCTTCACGCTGTTAACCTCTTTCATTACTTCATCAAATTTGTCGGTGATAAATGTTCTGAGATCTTTCATTGCTTGTGCGAAGTCCTGCCCCCCTTCCTGATTTTCAGTTTGTTGATTGGATTCAGCCATGTTTTCCTGATTACTGGTTTGGTTTGTAGATTTTTGTTGCTGTCTTGTCAACATTTTTTCTTGACGGGTTTAATCAGTTCCTTAGCTTCTTTGTCTAGTCTTGGAGATTAATTAGCTGTTGTTTTTGCGTAAGTGTTATATCTTCTCTTTGTCACTTTGTTCTTCTTATTCCAATTTCTTATTGCTAGTTAAGCTCACTTTAAAGGAAAGTATTAGTGCTGGGGAAAGTCAATTGTGTAAGGAAGGAAAAGGTGTGAAGTAGTATTGGTGATATATGTTTACAAAGCAATAATATGAGTTCTGGGAGGATGGAGGTTAGATCATGTAAATTGTGTAGAGTTATAGTAGTAGGAAAGTACCTATAATGAGGTAGACGACTGAATATGGGAGGAATGTGGTACGTACTAAGAGGCTATTGTTTTCGTGAGAGAGGGAAAGAGAAAAGAGAGGTAATAGTTTCAGGGACGAATACCAGATGGAAAACTAAACAAAGGTATTAGAAATTAAGTGTTAGACACTTTGTGGATAAAAGAAAGGGAGATGGAATATAGGAGAGATAGCAGATGGTGGAGGATATCAAGTTGTAGGGGAAAGGGGATAGTGTAGACAGGCTAAATCTATTCACAGAGAAATGAGGCAGTGGAGGGTGAGGAAACCCAGCAAATGTGAGGTATTTCCTGTAGGACCTATTGTATTGTTAAGGTAAAATAGTATAAGAAGAATATTGGGGACAAGAAAGAGAGGATTGAAAAAAAAAAAGAACAAGAACAACAACAACAACAAAAAATAAAAAATAAAAAAAAACAAAAAACAAAGAACAGAAACCCCGCCGCCAGGCTCGGCTGGGCTCAGCTGGGCTCTGGTCCCCCGCCCGCCGCCCACCGCGGCTCGGCTGGGCTCGGCTTCCCCTCCCGCCGCGGCTCAGCTGGGCTCGGCCGGGCTCGGCTTTCCCGCCCACCGCCCGGCGCGGCACAGCGTGGCTTGGCTCTCCCACTCGCCGCCCGGTGCGGCGTGGCTCAGCCGGGCTCGGCCGGACTCGGCTTCCCCGCCCACCGCCCGCCGCCGTGGCGCAGCGCAGCTCGGCTCTCCCGCCCACCGCCCGCCGCGGCGCGGCTAGGCTCGGCTGGGCTCGGCTCCTTCGCCCACCGCCCGCTGCGGCACAGCGCAGCTCGGCTCTCCCGCCCGCCACCCGCCGCGGCGCGGCTAGGCTCGGCTGGGCTTGGCTCCCTTGCCCGCCGCCTGCCGGGGCACAGCGCGGCTCGGCTCTCCCGCCCGCCACCCGCCGTGGCGTGGCTCATATCCCCCGCCCGCTGCCCACCTCGGCCCAGCTAGGCTACCCTGGCCGCCGCCCGCCGGGGCTCCGCGTGGTGCTAGCTGCCTCAGCTCTGCCTACCCAAGGAGGGAGTCCTCCACACGTAGCTGGGATCTCCGTGTATATTTCACAGATGGATCCTCTCTGTTACCTTCCCTCCAAATCGGTGTCCAGACACCTCCGGACCAGGAAAAATCCCGAAACAGCCGGTCCCAAAGAGTCTCCGACGCCTCCCAGCCGATTCCCCCCAGGAGCTAGTAACCGGGAAGTTCACTCAGCCACCATCTTGCCTCCCCCTCCAGGTCATTGATTTTAGTGCTCTCTTCTTTTTTAATGTAATCATTGAGGGCTATAAATTTCCCTTTCAGCACTGTTTTTGTTGCATCTCATAGTTTCCAATATTTTGTGTTTTCATTTTCATTCATCTTGATAGACTAATATGTATTAATTTCTCTTGCAATTTATTCTTTGACACACAAATTATTTAATATTGTGTTGATTAATCTACACATTTTCCCTTTTTCTGACTGTCATTGATTTCTAGTTTTATTCCATTCAGAGAAAGTGCTTTGTATAATTCAATATTTTAAAATTTATTGAGATCTACTCTGTGACTCTACATATGGTCTGTCCTGAAGGAAGATCCATGAGTACTTGAGAAGAATGTATATCCTGATGTTTTGGGGTGCGATGTTCTGTATATGTCTATTAGGTTTAGTCCATTTATTATATTATCCAAGCTCTCTGTTTATTGATCATCTGCCCAGATGATCTATCCAATGATGAGAGTGGTGTGTTGAAGACTCCAACTATTATTAGAGACATCTATTGGTCCCTTCAGTTTTGCCAGTTTTTGTTTCATGTAATTTGCAACATCCTGATTAGTTACATATGCATTTTACGATTGCTATTTCCTCCTGGTGAATTGCCCCTTTTATTACAATATAATAAACTTATTTTATATTAAATATATGTTTATTTTATCTTATATAAGTATAGCTACTCCAGCTTTGGGGGTGGGGGCATGTTACTGCATGTGTGAAATAACTTTTTCTGGCTCTTCACTTTCAATCTATTTGTATCCCAGGGTCCAAGGTGAGTCTCTTGTAATGAGCATATAGATGACTTATATTTTCTTATCCATTCTGCCAGTCTTTTGATTAGAGGGTGTAATCCATTAACATTCAATGTTATTACTGTAAAGGCAGTTCATACTTCACCCATCTTGATTTTTGGGTTTTATCTGTCATATCTTATTTTCACCACTCTTTTTCACATTTGTAGTTACTTTTAGTGATATAATCTTCATTTCTAGACTCTCTTACAAGACTATCCTGTCTTTTCTTTTCATGATGTAGCACTCCCTTTAATATGTCCTGCAAAACCTGCCTCTTGGCTAAAAACTCTCTCAATGTCTATTTATCTGTGAATATTCTAAACTCATTCTCATTTTTTAAAGACTGTCTTGCCATATAAGATTCTTGGCTGGCAATTTTTATCTTTCAGTATATTAAATATATCATAGCACTCCTTTCTTGCCTCCATGGTTTTTTAAATGAGAAATCAGCAATTAATCTTATTGGGCATCCCTTGTATGTAATGAATCACTTTTCTCTTGCTGCTCTCAGGACTCTCTCTTTATCTTTGGCATTTAACATTTTGATTAGGATGTGTCATGGAGTAAATCTATTTGGATTGGAGTATGTTGTGCTTCTTGACATGGATATCTATGTCCTTCAGTAGGGTTGGTAAATTTTCTAGCATTATTTCCTCAAATATTCCTTTTGCCCCTTTTCCTTTCTCTTTTCCTTCTGGGACAACCATGGCAGATATGTTTGCATGTCTTTTGCCATCATGAGACCATGTTCCATTTTTTCCATGCTTTTATCTGTTTCTTTTTTTGTATGTTTGTTTTCAGAGATTCTGCTTCCAGCTTACTGATCCTTTCTTCTGCCTATTCAAGTCTGGTATTACATGCCTCCAGTGTGTTTTAATTTTTGTTTATTGTGCCTTTAATTCCCATAAGACTATGTATGCCTTAAAATTCTTCCTTGTACTTCCTTGTACTCACGCAGGGTCTTCTAGATATCCTCAATCTCTTTAGCCATCTCATTGAATTCACTAAGAAGATTTGTTTGAACATCTATGATTAGTTGTCTCAACTCATTTGTGTCATCTGGAGGCTTGTTTCTTCCTTTAACTGGGCCATGTCTTCCTGATTCTTAGTATGAACTGTAATTTTTTGTTGGTATCTTGGCATCTGATTTACTAGATATATTTATTCTTGGTCCCTTTTCTCCCCTTAGTCTAGGGCTTTCTGTTTGATTGGCTTTGCGCTACAGCCCCTCTTGGACACTTGGTTCAACTTACTTTGGAACTTTATAGTGGCTCTTGTTTAGCCAATCTAAATTTTTTAAAGCTCCTTTTCATCTGTTTCTTGCCCTTTCTCCCTTGCTGGTTGCAGAATAAGAGCTGAGGGTGCATTGTACTGTACATTATAGAGGCTGAAGCTGCCTATTTTGCCCCAGGAACAAATGAAACTTCTCTCACCTTTCTCTTCTGCCAGGGGTGGGAAAGGAGCCACAGCTGTGTGCAATAATCCAAGCCATGCAGGTCAATACTATCTTTAGTTTCTTGGAGAGACTGATGATGCTCCACACTTATTTCTCCCCTGACTGGGGTAGGGATGGAACCACAGGTGTGGGCAGCAAACTAAGCTATGCAAATCAAAATTGACCACTGTTTCCCAGGTAGACTAATGAAGCACTGGCCCCTCTCCTCCCCTGCCAGGGGCAGGAATGGAGCCTCTGGTGTGCCCAGCAATTTAGTTAGTCCATGCAGGCCAAAAGTAAATGCAGTTGCCTGGAGAAGGTGGGAGAGCTCTGTCCCTTCTCCTGCTCTGTCAGGAAGTGATTGGAGCCACAGATGGTCCAAAAATTTATTCTATGCAGGCTATAAGTGACTGCAATTGCCCAGAGAAGCTGAGGGAGCATTGTTCCTTCTGCCCTGTTCAGGGATGGATACAGAGAAGTGACAAACACTCTAGTTCATGCATGCCAAAAGTGCCTGCAGTTGCTCACAGAGGTTGAGGAAACACCACCACCCTCATATCCTCTTAAGGGTGGAGATGTATCCACAGGTTTGCCCACCAATCTAGTCTGTGTGGGCCAAAAGCAACTGCAGTTTCCCAGATGGAGGTGGGACTGGTGCCTAGGCTAGGGCTGAAATCTGACCTGGGTGGAAAGAAGCCAGTCTTTACCTTCACTGTGATTTTCGATCAGTCCGTCTTGGCTGCATGTGCTGGGGGTGGAATTAAAATGGCTGTTACTGGCCTCTTTCTGACTTGAACAGGTTCAAACTTCAGCTGTTCTTAGGATTGGACTTTAGCCAGACAAATTTACTGATCAGTAGCTGAAATCAGTGCCTCACAGTCTCTTCCTTCCCTGCTCTTTGGAAATGGAGCTTCCAACTCCAGCTAGATAATAGCTCCCAAGTTGGCATGCACCACCAGTGGGGGATGGGCACCAGTCTCCACAATGTGGAGTGCTCTACTCATGAATCTTCATCGCAGATGGGCATTCTCCTCTTTCTGATGTTCCAAGGATGTTGCAGGATGCTTCTCTCGTCTTCTTGGCCCCCAAACTGGTGATATAGATTGCTTTGACTGGTTACTAACTGTCCTGTAGGATGAGCAACAGTTTGAGCCCCTTACTCTGCCACCATCTTGCCCCTTCTCTTTGCCTCTATAGTTTTTGATGAGAAATCATATTTAATTTAATTTGGACTCCCTTGTCCAAATTAAGTTGCTTTTCTTTTGAAGCTTTCAGAACTCTCTCCTTGTCCTTGGCATTTGACATTTTGTGTCTGGGCATATTTCTCTTTGACTTTATCCTGACTGGGTTTTTTAAAAAGATTTATGTTTTATTTATTTCTCTCCCCTTCCCCCCTCCCCACCCCCAGTTGTCTGCTCTCTGTGTCCATTCACTGTGTGTTCTTCTGAGTCCACCTGCATTCTTGTCAGGTGGCACCAGGAATCTGTGTCTCTTTTTGTTGCATCATCTTGCTGCATCAGCTCTTCATGTGTGTAGTGCCACTCCTGGGCAGGCTGCACCTTTTTCACGCTGGGTGACTCTCCTTACAGGGTGCACTCCTTGCAGGTGGGGATCCCCTATGTGGGGGACACCCCTGTGTGGCATGGCACTCTTTGGGCTCAGCAGCACTGTGCATGGGGCAGCTTATCACACAGCTCAGGAGGCCCTGGGTTTAAACCCTGGACCTCCCAGGTGATAGGCAGATGTTCTATCTGTTGAGCCAAATCTGCTTCCCTATCCTGTTTGGTATTTTATGGGTTTCTTGGATGTGCATTTTCATTCTTTTGCCAAGTTTGGAAAGTTTTCTGCCATTATTTCTTTTAACAGTCTTTCTGCTTCTTTCCTTATTCGCCCTCTGATACTACCATAATGCATGTATTGGTACACTTGACGGTGTCCCACAGAACTCTTACGCATTTTCACTTCTTCTAATTCTTTTTTCTTTCTGTTCCCCAGCCTGCCTCATTTCAATTATTTTGTCTTCAAGTTCACTGATTCCTTCTTCTGCCACCTCCAAACTGCTGTTGAAACTCTCCTTGGAATTTTTCATTTCAATTATTGTGGTCTTCAACTCCAGTAGTTCTGTTTTGTCCTTTGTTGATATTGAAATTTTCTGTCTCTTTATTGATATTATCATATAGTTCACTCATTGTTTTCCTCACATCCTTTAGCTCTTTCTTGTATTTTTCTTCATCTCCTTGAGGATATTGAAGATCTTTTATTTTATTTTTTCTAAGTCTCATCTGGTATATCCACAGTCTGGTCTTCCTTATTGATGTTTTCTTGGATTTTTATCCTTTTTCTTTGGTGAGTTATCATTTCCTATTTCTTTGTCTGTCTTGTAATTTTTTGTTGCACACTGTACATGTTAATATTTTAAAATGTTAACTCTGGGACTTAGCTCCTGAGATTTCTATTTTTTGAGTTTGTACCTATCTAGTGATATGACAGAGATTTTCTTGAGTGCCAGGAGCTAACAAAACCAAACAAATTTATGCAAAAAAACTCACACTTTTCACAGTCTTTGAAAATTCATTTTATGTTGTCTGATGCCTCTGCTTCAGTATTCAGCCCTTCTATCAGACCTATAAGGTCAGCCCAAGGTGAATGCAAAGTGCAGAGTCCTCCCTGTCTTTTCTGGGTCTTTATCTTATCCTGGGCTTGTACTTGTCTGTGGCCTTAGGAGTTCTCCTGTTTACAGGAATTTGAATGTATGCTGAATTCTCCAGAATTCTCCCTCTCCCAGGCCCTCAACCCCAGGACTTAAAGCAAGTAAGCCTTTGCCCTAGGATGCCCAACACAATTGTTTCTTACCCTTCTTCTGCTGTCTCAAGCTTCTTTTGCCTGGAAGGCAAATTCTTGGAAGGCAGGAGAGAAGTTTCCCAAATAGTGTTTCCCAGCCAGAAGGAGGCCAGGGACCCACAAAGGGATGGCTGGTCATCTCCACACTGCCCTGAGGAGGGGCTGAGGGAGAGCCAGTAAGGATGCCAGAAGCTTCTCCTATGTCTCTTTGAAACTTCATTTTCTTGATTTGGCACTTGCCCAGTAAATGCAACCCTTCAACTGTTTTCCTTAGATTTGAGAAAGAGTCTTTAAGGTTTTTCTGCTGTTTTTGCCTGAGGCAGCTGGACACCCCAGCAGTCTGAAGCAGCTAATCAAAAGCAACGATCAGATATCTGACTACACACTCCCAGATCTTTGGCAACTAAGTCTTTATATCCCACCCTGGCAATAGCAAGCTGCACTTGGGGTAGGGGTTTAGTCCCTCACTGCTGCTGGATGAGAGGCTGGGGAATAGATGACAGTAGCTGCTGTCCAGAGAGTGCAATTCATTGGCATTTACCACAATTTACCAGCCTTTTCCTCCTGGTCTTCCCTGCCAGCTGGGGTTTCAAAATAGTTCATACAGACAATTCCTGCCTGGTTAATAGTTGTATTGGTGGAGAAACTGTTTCCTGGAACTTTCTACTCTACCATCTTCTCACAATCCTATCCTGGTGTTTTGTTTGTTGTTTGTTTGGTTTTAAATTTAATGTTGTATATTTTATATAAAAGACCAGAGAGGCTTCGTATTATATTATCTTCCACCAGAGAGGGTTCTCTCTTCTTCTCTGTTAAGCAGATAGATTGTGAGGCTGATCAGCTCAGTGCAATTAGAGACAATTTATATAAGACAATCTATGCCTGCATCACCCTGTTCATTTGTTGGGACCCTCATGGATCTTTGATTAAGAGACTGTCAGGCATCCAGCTGCTCAGATCTGAAAGACTATGGGAGATGTAGTTCTTCTTTTCAGAGTTTCCTACCTCAGTCCCTCTGCCTCCCATTTCACACTTCAAAATCTGGCAAATGAATTAAGGGAAAGACCACGGTGGGAGTCTTTCACCCATGGGGGAGTTCATGTTGCTTTTATAAGATGTGAGTCTTATTCCTTAGCTTCCCAGGTACTCTGGGAACTCACCAAATATACTGTTGGGAAAATCAGCCATGTGTCTGAGACCCTCTCAGGTTTCTAATTTTTCCCTCTAGACTTGCACAGCAATCAATAAAATCTTTGCTCTTTTCCCCTGTTGCCTGGAACAAGCTCAATATTCAGCTCATGTCTAGAATTAGCAAATGCCCCCAAGGGAAGAGATGGCTGGTGAACATCAGCTCACCACAGAAATGTTGTGCCTTTCTGAATTTTAGGTCATCTTGTCTTATTTCCACAATTCCTTGATGCTTTTAAAAATAAGACTTTTTAATTCATTTTGCCTTTTTTATTTGTTGCAACAGGAGCATTGACCTGCCACAAGCTATGATCTCCCACTTGGAAGTAGAAGGCCTGACTTGACTTGTACAAAGAATCTCTGATTCAGCTATGGCAAGGAGGAACACTGATGTGGAGTGCTATTGATAGGGGGCACATGGTTGGGAGGGAGTTCTCCAGGGCATGTATACAGGGTATATAAAAATGTTTGGATATTTTCATAGTGGTTTCAGTTAAAAATGACAACTGAGAGAATGCTGAGTTCCTAGCCAGGGGAGCTCTATCACATTCCCCAATGGAATAGCAACAATCCTCCAAGTGTAATGGCAAAGTCCAATAAAGACGGATGGTCCAACAATGAGCCCTTGATACTGATGGCTATGCTTATGAACCTGTGTGCCTGAAATATGAACTAGGCCTAGAACTGCAGGGTGCCTAAGAGTTACCTCCTGAGAGCCTCCATGTTGCTCAAATGTGGCCACTCTCTAAGCCAAACTCAGCATGTAAATGCATTACCTTTCCCCCAACATGGGACATGACTCCCGAGGATGAGCCTCCCTGGTGCTGAGGGATTACTACCAAGCACCAGCTGACAATTAACTAGAAAAAAACCTTGAATAAAAGGGTCAGCTCAGACCAGCAGAATATCTCAACCTACATGTAATATCAGGTGTTAAAAACTGCTTTTTGACCTTGGATAAAAGGAAATGGAAATGACAAATGAGTTTATATGGCTATGAGTCTCCAAAAAAGAGTCAGGTGGTCATCAGAGGGGTGATACTTACGCATGCCTCAGCAGGGTACCAGAGACAGTCAAAGTAGATAGAAACCCAGGTACTGGTTCTCCTGAGGGCTTCAGAGACCCACAAGTTCTATGGTCATGGCAGATGGCTCTGGAGTTCAAGGCCATGTCAGTTGGCCCTACTTTGAAATTTGTGTTCCTGAGTGTGATGGAGTTGGACTCAGATATGACCTTTCTACACATGCCTCTTCTGTTACTTTTACCGGACCTGTGGCTGGCATTTGGGTTGGTGTATACTCAGGAGACCTGAATCTCTGGACTGTCCATGTGACAACGAGGCCCTGAATCTCAGCAGACTTGCAACTCCTACACTCTGCTTTATTGGACTACCTTGGCCAGCTAACAGGGAGGTGAAGAAGACCAACCACCACACCAGGGAGCTAAGAGTGCCTACAACTGGAAGCAGAATTGCATCCATCATCCATGTGGAATCTAAGTCCCCTCTTGATGTAGAGGGGGACTGGACTTAACCATCCCAGGGTCCACAGGATGGAGGAATAGAGTATAGATTAGAGTGGACTTACTGGTGTCCTGCTGAGGAACTATTGCGATTAGTAAAGGAAGAAATTTTAGTATTGATGTGGAGAAAGTGGCCACGGTAGCTGCTGATGGTAGGAAGAGGGAAGAAGAGATATGATGTGGGTGCATTTTCAGGATTTGGAGTTGTCCTGGGTGGTGCTGCAGGGACAGATGCTGGGCATTGTGTGTCCTGCCATGGCCCACTGGGTGGACTGGAGGAGAGTGTAGGCTACAATGTAGACCACTGTCCATGTGGTGCAGTAGTGCTCCAAAATGTATTCACCAGGTGCAGTGAATGTGCCATGATGATGGAAGAGGTTGTTGATATGGGAGGAGTGGGGTATAGGGAGTAGGGGGTACATGGGGACCTCATATATTTTTAATGTAATATTTAAAAGAAAATAAAGAAGAAAAAAATTGTAACAAAAAAAGAATTTCTGATTTTCAGTTGGCTACATTTTATTCTGTACAGGACTTGAATGAAATTTATAATGTCTACAATTTTGTACTACTTAAATTTGGCAAGATAACAAAGAAGAACCATAATTAAATATAAATTATTTAACAAATTTTGTCTCATAATAAAAATATTTGAGAAAGAATTGGTACTCTGAATGGAGGTACAATTATAGAATATAATTTTTGTCTTTTTCGTAAGCCACTTCGAATCCTTTTTTTAAAAATATTTTTAAGAAAGGAAAAGAGGGAGAGGAGGAAGGAAGAAGAAAAAAATAGTTTTAATTTAAGACCTAAACCTCTCCCTAGGTATTGAAGATAAGTATTAAATGCCAATAGTTGACTCTGACCATATAACCTAAGGAGCGTGTATGCACTTGTGTGAGTGGGGCTGTTCTCCTTGTAGTTTATCCAAGTAATTGTAGAAAGTGCTAGTGAGCCCCATTTGTTTTTTCTTTTTCTTTCTGATTTAACAGTTAAACACAAGCTTCTTTGTTTTTTATAACCCAAAATCAGGTTTCCAAATGTTGATATCAGAAGCAATTAGTTCCTTTTGTTGAAGTATGCATACTCCATACTATGCATTAAAGTTGGGGCAGAATTTATCCCTTCCCCCTACTGATATTTATCATGTTAGGTTATCACATACTGTTGCTGCAGGTACTTTGGTACTAGCTAGAAAAACAAAATCTATTAGATAAGCAACCACTAAGTTTATCACCCTACACACTAGGAAGCTGGGAGGATTTCTTAAGAAGGAAATGTAGGACTTAAAAACTTTTTGTTTGGGTTCATACAAAACCAATCACACAATGCAGAAATTCCCACAACCTCCATACCAAGGGTTCATCCAATTTTAGCCTGAACACTTCTCTCTGTTGTGGGATGACTCCAATTGTTAGAGGGGAGGGAAATCCTTATTTGAACTGCAGTTTGCTTCACTGGAACAACATCCATGGTGACTAGCTCTGCCTTATGGAGACACTTTCCTTCCATTGTCCAAATGACAGTGTTTCAAATACCCGGCCATGATCACACTGCCTTAATCCCAGCCCCCTCACCAACTTGTCTCTTTTCCAGGGTAACCATCCCCAATTCCTTCAAATGTTTCTCATATGGAAGTGTTTAATGTAGTTCTGGAAACAAATTTGGCACTCAATAAATAATTTTGTCTTTCTTATTGTTATCAATGCTCAATCTTTTACTAACAGTAGCCCTCTGATGGACATTTTTCCAGGTCATTGATGTTACTCAAATGGTATTTTATTATTTATTTCGCCTTTGTGCATTTTCTCACACTACTATGTGCTTATTGCACAAAGCACACATAAGAAGGATAAAAGTGAGAATTAGGCATTATGTTTGAGACTTGGTAGCACCAAGATAAACTCCAAGCGTCTTGACTATTTGACATAAATTTGAGGTTTTGAAGTCACTGCACAGACTCACACTAGAGTCATCATAGAAATTTAATCTCTATCACAAAGTCATGAGACAGCAATGATAATAGCACCTGAATACTAAATTTGATCCAGAAATGATTTGACAAAGAAGACAGGATGCACCACTCACCACTTTCCAGAGGAAAGATGAAACCAATAGTTTAAAATGTCTAACACTAATGTTGGGAGTATGATATTTATGGAGATTCAATCAAATCTGTATACTTGCAGCAAAAATTAAACAATATGGTGTAAATTGAGTTTCAGGTACCCAAGTTTCCTCTCTACATAAGAGAACAGGCAAAAAATAAAAACAAATAAAAATAAAAAAGAGAACAGGCATAAGTGACTCCAAAGGCTCTTAGTTGAAATATATGTATAGATATGTATTGGCATATGTATGTATCACCAAACAATTAACACAATCAAGATAATGAGCATATTCATCACTTCCAAAAGTTTCCTTGTGCCATTTGTATTTCTATCCTCCCACCCTTTCCTGCCTCCAAGCAACCAATGATGTGTTTTCTATTCCTATAGATGTTTGCATTTCCGAGATTTTTTAGTAAATAGAACATTTTGCATCTGACTTCTTTTTTTTTTAAAGATTTATTTTATTTATTTCTCTCCCCTTCCCCCCCATTGTCTGCTCTCTGTGTGCATTCACTGTGTGTTCCTTTGTGTCCGCTTGCATTCTTGTCATGTGGCACCAGGAAATTGTGTTGCTTTTTTTGTTGCACCATCTTGCTGCATCACCTCTCCGTGTGTGCAGTGCGACTCCTGGGCAGGGCTGCACTTTTTTAGAGCAGGGCAGCTCTCCTTGCCGGGTGCACTCCTTGAGCGTGATGCACCCTTACGCGGAGGGCACCCTTGCATTGCATGGCACTCCTTGTGCGCGGCACTCCTGTGCACGGCAGCACTGTGCATGGGCCAGCTCACCACACAGGTCACGAGGCCCTGGGTATCGCACCCTAGACCCTCCATAGGGTAGGCGGATGCTCTATCAGTTGAGCCACAACCATTTCCCTTGCATCTGACTTCTTTCACTCAGAATTATGTTGCTATTCATCCATGTTGTTATGTGTTCACGCCTCTTTATTGCTGTGTAGTATTTCATAATTATGGAAATAACACAGTTTATTTATCCATTCACCTGTTAATATACACATTTGGGTTGTTTCCAGGTTTTTTTGGTTATTACAAAGTTTTAATGAACAATTGTGTACAAGTCTTTGTATAAACTTATGCTTTCATTTCTCTTTAGTAAATACTTATGAATGCAATAGCTGAATTAAATGGTAAATGTAGTTTAACTTTTTAAGAAATTGCAATACTGCTTTCTGAAGTGATGATGCCATTTTACATTTCCACCAGCAGTGTACGAGAGTTCCAATTCCTCCACATTCCTGCCAACATTTGGTATGGTCAGTCTTTTTACATTTAGATATTTTCATAGGTATGTAGTAGTGTATCTTTATGGTTTTACTTTATGTTTCCCTAATAACTAATGATTTTGGGCACCTTTTCATGTGTTTATTTCCCAACCTTTTATCTTCTTTGGAGTGCCTATTCAAATCTCTTGCCCATTTATTTTATTGAGTTATTTTTTTTCTTATTGTTGAGTTTCAAGAGATTTTTATATATTCTGGATACAAGTCCTTTATCAGACATATTTGTTTTATCTTTTCATTCTCTTAACAGTATCTTTCAAACAGCATAAGTTATTAATTTTTTGAAATCTAATTTATCAATTATTTTATGAATTCTGTTTCTGGTGTTGTATCTTAGAAATGGTTGGCTACCCAAATTTGCAAATATTTTCTCCTTTTTTCTTCTGGAAGTTTTATAAATTTAGGTTTTACATTTAGGTTTATGATATATTTTGAATGAACTTTTACATATGGTATGAGATGGATCAAAGTTGATTTTTTGTTTGTTTTGCATATAGATACCTTGAAATCACATAGTTTTAGCTCCAACTTGGTTTTCTTCTTCAAAGTTATTTTCCTAGTCTAAGTCCTTTGGAATCATATAAATTTTAGAATCAGCTACTAGTCTCTCCGCTCATCCATAAAGGGCACACTTCTCTCAGGAATTCAGTCCATCAAGGATTTCTTGTATACACTATACTTTGCTATCCCCATAGAAAATTATTATTTTATTTCATCCGGTTTTCTTGGTGTTACCATGGAATTGAAGATCTTTCATATCCTGCATTCTTATCAAGAGAAGATATCTCAAATGCCAGTATATTCTTGACTAATATCTACTAGTTGTCTGGCAATCTGAAATTGAAAGACAAAGACAGGACACTGGTGCAGGCACAAGAGGAAATAAGACCTTGGGCAAGATACCAACCTAGAATTTCTAAGGACATGTGACCAGGTAAGCATTTAAATGCTAAGGGAAGAATTAACATTCCTAAAAAGAGAATATGAAGTGAAGTGGTCAACTCTTGGCAACTTCATCTTCTCTTTCTTCCTTCTTCCTTCTCTGTACAATTAATAATACATGCTAAATGTGTGTTTTTGCACATGTAGTATTTCAGGAAGATGTGTTTGCTAAAAAGGTGAAAGTAACATGGCTTAATCTTGTAAAGTGAAATATTAAGAATTTGGGAAATCCTATTTTTATTTTTGATCCTTTTTTGGTCCCAAACAGCTTCCCAGTTTATTTTATCTACATAAAGGTACTCAACTGCTCGATGGTAAACAAGCTTATGTGGAGAATGATAAGCAGGATTGTCCAGTGAATGATCCAGTCAGGTTAGGTTGCCTAGAAATAAGCTAGCTGGCATGAGAACTCTTCCTCTCAGTGGGAAAGACTGTACACAATCTAACTTCCCCTAGCCTTCCCAGCACTCCCCCCAAACAATTGGGTCCATATTCATACTGCTTGACTTGAGAACCCAAATGTTTATTTTCATCACCAATCCCACTATGCCTCAAAGCCACTCTTATTCTTCCAATGGTGGTGGAAGCCCTCTCCTGGAGAGCAGTCCTGTGTTACAGCCAGCTGAACTCAGCCTAAGCATGCCTCTCTGCACCTGCTGTCTTTCGTGCCTGTGAGTGTTTCCCTAGTGACACTTGCTGGTGTTTACCTGAATTAACTAATTCCCTGTGTGATCTTGGGAAAAATCACTTCCTTACATTCTGAGCCTCAGTTTCCCATCTGCAAAATAGACTAGATAGTCTCAAGATCTCTTTCAAATCTATCAGATCCTCATTGCGTCTTTAGTAATGTGTGATCTTAATTATTAATTATATTAATTACTACCATTTATTTAGCTCCGATTGTGTATCAAAACATTCTTCAAAAGGCCCTCTCAGACTCTCATGGAGGTTGTGCAGCACGGCTGGGAGGGAGAGGCTCCTCAGCAGTGCGCTGTCCTCACAGCCAGCGGTAAGCCAGGGCACTCTGGAAAGCCAAGGGCTCCAGCAACCCCTCTGCAAGCGCCATGGCAATCCCAGGTTGCAACAAGGACAGTGTCAGAGGAGGGTGCAAAAAAATGTGACTACCCTGGTCATCTGACTTTTCAATGTCACAAATTTCTCTGAGTAGACCCCAAAGGGTACATAGTTTTGCATGTAGGCAGCATAAGCAGTGAAGCTAATGATGAAAAGAATGAAGAATTGAGTAAGTTGCAGGCATTACAAGAAAAAAAAAGAGTAAATGAAGAAGAGGAGAAGAAAAAGAAAAAAAAAAAACACAAAACAAAGAGAAAATCAAATTGAAAAAAAAGGAAGAGGTATTTTAACATTAATTTTTAAAATAAGACTGAGTTCAGGATTGATTATATAATGTTAGTTTGCATATGCAGTTCAGTCACAGTCATACCTTGGTACTGGATTGCTTTGAAACTCATCAAACTTGGTACTCACATTTTGACACAAAAATTTTGTCTCAGTACACGTTGTTTTTTTGGTACTCAACATGCAAGCTAGAACTTTGTGTAGTCGGTATCTTCTCCAGCCAAAACAAAGGGTCATGTGTTTGTCACATGGTAGCTCTTGCCCTGTGCACATCTCATTGCAGTCTTAGCTTCTGTGGTCATTTTGTGTATTTTCGCAGTTTTTTTTCTCATTATTGGTTCTAAGAAAATGAACTGTGAGTGCTGAACAGAAAAGAAAATTACTTCGCACCACCATTGAACAACAAAAAAAGAAATAATAGGTAAATATGAGCACAGCATTCATATTATGGATCTTGCTAGGGAATACAGTATGTCTAGAACAACAGTCTCCTTCATCATTAAGAATAAAGAAGTCATTTTAAAAAAGGCTGATGTTGTGAAAGGAGTTAAAGCAGTAACAAAGTAGTGTTCCCAAACACTCATAGTTGAAAGCTGTTATTAATTTGGGTAATGGTGAAGCAGTTAGAGGGTGACGGTGTATCTGCAGCCATGATATGTGAAAAAGTGAGTGTTGCATGCCAAACTTTTGAAAAAAAACCGGAACTGAGTACTAAGAGTGTTGAAGTTTTTAAGGCCAGTCACGGCTGTTTTGATAATTTTTAAAAGAGGACTGTCATCCATAGTATTATGAAGTATGGGGAGGCAACAAGTGCTAATAAAATGGCTGCTGATGAATTTATCAGTGAATTTTAACATGACGTAGAGGCTGAGGGTTTTATTCCCCAAGTTTTTAACTGTGATAATACCAGAGTTTTTTTGGGGGGAAGTGCCAAGTAGAACCTACATCACAAAAGAGGAGACAGCATTAACAGGCCAGAATTTGTGATGAGAAGCTGTGACTCAGAGAGACTTTGAAAGGTCTGAGGCTGACCCCACCTGCAGGTACAGAGGGTACAGTTGTGTAGGGTATTGTATCTTTGGGCCCATCCATGGGTCTGAAGGTCAAAACTGCTGATGTTGAGGAGCTAGTGCAGGAACATCATGAAGAGCTCAGCACTGAGGAGCTGCAGGAACTATAGAAGGAGCAACAAGAGGTGGCTGAAGAAATTTCTTCAGGTGAGGAAGAGATAAGGGAGGATGTCCCCAGTTCCTTGATAAAAGAAATGTTTGCAAAATGGGCAGAAGTTCACAATGCTGTGGAGAGGTACCATTTGGACAAAGCTCTGACCAGCAGAAATGTGAATTTATTGAATAACTAAGCAATTTCACACTTTAGAGGAATTCTGAAAAGAAGACAGAAACGGTCCCTTTTGGGTAATTTTTTAGTGAAGTTCACAAAAAGTGTGTCAGAGCCTGTGGTGCAAGTTGAAAAAATGGCAGAAAAGAGAACACCTGAAGTGCAAGTGCCCAGTTTCTATTAGAGGGGGACTCTCCTTCCAAGCAACATTCCATGTGACCTCTCCTCTTCACCACTCTTCTCCCACCGTCCCATTAGGCCATGGACTCTCCTCAGTACAGGTAAAGTGAAGTTTTTATTTTACATAATCTAAATATTTATTAATTTTTTGGTTTATTTCTCATGTAAAGTAATGATATACAATACTACCTTTTACATATTGCCTTAAAAATGTGCATTGTCTTTGGTTTGGGAACACGTTAAATTTATCTACATTATTGCTTACCGAAAAAAATTTGTCTGGTACTCATCATTTTTGGTATTCGTTGTGTCTCCTGGACAAATACCAAGGTAATTGAATATAATTTTTTTTCTTAAAAAAAAAACCACATCACTCTTCCTCTTCCCCATGCCCCACTACTTTTCACCTAAGAAGGTTCTTCAGGTCTTTTTCAGATTGATTTTTTAGTTCCTTCAGCTGAAGCTTTCTCAAACCCCTGCTATTCTCCTAGTTCCCTATATTTCCCTTATTGAAACACATATCACAGTAAGTTGGAATTGCCTGTTTAATTGCTATTCTCCCCAGTAGAAGTATAAGCTCCATGAAAAGAGGGAGATCAATTGCTTTGTTGATTTTTAAATTGCTAGCACACAGAAGAGTGTCTGGTATATAGTAGGCACTCATATATTTGTTGAATTAATCATTAATTCATGCTAGACACTGAAGTTATAATAGGAAAAAACTAGTGTCATTAAACAAAGACCAGCACTTCCCAAATCAGTTAGCTTACACTTCCTTCCTGAAGTATGGCTATAAAAAGGAGCAAGAAAACTCAAGTGAAACTGACTTTTACACAGAAGATTAGACTTTGGAAGAATATGGCTCAGCACTGCCTATGGATATTGCTCGTTTGCCTGCAAACCTGTGAGTTTTGTTCTTTGTTAACTCCCTCCTAGCTTTCCACAAAGCTTTAGAAATTGCTCTTAAGTAAAATATTGAAGTACCCTTTTGGTATGTAGTTTCAACAGAAACAACGTAGCTCAGTAACTTCTATACTGAAAAGTGAACCAGCTGACTGGGGAAAGACTTAAGATCAAAACCTAAATGGTTTTCAGCTTTAAAGTTAATATTTCTGAATTTTCCCTTGCACAGTCTTTAATGGTTTGAGACAAATCCCTTTGCTCAGGAGAGCCAACTCTTGGTAGATCCATCCACAAAGTCCAGAAAACACATAAATAATTCAAAACTTTGAATAATTTGAAAGCAATTTCTCTTTGACATTACAATTATATGAGTTATATGAATTTTGACAAAGATATGCCCTCTGAATTACATTTCATTGCTCTAAAGATTAGAGTGAATGCATGATTCATTATTTTAAAACCTCATTTCTATAAGCTCCCTTTATTTTCAAAGCATGTTCAGAGCAATTACTCTGCTTTTTTCTTTTAAAATTTCTAAACAAATTAATGGGGAAAAGATTATTATTTCTATTTTATAATAAATTAGGTCTCAGGAAAAAGGTGGGGAACTTGAACAAAAAACCCTGTCTTTCTCACTTATGGCTTAATGGTAAACTATAAAGGACAAAACAAATATAGGTTGTTATTACAAAGAAAACTATGTAACATTAACATAGGTCTGAAAGTGCTTTGTCACTCCACATACATTATCTCAAAAATCCAAACAATTGTGCTTTTATATAAAACTTCACTATATTTGGCATATCTAAATCTTTGTTTCTAGTATCTTTTACCAACCCTGGAAATGTATTAGTAAATTCCTGGCATGAGTTAGAGCCCAGGGAGCCTAGTAGGTTAGGACTTCCTTAAAACATAGAATTAATGTACACCTTGGTCTCTCTGGTTCCTTTGATCACTTAAAGCTCTGGCACCTTTAATTTGAGCTCCATGGAGGTTGCAATCACCTGACAGACCTAGATTTGGGAACCTATGTGGTCAGGCTTGCATGGCAGACAGAACATGCAAGTAGAGGGGGGAAAGAGTTGACTAGAACCTAAGTAGAAATCTAGGGATATCTTCAATCTTCCAGAGAAGGACTGACAAGGAGACCTTTAATACCAATTAATTTGTAAAGTATTCCACCATTTTTATGCCTATATTCTTATGTGATCCATACTAAAACCATTGAAATAGGCAAGACAATATTATTAATCCCATTATGCAAAATAAAAGTAAAATAAAATTTAGAGGTTAGGCAATTCACTTGAAGTTTCACAACAAGAAGTTGATAGAGTTGGAAATGGACATCCGTTCTGAGTTCAAGCTGAGAGGTCTTTTTGCTCCAACTGACCTCCTCAGTCATTAAGGTTTCAAATTCTTGATGGCATTCTCGGGACTTGGAGTTGTCCTGGGTGGTGCTCCAGGGACAATTGCCAGATGTTGTATGTCCTCCCATGGCCCACTGGATGGAACGTGGGAAAGTGTGGGCTATGGTGTGGAACACGGGACATGGGGTGCAGTGATGCCCAGAGATGTACTCACCAGATGCAATGGATGTGACATGATGATGGGGGAGAGTGTTACTGTGGGGGGAGTGGTGGGGTGGGGACAGTGGGGATGAATGGGGACCTCATTTTTTTTAATGTAATATCTTTTTAAAAAATGAATAAATTGAGTAGAATTTGGAAAGAAAAAAAAAAGGTGCTTCAAAGGGCTAACACATACTAAAGTAAATGGCAGCTCTTGTATATACTTGTCTCCGCTACTGAATCTGAAATCAAAGTGGTCAAATCAGCTAGTAAAATAGTAAATACTCATCCACTAGTTCTGTGACTCTAGACAAGTTATATAACCTCTTTCAACCTGTGTCTTTGATTTCAAAATAGGGAAATTATTGGTACCTATCCAGTAGTGTTGCTTTAAGAATCAAAATGATAGTGCGTGTACAACACTTGATACAATAGCTGGAACATAGTAAGTGCTCTACAAATATTAGCTAATGCTGCTGTTGTGTTTCATACTTGCTTGCAACATAGAATTAGAAAGCACAAGGGCTTTATTGCAGCGATCCTGGGCAGGTCTCCTCTGTTTAGGATGGTGCAAGGAACATGAGCAGGAGAGAGGGGCTGGGAGTTTTAGCTTAGGTGTGGGCTGTCAGGACTCTGGAACAGGAAATCAGGGATGAGATATTCAGGAGCACATGAAATGGGAGGGTGGGGACTTGTTTTCATGGTAAAGCTTTCATCTTGACTGAGTGGATCTGTTTGCCTCTTAAAGATTATTCTGCAAACATTTCCTAAATGTAGAAATCTACCCCACATGCCTCCGCTGCCATTCCTGGTGTAGGTGGCCCCTGATAGTCATTTGGGCTTAGGGTCAACACTGATAGTGTGTGGTTGAAGCAACCAAGAAGCAGTGGAAAGATGAAATTAGAAATCCCCGTTTTCCCCTGAAATTACAGAACTCTGAGTACAAACTCGTGAATGTCCCGTGTTGGAAATATTTTCTCTAAGAATCAGGACTCACAGTCTCATGCTCTGATTTCAACTTTCTCATCATGGCTTTAACAACATCATGACTCTGATTGTCTTCCTATATCTTACTAACCACTCATCCTCTGGAATAAAGGACAAAAAAGCCCCCCATATCCCAATTGTATTGACTATGTATTGACTATGTATATCCCTTTCCCTCAACATGTTTTCTCTCACACTCTTTTACATCCTCCTTTTCTCCAGTCCTTCCTTGCTCCAGTTTCTTTGACCCCTCCTCTTGCTCCCTTCTCCTATCTCCCATCACTAGTAGTGATAACAATTTATGGATCCATCACTACATGTCTGGCATTACTCTAAGTAGTCTGCATTTATTATTTTGTTTAATCTTCACCATATTCTATGACATGGGCACTATTAATATCCCCATTTTACAGTTGAAAATGTTGAGACACAGAAAGTTGGAGGTCAGTTAGCCAAACCGTATAGAAAGAAATACTTTCATCTCTAGTCTGAAGAGTCCCTATAAAGAAAACTGATGTCCCTTTTGATTTCTCAAGAGTGTTCTGGAATCATCACTTCACTTCTTCTGTGAGGTCACCTTTGTGGGAAAGTTCAGCCACCAACAGTTGGGCATCTGCAGGAACCATGGCTCAAGACCAAGAGCATAAAAATGAATTACCTACTTGAAAATGCAAGGGCAATTTTGAGGGCCTGGATTTTCTTTCAGGTCTCTTGATAAGCATCCTAATTTCTGTCAATAAGAAATGACCAATCTTTAGAAACACACAAGCATGTTTTAAATTCAGGTTACTTTGAAAAGATCTTAGTTTATACTGCACATTGTTTGGTGAGCTTTTGTTGTCAACTCCATAAACTAAACTGGCTATTCCCACACCCCAGCCCCCAACCTCAGGCCTAGAGGCAGATGCAGAAAATCTCTCTACCCATTATCAATTCTCATCCTTTATCAGTTTATTTGGGAAGGTAATATGTCCCCAAAGGGAAGAGTAAGTCTGGCAGGAACTGACTGGATAGTTATTTCATATGTTGTAAAACCATAGTCAATACAATTGATCTAATATGGGAAAAAAAAAGTGTAGGACATAGGATTTGAACTTTTCCAGTGTCCATAGACTTAACCACTGAGCAATGCTGCCCACATCCACTTTGCTGATGAAGTGGAGCAAAACACTATCTCCACTATTAATGGCTATTGCATTTTGCAATTTGTCAATCAAGAGTGGAGATTTATTTATTCTCAGCAAGCAGGGTTGTTCAGGCAGAGGCTGGCTCTGTATCTACCCTCCCACAGAGGGATGTGGCTGTTGGGAAGACCCTTGCCAACAGTAGAATCTTAGGAAGGCCAGTAGAGTAGGATATCCAAGGAAATAACCAACTCCAGGTACCCAAGTTCAAGACCATTCACTACAGTATGAACTGGGCTAACTTGAATTAGCTTCTTCAAAATAAACAAGGGTCCAATACAGCTGCTGTTCTGTTGGATGTAGAATGCAGTCATGAGGCATTCCAAAAGTGCATTCTTAGAAGTCCAGGAGTTGAATAGGCCCATCTGGATATCTGTCCATGGATGATTAGATCCCAGCCGTCATCCTGGGGATCATGTCAGGATTTCATGTCTGGGGAAGGACCTGGAAAGAGTCACCTGCCCTTTGTCTGAAGTCCTGGTACAGAAGGGCCTTCAGGAATAAGACAAGGTTTCTCTTCTGGAAAAAGATTTGAGCAGCCACTACCACAAACATTCAGAATGGGCTGAAAAGCAGAAACCTAGTTATAGAAATGAAGACATATTAATTTTAGGGAAAACTGGATATTAAGACATCAATTCAAAAGCCCAGTTTCCAAATAAAAGCTGGGAAGCTGCATCTTTGTGATAACATGGGACCCTGATGGGAGGGATTAGAAAAATATCTCATTAAGGCGATCTGTTGAAGCAGTCCTGGAAATCAAGAGGGTGACAAATGAAGCATCAAGAATGCCATCACAACAGGGGTCCAAAGGTCAGTGCTAGGCCATTTAGGTTCAAGTTTTTCCTGTTAGTCTTTCTCTCTTGGACCTTGGAGAGAAATGAATCTGCAAGTTTGGGAATAACTAGGTTCATCTATGTGGATGCTTAAAAAGAAAGGTATGAGCAATCAGTGCGGGGGCTGTCAGTGGAGCTGTCTACCTACCCACATTTCTTTTGTTATACTCAATTTTTGATTGTACACTAATAGAGGGAAGCAGTGATTTTTTTTAAGATTTATTTTTATTTATTTAGTTCTCTCCACGCCACCCACCCCCCCGCCCCAGTTGTCTATTCTCTGTGTCCATTCGCTGTGTGTTCTTCTGTGTCCACTTCTATTGTCAGTGGCACCCAGAATCTGTGTCTTGTTTTGTTGTATCATCTTGCTGTGTCAGCTCTCCATGTGTGTGGCACCACTCCAGGGCTGGCTGCACTTTTTTTCGCACTGGGTGGCTCTCCTTACGGGGCACTATCCTTGCCTGTGGGACTCCCTTACATGGGGGACACCCCTGCATGGCAAGGCACTCCTTGCACACATCAGCACTGCATGTGGGCCAGCTCCACACAGGTCAAGGAGGCCTGGGGTTTGAACCCTGGACCTCCCACGTGGTAGACAGACACTCTATCCATTGAACCAAGTCCGCTTCCTGCAGTAATTTTAAAAAATGGATGGCTTCTACTTCATCTCTGTTTTAAGAATGTGTGTGTTTACTCATTTGTCTGTGTGTTTTGAAGAAGCTGATTCAAATGAACCCAAATCTCAATAAAGATAAAAGTACAAGTTCCAGGGGGAAATAGTTTACTATTGTTCAGGGGTCATAGGTTCTTTTTTCTTAAAACCTAATAACCAAGAATTTTCCGTCTGTCTGGAGAGTAACACAAAATTTCTGGCTGCTTAGCAACTTGCTTCCTCTTTGCTTTCTACCACAAGGTGCATCCCATCCCTTCTGGTCAACCTCCCAGGCCTACAATAATGAAAGATGCTCTACTGCCACTTCTTCTTCCCCTTTCTCAATCCTTATTTGGAGTAGCAAAGATTTAGGGTAGGGTGTACCCTGTATATTAGCTGAAGCTTACAGTTGCATCAAATGGCAATTTTATAAATGTCTGCACAGTCTAATTCTTATGATGGTTTTGAAAAAGGTATTGAAACTGAAGAATCATTTGAAGCAGCCACTCAATAACTGAAGCTAAAATGGAGACCCACATTTTGTGGTTTTCCTTGTTTTGCTTCCCACACATACCCTAGCCAGTGCCTGGCAGGAGCAGGTAGGTTTTCAGTAGTTTGCTGAATGAACAACTATGTCTGTACTTTATGAAAGTAACTAGTATTTACTTTTGGCCAAAGATGCCATAGTAATTTAGTGTTTCTAGGAAGATAGGAGATTCACAGACCAGAAACAAGATTGATTTTAGAGAAAGAAATGGAGATGACTGTTGATTCCCTCAGCCTCAGACCTTTTCTGTGCATCAAATTCTCCTACATATGTCTAATTTACTTTCCTGAATAGGTTAAGTTGACCGTACTTTTGAAGTATCAAAGAGCCCCTGAGTAACCATCATCAGTGCCATTCTTAACCTCCCTACAAAGAATTAGACCAAAGCTCCCCTTTCTTTGGCTCTTCTAGAAGGTGCCCTTGAGATACTTGCTTGACAAAGGTCTGAGATGATCTTGATTAATTCTTTTCCCAATCCACAACCTTCTGGCTGGCAGAGCTCTCTGAAGCTGCTCCCTGACCCTTAGGAGTCTTGCTGGGCCATCAGTGCTACCCCCTACCTGGGTTCCTAGGATACTAAATGTGCAATATTTCTAATCTGTCATTGGGATTCCCTGTGACCAAGATGCTGTTCTGGAATTTATCAAGTTTTATTTTGTTTCTGCTTCATAGAGGTGGTTATCAGGAAGTTGCTCCTATCTTATCATGGATTGATCCAAGAAGTAAAGGCCTATGTCTGAATCAGCATACATGGCACATAACACACACCAATCACAGGCAGTAGCAAAGCATATTTTCCTCTTTGGGCCTTATGACTCTTGCCACCCCAGGGGAGAGTCATGCCCTTGAGTTCAGAAAGTTGAGATGACCTCAAGCTTTATACCATGCAGTGCCCACATGTGCCTACTTAAATAAAGCACATACTGACTCTGTGAAACAGTGGGGGGACAGTTGGTTAGTGCCAAAAAAAAAAAAAAAAGAACCAGAAATGTTTATTTAAAGTTTCCTAAAGATGCAAGGGGTGTGGGTGGTGGTTGTTAAGCAACAATACAATCTTCCCCATTTCCATTCTTAATAGCTACATGTTGACTTCTCTAACATCTCCTTAATAGTCCTAATACCCCAATCTTTATTTTTCCATTCTGAGTTACCTGCAGTGTTATTTTAATCTCTATAAAAATGCTTATGCAGACTTGGCCCAATGGATAGGCCCAGTGGTTAGGGCATCCGCCTACCATATGTGAGGTCCGCGGTTCAAACCCTAGGCCTCCCTGACCCGTGATGAGCTGGCCCATGTGCAGTGCTGATGCGCGCAAGGTGTGCTATGCCATGCAGGGGTGTCCCCCACGTAGGGGAGCCCCACGTGCAAGGAGTGCGCCCCATAAGGAGAGCTGCCCAGCGCGAAAAAAAGTGCAGCCTGCCTAAGAATGGCGCCGCCCACACGGAGAGCTGACACAATAAGATGAAGCAACAAAAAGAAGCTCAGAAGAATACACAGTGAATGGACAACACAGAGAGCAGAGAGCAGACAACGGGGGGGGGGGGGGGGGGGAGGTAGGAAGAGGAGAGAAATAAATAAAAATAAAAATCTTAAAAAAAATGCTTATTTGCTTTACATAATAAATACATATAACACTTAACATATGCCAAGCACTGTTGTAAGAAGTTTACAAATATTAAGTCATTTAAATCTCATAGCACTGCTATGAGGTAAGTGCTATTAGCTTCATTTTAAAGTTTAAGAAATTGAGGCACAGAGAGGTTGCTAGTAACTGGCAGAGCCAGGATCCAGGTCCAGGCAGACTGGCTCTTAATCAGTAAGTTATTGGGAGTGGGCAGAGAATGTGCCTCATAGCAGGACACCCCTTAGGGTCTCTTGATTCTTCTCCAGTAGTATACACAATTTAGAGCAGCCTCATTATTCTAAATACCATAATTCCTCAAGGTGGTGGAGAAGATCTTTTTATTTTATTTACCGACTAGGACCTGAGACATAACAAGTAAGTGACTTATTTTTGGTCATTTATTAGTTGGCATCAGAATCTTGACTAGACTAGACCGTGTTTCCTTTTTTCATTTTCTTATATTTGAGAAGCTGTAGAAAATTTAGTGATTTAGTAATAGAAAATTTAGGCAGGAAATATAGTCTTCCCATAAGCCTGTCCTCACAATTATAGTATTCCCTATTATTAACATTTTGCATTGGTGTAGAAACGTGTTACAGATAATGGAAGAACATTATTATAATTGTACTCTTAACTGTAGTCCATAGTGTACGTTAGGGTCCTATGTTTGTGTTGTACAGATCTACATGGTTTTTTTTTAATGTTTTATTCCAGCAACATAAATACAACCTAAAAATTCCCCTTTTAGCCACATTCAAATACATAATTCAGAGCTGTTAAATACACTTACGATGTTGTGCTACCAACATGATCATCCATTACCAAAACTTTTCCATCAGACCAAATAGAAATTCTGTACCAATTAAGCATTAACTCCCCATTCTCTACCCCGACCCTATCCCTGGTAACCTGTATTATAGTTTCTGGCTCTATGATTTTGCTTAGTATAATTATTGCACATAACTGAGATCATACAATATTTGGTTTTTGTGCCTGGCTTATTTCACTCAACATTATGACTTCAAGGTTCATCTATATTGTCACATGTATCAGAACTTCTTTTCTTTTCATTGCTGAATAATATTCCATTGAATGTATATACCACATTTTTTTCATCCATTCATCTGCTTAGAGACACTTGGGTTGCATCTATATTTTGGCAATTGTGAATAATGCCAAAATGAATATTCTTGTGCAAATATCTGTCTCCCACCCTTTAAAAAATTTCTTTAATATCTTTTTTTAAAGATACATAGATCACACAAAATGTTAAATTAAAAAATATAAGATGTTTGCATATACCCCACTCCCCACACTGCTCACTCCTCCCACATCGACAACTTCTTTCATTGGTGTGGTACATTCATTGCAATTGATGAACACATTTTGGAGCATTACTACACAGCATAGATTATAGTTTATGTTGTAGTTTACACTCTCTCCCAGTCCTACCATTTTTAAAAGCTGCCTCTTCTTAATTCAGCATTTGCCCCATTACTGCAACCATTTAACTGTTTTTCAGAGTTTTGAGGAAGATGTCTCTGCCATGTTTTTCTAGTTTATCAAAGATTCTGTGGGAGAACAGCCCCCTGGAATACCTTCTGCTGCCACCTGGTTAACCATGTTCTTTTTTATCCCTAGTTCAGGACATTTTTACTAACCATGGTGTGGACCTCAACTCTGACCATCTATAAGTTTTCTTTGCAAACTTATAAGAATATTGGAGTGGAAAGAAGCTACAGTTAACCAATTACTCCTTCTCCTTATCAGTTTGTACCCTTCACCTACCATACAAAGACACAGATACCAATAAAGAGTTCTCTCTGGCCCTCACCTTTTCTCTTGCCTAGATTCTTCTACCTTGTTTTCTTTTCATTGCTGGAAAAATATAGTTGGGTCAGTAGCAAGAAAGTATCCATTCATTCTCTATTCATTCTTTAACAAACGTTTAATAAGCATCCTCTAGTTGTTAAGAAAATTTTGAAAATGAGAATGAAGAAAGAAAGAAAGGAAAGAAAGGAAAAGAAGGAAGGAAGGAAGGAAGGAAGGAAGGAAGGAAGGAAGGAAGGAAGGAAGGAAGAGAGAGAGAGAGAGAGAGAGAGAGAGAGAGAGAGAGAAAGAGAGAAAGAGAGAAAGAGAGAAAGAAAGAAAGAAAGAAAGAAAGAAAGAAAGAAAGAAAGAAAGAAAGAAAGAAAGAAAGAAAGAAAGAAAGAAAGAAAGAAAGAAAGAAAGAAAGAAAGAAAGAAAGAAAGAAAAAAAGACATGACTACAAGCAGGAGAATCGCATCAATTTAGAGGTGGAGTGAACATCACCATCTCAGGGTCCACAGGATGGAGGAATATAATATGGATTGGAGTGGACTTGCTGGTATTCTACTATAGAACTGTTGTGTCTCTAGCAATGGAAGAAATCGTATCATTGATATACAGATGGTGGCCACGGGCGTTGCTGAGGGCAGGTAGAGGGAGGAAGAGGTATCCCAAAAATGTCCTGCATCTGTCCAATCATATTGCAAGGACTGATGCAGGACATTGTATATCCTGCCATAACCCACTGGATGGACTGGGGAAGAATGTGAACTACAATGTAAACTGTGGTCCATGCATGTAGCAGTGCTCTAGGGTGTATTCACCAAATGCAATGAATGTGCCTTACTGATGAAAGGGGATGTTGATGTGGGAGGAGTGAGGGTGGGATGGGGGTGGGGTGGGGTATATGGGAACCTCTTATGCTTTTTAATGTAACATTTTATGTGATCTATTTATCTTTTTTTAAAAAGACAATAAGAAAAGAGGTAAAAAAAAATAAAAGACATGGAAGGCAAGTTGGAAAGAAAGAAGTTAAACTTTCCCTATTTGCAGATGACTTGATCCTATATACAGAAAATCCTGAAAAATCCATAACAAATTTTTTAGAGCTAAGAAATGAATTCAGAAAAGTGACAGGGTACAAGATCAATATCCCAAAATCAGTAGTTTTCTATATACTAGGAATGAACAATTCAAGAAGAAATCAAGAAGAAAATTCCATTTACGATAACAACTAAAAGAATCAGATATCTTAGAAAAAAATCTAATCAAGAATGTACAGGACTTGTACACAGGAGACGACAAAACTTTGCTAAAATAAATCAAAGAAGACCTAAATGTGTGGAAGGACATTCTGTGTTCATGGATTGGAAGATGAAATATTGTTAAGATGTCAATTCTATCCAAAGTGATTTCCAGATTCAATGCAATCCCAATCAAAATTCCAGCAACCAAAAAAAAAAAAAAAATTCCAGCAACCTTCTTTGCAGAAATGGAAACGCCTATCATCAAATTTATATGGAATGGTAAGGGGCTCCAAATAGCCAAAGCCATCTTGAAAAGGAACAAAGTTGGAAGACTCACACTTCCCAATACTAAAACTTATTACAAAGCCTCAGTAATAATTTAAAAAATAGCAGGTACTGGAACAAGGACAGACATAAAGACCAATGTAATTGAATTGTGAGCTCAGAAATCAACCCTCACATTTTTGTTCACCTGGTTTTTTGACAAGGGGGCAAAATCCACTCAATTGGGAAAGAATAATCTCTTCAACAAATGGAGCTGAGAAATATGGATCTTCATTAGCAAAAGAATGAAGGTGGGAAAGCGGACTTGGCCCAATGGATAGGGCATCTGCCTGCCACATGGGATGTCCCCGGTTCTAACCCCAGGCCTCCTTGACCTGTGTGGAGCTGGCACATGCGCAGTGCTGATGCACGCAAGGAGTTCCATGCCTCGCAGTGGCATCCCCCACGTAGGGGAGCCCACGTGCAAGGTGTGCACCCCGTAAGGAGAGCTGCCCAGCACAAAAGAAAGTGCAGCCTGCCCAAGAATGGCACCGCACACGCGGAGAACTGACACAACAAGATGACGCAACAAAAAGAAACACAGATTCCAGGAGCCACTAATAAGGATAGAAGCAGTCACAGAAGAACACACAGCGAATGGACACAGAGAGCAGACACTGGGTGGGGGGAGGGGGAAGGAGAGAGAAATAAATTAAAAATTTTAAAAATTAATTAATTAATTTTTTAAAAAATGAAGGTGGACCTCCTACCTCACACTATACACAAAGTTCACTATAAGAACCAGAAATATAAAACTCCTACAAGAAAACATAGGGAAGCATCTTCAGGACCTTGTGTTAGGCAATGGTTTCTTAGATTTTATACCAAAGCACACGCAACAAAAGAAAAAATAGATAAATGGGGTTTCATCAAAATTAGAAACCTTGCACCTCAAAGGACTTGATCATGAAATTAAAATGACAACCTACATAATGGGAGAACATATTTGGAAACCACATACATGATAAGGGTTTAATATCCAGAAATTACAAATAAATCCCTCAACTCAACAACAAAAAGTCAAGCAACCCAATTTTAAAATGGGCAAAAGACTTGAATAGACATTTTTCCAAAAAGCTATATAAATGGCCAAAAAGCACATGAAAAAATGCAGCATCATTATCCATTAGGGAAATGCAAATAAAACCACAATGAGAATACCATTTGCCACCCACTAGCCTGGCTACTTTTTTAAAAATTATAAATATTTCATTGCTGGTAGGAATATAAAATGATGCAGGTGCTGTGCACAGCCATTTGGCAGTTTCTCAGAAAGTTAAGTATAAAAATACCATATGACCTGGCAATCCCTCTTCTATGTATGTAAAGAAAAGAATTGAAACCAGGGATTCAAACAGATATTTGCACACTGATGCTCATAGCAGCGTTATTGACAATGATCAAAAGACAGAAGCAACCCAAGTGTTATAAAAACGTGTTTTCATCAACTACGACAAATTTACTACAAAGGTGTTAGTAATATGGTGGTATATAGGAATCCTGTATTTTATGCATGATTGTTCTGTAAACCCACAACTTCTCTAATTAAAAACAAATAGCCAGGATATATTTTTTTAAATCTCTTTGGTTCCACCCAGCACTTTTTAAAGTAAGTTTCTCTCCCCTAGCCCTGAAAAATTTCTCTATATCCACTTATGTGCCTTCTACCCCATCCATCTTTCTAACCCATATAAACTTAATGATTATTTTACAAATACCTTTCTTTTCCTCCAGTTAGCAATTGCTGGCAACTGCTTAATCATGAAATGTACATTTGTAGATTCATCAATATTTATGGGATCATCCAGGGAACATAGGAATTACCAGGCTATTCACAGAGTCAAGATAGATACCCCAGCTCAAAAGAAGAGGGAAGGGCCACCTCCAAGAAACAGTTTGCTCACAGTGTTCTCTAACCAAGCTGGTATTATCCTGCTCCTGGAATTCCAGGTTAATAGCTATATAAGGGTCACAGGACATAGATTTTTCCATCCAAGCCACACCCCAGAGTTCCAGAGTATTTTTAACCTTTGTTTCTCCTCTAGCACTGTTGCTTTTTTCCTGCCTTTCACACTCCATGGTCTGGTATATGGAAGTCAGGAAATCCCACTCAGAGATATTATAAGTGCAAGTCACCTCTTCTTCCACTGGGCTCCCAAGGCCTGCAACCCCTTGATCCTTTCCTCCATCTCTTGTTGACTTCCCATGGTGTTCCTAATAGTAGCATTTTCCAAAACTTTTTCTATTTATCAAGATAATAATAATAGCAATTGCCATCTATATGTGGCAGGCATTGTATTAAGTGTTTTGTCTTCAGAATTGCCTCTAATAATTATCCACATTTTAGAGAAAAGGAACCTGAGTTTCAGTAAGTTTCAAAAATTTGTTCAAGGTAACAGTCATATTCAAATTTACCTGGATTCAAAACATGTGCCCCTCATGTTCATACTTCCTACCCAGTCTCACTCTTGCCTTCTCACTCTCAGCAGGTGGGCTTACCTCCTTCATTACCAAAGAGAGGAAGGCCATTAAGCATGGACTTCTTCCATTCTACCCTCTCTATTCCAAAATGCCCGCTACATAGTAAACACAAAAACTATATGAGGCAGATATTAGTATATCCCATCTTGTAGTAATGTAAGATAAGTAAATGTCAGGTTAGAACTTGAACACAGGCCCACCTGTCTCATACCTGAGCCACCTCCACCTTACCAAGCAGCCTCACTTGTATCCTCCTATCTCCACCAACAGCACCTTCAAATACCTTTTTCTTCTCACTCATCCTTTCCTTTTTATCTTCCACTTCAAATTAACCCCCTCTGTTTGAAAAGCTATACCTTCCCCTATTCCCACTTTCCTTTCCACCTTTTATTCCATATCAGACATGTGTGGCATGTGCGTCCTGCACTGTGCTGGGAGCTGGGGATTTGAAGGTAAGGTCCCTGGACTTAAAGAGTTCACAGTGTCTAGAAAGAGAGAAGGGGATTCATGACTACACAGCAATGTGGCAGGTATTATGATAAGAAAACACAGAACTTAAGAGAGCCCACGAATAGGAACCCCAACCCAGAGCAGGGTGTATCAGAGAAATCTCTCTGCTTTCCCTCCCTTTCACTCCTGCCCCATCAATCTTTTCTGTCTTCAAACAAAATAAAATAACTGAATTTGTTTGACCTCATAGCTACTATTCTATTTTACCACCTTTCTTTCACTGTCAGATTTCTCCTCCACTTCCTCACCTATTCTTTCCTCAGTCTTCTATTCTCTGGCCTCTACTGGAATCATTTTACTTGTACTATATTCTCAAAGGTCACCAAAAACTTCCTAAGAGACTAATTCCAGGGCCTTTTTCAACCTCTACCACAGTCAAACACTCCGAGTCATTAGACATCAGGGATAACCCCCTTCTTGAGACTATCTTCTCCTGTTCCGTGATATGGTCCACTACTGGTGCCTCTCTTGTGCCTGTTACCATTGGTCTGTTTGGTTTATTTTGACAGAGCCTCTTCTATAAATATGAGCACTGCTCACAAAGTTGAGCCTTATACTTCGCTCTGCTCTTCCAGAGTAACCCTCTCTCCTTTAATTACTTCTTCTCTCTGGACTTTTCTTAAATCACATGGATACCAGCTTGAAATAAATAAGGATGCCTTAAACAAGAAAGAAGTTTCTTTCTCACTCATGTAAAAAAGTCTGGAACTGGCCATTCACAGTTGGTGGAATAGTTCACAAGGTCATCAGGGAGCTAGACTTATTCTACCTTCCTGCTCCACTATCCACAGTACTTGGCTTTCTCCTCATAGTAAAAAAAAAGTCTATCTGAGTTCCAGCTGTCATGGCATTCCAATCTGAAAGATGTAGGTAAGAGATGAAGAAAAGAAACTTCCTCTTTCTAACAACATATAACCCTTCTACTTACATTCCATTGGCCTGAACTAAGACATCTGACAAGACTTTCCTAAAAGAAAGCTGAGCAATGTAGTCTTTACATACAAGTGGCCATATGCCCTGCTAAAAATCAGTGATTCCATTACTAAGAAGGAAGGAAAGGTTAGCTATTGAGTGGAAAATTTTGCCACATCCCCTAAACAAAAATCAAGTTCCATTCTCTCTACTTATCTTCCATCCTTCCAACTGACAACTTAGATTGTCCACCATCACCCACAATTCAATACTTCTAACATGAAATTTCTCTTTCTCTTTTGACTTATTTCTATTCTATCAGTTTTCTAGTAAAGAAATTTTTAATCAGAGCAGGATCTGATACAAATTAGGCACTCAAAAAATATTATTGAACACTCGAATTCTATCAGATGCCTCTCCTTGGCTTCTGTGTTAGTTTCCTAGGCTGCTCAAACAAATGCCATGCAAAGGGATGGCCTTAAACAATGGGCATTTAATGGCTCATGGTTTTGAGGATAGGGATAAAAATACAAATTGAGGCATCATCAAGGCAGTGTTTTCTCCCCAAAGACTGTCATTTGGGGCCTGGCTGCTGGTGATCTTTGGCCCTTAGCTTGTCACATGGCAAGGCAAATGGCATTGTCTCCTGGTCTGTCCTTTCTTTTCCATGTTTCATTGATATTCTGCTTCTGGTTGCTCTCTCTGTGGCTTTCTCTTTTTCTGTCTGAATTTCATTCTTGTATAAAGGACTCCAGTAATAGGATTAAAATGATTGAAGTGGACACTTACAATGGATTCACACACACAGGAATGGATTAGGCTTTTTGTTTTTTGTTTTTTGTTTTTTTGAAGTACCAGGGATGGGGATTGAACCCAGGACTTCATATATGGGAAGATGGTGCTCAACCACCGAGCCACATGAAATTCCCTGAGTTGGTTTTTTCTTTTGTTTTTGCTTGTTTTTTTTTTTTTTCAGATGACACCAGGAACTGAACCTGGGACCTAACATTTTGGGAGGCTGGGGCTCAACTGCTTAGCCACATCCCACTCCTTGGATTAGGTTTAAGAATGTTTTTCTGGGGTACATATAGCTCCAAACTACCACACCTTCCTTTATACTATCTCTCAAGGTAAGCCCTTCTTTCCTATTGCTATTGTTCCCCTGATTCATGCCCAGACTACTATAATAGCCTTATAAATTCTCTCTATCCTTAGCTTCTCTTCTCTTATTCTTCCTACACATCAGTACCATATTAAAACATTATTTTACTCTTCATCCTCAAAAACTGTATTAACTTCCCTCTGCCTGTGGTATAAACCTCAAGCACAGGACTGCCCCATGTCTAGTCCCAATTTATACCCCACTCTTATTGCTCTCTATTCTGTTATGTAATTCTATTTTCATCTAATCTACATCACAAGTTCTGCTCTGAAAGTTTTATTAGGGACGGAGACATCTTGCCTTTCCTTTTCCATCCAGTAAAATCCTATTAACCCTTAAATATTCTCCTCAAATTCTACTTTTTTCAAGTTTTCTCTAACCACTGCAGCTCAAAGTAATCTCTCCATTATGTGAACTCCTACTCCAATTGCTGTCTCTACTATTAACTGGAATTTACCATTTACTATCTCCTTTTGCAAAGGTCAGTCAGTATGTGTAAGTGCACATCTTATTTCCCTAACCAGATATTAAATTCCTAGAAAGAGGAGGAAACCTATCTTGATCATAGACTAACATAGTACATTTCATAGTAAGTCCTCACGACATTTTTGGACCACAAGTTCTCTCTGAAATTGGCATTTCCTAAGGTCGTTTCCAGGGTAAACATAATGTTTGAGTCCCGTCAGCACTGAGAAAAATAAATATGGGGATTGATTGATATGGAGATTCTTTTTTAAAAATCTGAAGCCCTTTATGATAGAATAAAGTTCACCAAGAATATGTAAAACCATCCTTCCAGGCTTCACTTGAATTAAGCTTTAAATGTGGCTCTTTTTTTTTTTTTTTTAAAGATTTATTTATTTTATTTATATCTCTCCCCTCTCCCGGTTTTCTGTTCTCTGTGTCTATTTGCTGCATGTTCTTCTTTGTCCGCTTCTGTTGTTGTCAGCAGCATGGGAATCTGTCTCTTTTTGTTGCGTCATCTTGTTGTGTCAGCTCTCCGTGTGTGTGGCACCATTCCTGGGCAGGCTGCACTTTCTTTCTTGCTGGGCGGCTCTCCTTACAGGGCACACTCCTTGCACGTGGGGCTCCCCTATGGGGGGGCATCCCTGCGCGGGGGTCACCCCTGTGTGGCAGGGCACTCCTTTCGCACAGCAGCACTGCGCATGGGCCAGCTCCACACGGGTCAAGGGCGCCTGGGGTTTTAACCGCAGACCTCCCATGTGGTAGAAGGAAGCCATAACCACTGGGCCAAGTTGGCTTCCCTAAATGTGGATCTTTATATGTGCTCTACTATGGCCCTGGAATCATCTTAAAGAATGGACTAGGAAAGCCCTAAAGGGTATGTGTCAATTTTAGGATATAAATGAAGATGATGAAGAGGATGGTCCTCATCCTCAGCATCATCAACCTCAAAAATAACTTAACATTTATTTTGCCTTGACGGTTAATGCTTTCACTTATATTACATCATTTGATGCTCATTAAAGAGAATGGGCAAATACCTTTTTTATTTCCATTTTATGCATGAAGAAATTGTGACTCAGTAAGGTTTTACAATTTTCTAAAGGTTGTTCAGCTCATAAGTAGAAGCACTAGCACCTACATCTCCCGCCTCGCTATCTTTCCACCGCAAACATGAGAAGATAAAAGCAGACCTCAACTAGACTATTTGAATGTGGCAAAGCCTTCATCTCGTGCCTGTGCAAACTTTTTGCCTTTTCTCAGCAAGCACAGGCTCCTCAGCAACAACACCATAGGAGGATTTCCCTCAGCTTCACCTACTTACCACACCCTACGTTGTCCTTAGCTCCCCTAGCATCACTTCCGTGATGAACTAGTTGTGGGAGATCAAAGGTGCTTCAGAAATGCTCTGTGCATTACCACTGCATGTGACTGCCTAATACTAGGAAAGCACTCAGCCTTAGCAAATTGCCCACACATTTCCTGGACTTTGATAAGAACCTACCAGAATCACAAATATGCAGAGCTCCTATTCTGCCCATCTCATACCTAACCTGAATCTAAAGAGTGCAATGGTGATTAGAGGTTAGGACCTGACTTTTCATCATATTGTATTATCTTTCACTTGGCGTACACATCATCTTCTTCTCTAAGCTGTGAGCTCCTCTGGGGCTGCAACCACAGTCTTATGCACTCCCAGGTCCCCAGCATAGCATCTGGCACTTAATAAATGTTTGTGGACAAATGTCCCTTGTCTCCCCTACCAACCTGGGGCCCTATTGCATTGTATTCTCTGGCCTCTAAGCACACCTCTGGGGTGCTTAACCCACCCCAACTAAGTTGTCAGGCTTTGCCTGGGAACTTCCTCCTAAGGAAAATCTCAGTTGGTCTGAAAGAAAACAGATATATCTTAACAGTCCTGGGGCTCTTTCATTACTTAATGAGCTGAAGGGCAAGGGTCACCTCAGGGAGTCCACACCATCAGGTTAAGACATTGGTTTTCTCATTTTAAAACAATCTTGTATTCCGAGGAAAAACCCATTTTGGACATTGGATCAGTCCAGATCTAATCAGGAGAGAGAGCATTTGTAAAGAATTAAAAACTAAGTATTGGAGAACTGAAAAGGCAAAAAAGGTTAACATGAAGGTGGCAAAACTGCAGGAAGTAACTACCATCCCTAGAACTGGAGGAACAAAGGGGGAAACACTGGAATTATTAAAACATAGACATCTCGAGGAGGGACCTCATAGAGCTGGTACTGGGGACTGAGGAGTTCAGAGGAGGGACCCAGTTGCGCTGGGACCCAGGCTTCTGAGGAAGAGGCATCAGTACTCAGAGGGGTTTCTAAGGAGGGGCAAGGAGGCTGGTTCTGGGAGCTCTGGAAGACTGCACACTGCAAACTGTTGCTACTGGAATAAGCTCTCTCTGCTGGGAGAAAAGTACATTTCTGGACTGACATTGACAGACACAAGAAAACAAACAGGAAACGTCCCTTCTTTCCCCTCCAGGCTTGCAGTCTCCCTCTAGCTCCATCTATTGACAGAGACTAACAGGGACCACTGTTAAAAGAGCAATACAGTTTGCAGAGAAGGATGTGTTTAAAACTGAAAAATTGGGCGTGTGGGTTTGTGAGTGTGTTTGTCTGTTTTATCAATTATTGAAAATAAGTTAAGATTTGTCACTGTGTTTAGGGACTTATCTATTTTCCCAGTACATCTGTAAATTTTTGCTTTAAATATTTTGAGACTGTTATTAAATAGCATAGTTAGAACACTTCTTATCTTTTCTTGATGGAGTAATACTTATATCAACATGAAGCATTCCTCATTATCTTCAGTGATGCTTTTTGCCTTAAAATCTATTTAATTTAATATGAATATACCAGTCATATTAATATATTTTATATTAATTAATATATTAATATATTGTTTTGGTTAATGTTTGCATGGAATATATTTTGCCATTTTTTTATTCTCAAACTTTTTGCATCCTTATGTTTTAAATAGCTTATACTTAGGTTTTTTTAAACAAGGATCTTAGAACATCTGAAATCCAATTATTTACCTCCTAACTTATTTGTCATTACCATTGGGTATTTTAATTCTATCTAGTTTTTTTTTTTACCTTGGAAAGCATTTTTTTAAGTAGGTACAAGGGATTGAATTTAGGACCTTGTACATGGGAAGCAGGCACTCAACCACTGAGCTATATCTGTTCCCCAGAAAGCATTTTTATACCACCAGTGTTAATTTAGGTTTTACCACATATTTACACCTTTCTTTACTCTTCATCTCAGATGATCCTACTGAAAGAATTCTTTCCTTCTACTCAAGGCATAAATTTTTTTAAATTTTAGCACATGCCTACTGATGGTAACCTTTCTGACTTTGTTTGAAAATAACTTTATTTCATCCTCATTCTTGAAAGGTGTTTTGGGGGGTGTGTAATTCTAGGTTTGCATTTAATTTCTTTCAGCACATTGAAGATATATCCTATCGTTGTCTACCTTCCTTGGTTATAATTGAGAAATCAGCTATCTATCCACCTGTAGCTCATTTGAAATTAATCTGTGTTCTTTCCCTGAATGCTTTAAAATATTGTCTTTGTCTTTGGTGTTCTATCATTTCATTCTGGTGTAGTTAGGTTTAGAAAATTGTATTTTTCCTACTTGAGATTAATTGGAGTTTCTAGAATCTGGGACTTGATTTCTATCATCAGTTCTAGAAAATTTTAAGTCATTGTCTTTTCAGTTATTGCCCCTGCCCCATTCTTTCTCTTCTCTATTCTTGGAACTCCAATTAGATGTTTATTTTCCCACCCATTCTATATTCCACATTTCTTAAAACATTTTCTATTTCCCAACTCTATCTCTCCTAATTGATTTTGAATGCTTTTTCTGCTCCACCTTCTAGTTTACTAATTCTTCAACTATTTCAAAACAGCTGCTGAATCCACCCAAAAATTTTTTTATATATATTTTTTTATACCTAGAAATGCTATAAATCTGCTAGGTAATTCTTATGGTTTTCTGGAGCATGGATATATCTTGAATTTTTTTTCTTTAAATATATTACACATAGCTGTTTACATAGTTGTCTGATAATTTCAATTTCTAAAGTCTCAGATATTTCTACCATCTGTTCCTTCTTTGATTCTTGTTTGTGGTAGCTTGTTTCTTTGTGTTGGTTAATTTTTACTGTGAGCTACAATGAATGTTATTTGTGGGAATTCTGTAATGTCTTGAGATGATATGAATTTAGACTACAAATTCATAATGACAGTATAGTTTAGACTACAATTTCTCAGATATAGATGGTTTCCTTCTTTATTAGTCGGGGTTCTCTAGGGAAGCAGAATGGACCGGCGCTTTCTGTAAATAGTATGAGATTTTATAAAATTCTCTCACATAACAATGGGGATACACTAGTCCAAATTCTGCAAGGCAGGCTGCAAACCAAGGGCTCTGACGAAGGTCCGAGATGAGTTCCCAGGAAATGTTGTCTGTCTGAATAGAGACTGTAATTCTTTCTCTGAATTTACTGAAGTCAGCTCCCCTTTTAAGGCCTTCCACTGATTGGATGAGATGTCACTCATTGCTGATGGCAATCTCCTTAGTTGATTATAGATGTAAATCAATCTTCTATGTAGTCAGCTCACTGATGATTAAAATCCATGAAATACCCTTATTTTACAATTAGCCCAGTGCTTGCCTGATCAAACAACTGGGCAGCATTACCTGGCCGAGCTGACACATTAGCCTAACCATCACATCTTCCTTAGTTCTGTTCAGCCTCAAGGTGACTTTCTTTGCAGAAACCTGGTGTGGAGGATAATTCCCTACCATAAACACATAGCGCTTTGGGTCCCAGTGTGTTCTCACTTTCACATAGATTTTAGCCTAGGAAATCCTCACTGCAGTGTTAGTTCTTTGATGTTTATATGAAGATTGTTTTTTTCATATTTTATCATGCATTTGCATTGTTTTCAGTGGGATGGCTAGGTTCAGATAACCTAACCAGCCAAATAACCAGAAAAAAAGTCCAAATAATCAAATGAATATTTTTTCAGGTATTATTTTTGACACCTCTCTGCTGTACATAGCATAACCTTCCTCCTTCTTGAACATCTCTACCCCTCTGAATTTTTGGATATCACAATCCCTTTGTTCTCTTACATCTGCTCATTCTCCCTTTTATTATTTCCTCAGGGAAATGTGTCCTGATGTCCCTCCTTTAAATGGTGGTGTTTACAATGTAAACTATAATCCATGCTGTGCAGCAGTGCTCCAAAATGCATTCACCAAATGCAATAAATGTGCCACAATGATGAGAGAGATTGTTGATGTGGGAGGAGAGGGATGGGGTGGGGTGTGGGGTATACAGGAACCTCTTATACTTTTTAATGTAACATTTTTTTGTGATCTATGTATCTTTAAAAAAAAAAAGGTGGTTTTTCCCAAGGTTCTGTTCTTGGCTCACTGCTCTTATAATTCTATATACTATCAACAGAATTCTTCTCCTCCAGGCTTTAAACTCATTTAATTAATCACATGGTGGACATATAGATGCCCTACAAGTACTTCAAACTTAATGTGTTTCACACTCAGCTCATCATTTCCACTAACCTGCTCTATCTCCTTGATTTTTTGTTTGTTTGCTTGTTTGTATTTGTTTTCTTTATTTTTCTTTTCTCACTTCTTTTTGATCCTCCTTGATTCTTGATCTCAGTTGGCAATATTCAAAATTAGGAAATTAATATCCAGTCTTACCTCTTCCTTAATATTTCCATACCCACTGGGCATTCACCAAGTCCTAGTCATTTTACGTCTTAAACGTTTTGAGTTCATTGCCTTCTCTTGGCTCTATTATTCAGGATTTAGTTATGGCCTTCATCAATTCTCAAGAGTATTGCTGCAATAAACTCACTCTGTTCCATCGTTCATTGATTCATATTTAAGATTCTCCTCTGGACCAAACACTATGCTAGACACTAGTAATATGGCAATGAGCAAGGCAAACACAGCTTATGTTTTCATAGACTGTTATGAAGTGCCATGCACCTGCTCACCTCAGGACCTCTGCACATACTGTTCTCTCTATCTGGAAAACCATCTCCCTGGTCTTTGCCGGATTAACTCGAATTCATCCTTTCACTGGGAAGTGTTTTCTAGACTTCCAGAATACATCAAGTACCCCCGTTATTCTCTCCCAAAGCACCTTATGTACGTATTTTGTATCTAACCACTTATTTGTGTGGTAGCTATTCAACATTGATATCCTCCTTTAACTGTAAGTTCCAGAGAGCAGAAACTTTATCTACTTTTATTCACCATTGTATCCCTAGCTCCTTGCATCATGATTAAAACAGTTGCTGCACATTATATTATATTATATTATAAATTAAATTAAATTAATAAATATGTGCTATAGTATCTGGCACAAAGCTGATCCTGAATAAATACATGCATTTACAGATAAACATATAAATGAAAAAATAAACTTTGCTGCTTCAGAGATTGTTCCAAGAGGATCTAGGCAACACATAAGAAATTCCACTTATTAATTCATTCCACAAATATTTATTAATCACTCATTAAATGTCAGTACTTTTCTAGAGACTGGCGATATAGCTGTGAACAAAAAGATTCCAAAAAATCACCAACTTGGGGAATATTTACTCCAGAACCTCCAAAGCATTCTTTTCCTATATGTTTCAGGTATAGAAACACAACTATAACTTGCTTTTTGCAAAGGCCACAATAGAAGAAAAAACAATTACCTGGGAGTCCAGTAGCCCACATATCCCAGGTTCTGGTACCAGGTCTTCCACCACTAAGCAGTATGACCTTGGGAAAGACTTAATATCTTGTATCTCATGGAGGTATATGTCTTTATCTCTCAAATCCCATCCTGCTCTCAGAGCCTGTAAGTCTAGGTAAGCATGTTTTCAGTGAAAACTAACCCATTGAAATTCACTAGGAAGTTTAGTTTTTGAATGAGAATCTTTCAGAAAATTTAGTAATCACAACATATTAAACATACTTAGAGTAGAATGCAAAAAACAAATTCTCAAGGATTTTCAATGCTGGAAAGATAGGAAACTCTAAAAAAGTGCATTTAACTTTTTAGTCAGTCCTACAATACTTTCCCCTTCTCATCACCCTTTTCTACGGGCTGGTTTTTTCTTTCAATCTCTCTCATAATTTGTTCCTTCCAATACCATCTTTGCTTTGTTTTTCTTTCACTGGTAACCACATCTGCATGACTTTTTCTTCCCTTTGCTATAAAATCTGTCCCTTTAAGGGCTCAAAGGCTCCTAAAAAATTAATTAATTAATTAATTAAAAATAAAAGTGCAATGGTCGGCTGGCTACCATTTTCTATTTGTGTCTTTAGGTCTAGAAGCAACTGGAAAAGATTCTAACTTCTTCAAGGTAAATGGGATTCTAGGAGAGTCGGTCACTTTCCCTGTAAGTATCCAAGAACCACAGCAAGTTATCAACATTGCTTGGAGTTCCAAAACATCTGTTGCCTTTGTAGTACCAAAAGACGCAGGAAGAGCACCCACAGTTACTGTGACCCACCAGAATTATTTTGGTCGATTGAATGTCTCAGCCAATAACTACAACCTGGTGATCAGCAGTCTGAGAATGGAAGATGCAGGAGTCTATCAAGCAAACATAAATATACAGATCACTGCCTCCATGACCAACACCATCACCAAGGGCTATGACCTCCAAGTCTACCGTAAGTTGGGAGAATACAGAGAGCTTGTTTTTGTTTTTAACTTTGCACGTTTGCTATTTAAAGAGCACCTGTATTTCTAACAGTTGGTTCCCAAATCTTTTTTCTGTCATCAATATTTATAAACATAATGTGGCATTAATTTAGTCCTGGATTTGTCAGTTTTTAGATATGTCATCTTCCTTTGGCAGTTTGTTCCCTGGGCTTTGTTTTTCTTTTCTGTAAAATGGGAATAATTGCATTACTCATTTCCCAGAGTTGATGTGGGGATCAAGTGAGATAGTATATGCAAAATGCTTTTAAAAAGCTTTTTATTTTGAAATAAGTATGTATTCACAGGAAGGTACAAATAAATGTACATGGAAGTCCTGTCCACCTTTCACCAGCCTCTTTCAAATGTAAACATCTTGCATATTTATAGTACAATATCAAAACCACTTTGATTAACACTGGGTACAATCCACAGAGCTTATTTTGTTTTCACATGTACTCATTTGTATGTTTGCATAGCACTATGCAATTTAATCACATGTCATTACCACAATCAAGATTTTTCACTAAACCATCAACAAAAAATTCCCTAACACTGCACCGTTATAGACACACCTACTCTTCACCATCCCTAATCTCTAGCAGCCACTAATCTGTTCTCCACCTTGTATTGTTATTTCACAAATGTTATCTAAATGAAACTAAATGTAATCATGCTCTATATGTCCTTTTGAGATTGAGAATCCAACTTAATTTCCTTCAGATTCATCAAAGTTATTGTGTGTATCAATAAATTGTTCCTTTTTTATTGCTAAATAGTATCTCATGGTATGGATGTCCTAGAGTTCTTTTAACCATTTATATATTGAGAGACAATTTATATATCGAGGGACAATTAGCCCCAATTTTGGGGCTAATACAAATAAAGCTGTTATGAATATTCATGTACAAGTTTCTGCATGAAATAAATTTTCATTTCTTTGGGATAAATGCCCAAGAATGCAATCCTATGGTAAGTCATTATTAGTTTTTAAAGGAGCTGCCAAATATTTTTTAGACTGACTAGACCATTTTACATTCTCACCAGCAATATGTGAGTAATCCATTTTCTCTGCATCCTCACCAGTATTTGGTGTTATCACTATTTTAGTGAGGTCATTCTGATAGCTGTGTAGGGATAGCTTATTTTGGTTTTATTTTGCATATGTATAGTAGTGAATGCCAAGTGCTCTTTTAAGGTAAAATGTTAGAAACATTCGCTGTCAGTATAATTGTTACAATGCAGTGGGAGATGTGAGTGGTGTGTATTCAGTCCTATTTAAAATGTGATCTGTAGACCCATTGCATTAACATCAACTGGGAGCTTGTTGGAAATGCAAATTCTCAGGCCCCACCCCTGATCTTTGGGAATAAAGCCCAGCAATCTGTTTAACACTTTCTCTGCAGTATTCCTATCTGTGCTAATGTTTGATGAGCACTAGTCTAGAACTGTGCTTTACAGTACTGTGGCCACTAGCCTCATGTGTCTCTGAGAACTTGAAACATGGTTATTCCAAACTGAGATGTGCTGTAAGTGTAAAATATGCACTAGATTTCATAGTCTTAGCACACACGCAAAAGAATATAAAATATATTATTAATAATTTGTAAACTGATTACATTTTGAATAATATTTTGGGTATATTGGGTTTAATAAAATAATATATTATTGAAATGAGTAACACTTCTTTCTTTCCATTTCTTTAACGTGGCTATTAGAACATTTCAAGTTAAAAATTTAACTCACATTATATTTCTTTTGGGTAGTACTGGTCTGTAGTATAGAGAGCATTTGGGCCATATCTCAAGGATCTTACCATCCATCTCCCCCACAACAGAAAAACAAATAACTATGGTTAATTTATGTCATTAAAGATACAATTCAAGCATATATTTCATCCATTAAACTGCAAGTTCCATAGCAGCACAGACTTATTATATTCAATTCATCATTGTATCTCTAGCACTTATACTGACAGACACATAGTGATTTCTCTGAAAATATTTGTTGAATGAAAGAAAGAATAAATGAATCATAATACTCCTAGATCCTAACACAGTGTCTGGCAACTATAAGTGCCCACTTAATGTAGGATATTTGAATCAGGTTGTATCTGGATGGAAGGTGTGGTATTAAGAGCATTAGCATTGCAATCAAACAGACCTTTTGCCAGTCAGCTGAGTAGCCTTGGATAAGTTGTTTAATCTCTCTGGTTCTAAAGTCCCTCATCCACACAATGGAGATGGTCATAATAGGTGGGATTATTGAGGTAATATTGGTTGAGAAACCTAGTATGGTGTATACCGTGAAATAGTTGCTCAATAACTAGCAGTCATTATTAATTTTTAAATCATTAGCCCTTTAAAAATTCTAGCTATGAAGGACTTCCTAGAGGAAGAAGCCTCTGAGTTGGGCTTGAGTGTCTTAGTCAAAGAACTATGCCCATGTGTGGACACTTAGAAAATATTTGACTCATTCAAAGACTTTGGTTGATAAAGAAGGTATTCAATTTTAAGATATTTGCTTTCTTCCCCTTAAATGCTTAGTTTAGCCTTAGGGAGGTGCTATACCACCTGCAATTAGAGCAGACTACAGTAAATTATTAAAGAGAGTCATACTGTTCATACAACAAAATCTGTATCTAATGAATGGTTACCTGAGAAGATAAAGAGAAGGGAACTAATTCATTGAACACCATTTATGGGCCTGGCAGTCTACTACTTGATTAAAAATATATATAAAGATTAGATATCTACTTAAGCAACATATGCATAAGCAGAGCAAAAAAGTTATACAGTCAAAACTAATGTTCCCTTTTCAGAGGAAATCACTGTTGTCATATATTTTTTCATCAATTTCCATAGATAATTGATATACATACAAGCATAGATGATGATGATAGATAGATAGATAATTAGACTGTTCTTTATATATGATAACTCATTTAATCCTGACAAAAACTCTAACAAGAGGAAATTGTTTCCTTATGTTATTAAATGAGGAAACGGAAGCTCAGTGAAGGTGTATATCTTCTTCAGCATTCTACAGATAAAAAGTAGTAGAATCTGGATTCCAAATCAGGTCCCCAGTGACTTCTACACTTTTTGGCTTGGGAGGATGAAAACCTGTCAGCCATGACGCTGACTCCGGCCCAACAACTTTATGCAAGTAACATCTCTGTCCCTGCTGAGAAAAATGAGATGGAAACCCTATTCTTCACTACTATCCCCCCTCTCAATACCCACCAAAAAGAGTCTTTCTAAAAATACATAAATACAAAATTATATAGACATTCTTATAAAGCTAGTTACTAGAGAAAAACAAATATACATAAATATGTCCACACACATATGTACACAATTTGGTTCATTTTCACTAATCCATATCTGTACCAGTCACTGTTATAGCTAATCATTTCATGAGTGATAATAAAATATGCAACACTTTTTATTGTAAATTCCTTATAACCAATAAATTCTCACAGAATACTTTCATTGATTTTTTCTAACACTTATATCCCTATAGTTGCAACTGATGAAAGCGTAGTGCTGGTATGAATGTTGGTTGATATTTTCATTTAAGTTAGCTATAAGAAAAAAGTGATTCAACAAAGATGTACATATAAGAATGTCATTCATCCATCAATGACTTGAGTGACTTGTTTGCTAAATTGGATAATGGTTTTTTAATACTGGAAGAATATTTTTCATTTTTGTGCATTTGCTATTCATAATATAATGACTATAGACATGACTTGTTTTTAAATATTACCTGCATTAGTTACATTTTCTCCATTGCCTTCTTAAGTCTAGAGTAACAACCAATAAAACAGCAAATCAAACCCCAGTTTGTAGCATTTTCCAATTTCTGTGGTATAAAAACTCCTACAATTGCTTATTTTAAGCCATGCAAAGTTGAGGAAACATGCCTCACAGAGCCAATAGATGTAAATAACCCCAAGAGTATTTTAATATGTTTAAAAGGAGAAATTTTAGCTTGTATATATGTTACTAGAATAAAATTTTTTAAAAAAACAGGCCTGTACAATACAGTAAACCCTAATGTAAACCATGGACCATAGTTAAGAGTACAATTATAGTAATTTTTTATCAGTTATAACAAACGTACCACACTAATGCAAGGTGTTAATAAGAGTGGTATATGAAACCTCTGTATTTTATGCAAGTTTTCTGTAAACATACAATTTATCTAATAAAAATTAAAAAATTTAAACAGTATCTATAAAAGTAAAATGCCCAAAAATAATTAGGAAATGATGAGTTTTGGGTACTTATTACCTCCATTTTTAAAATCACTTATTTAATTATATTTTGGTAATTTAATTTTTAATGATGTTGTATTTAAAAATTATCTTGCAAATTTCTTGAAAATGTAAAAATCAGCTCTGACAAGCTATTATAAGTCAATTCTGTCTCACGGTTGGCTTGTCATTTCCTCACAGGTCGGCTTGGGAAGCCAAAAATTACACAGAGTTTAATGACATTTGTGAACAACACCTGTAATGTCACACTTACATGCTCTGAAGAAAAGGAAGAAAAGGATGTGACATACAGTTGGAGTCCCCTGGGTGAAGAGAGTAATCTCCTTAGAATCTTCCAGACCTCTGAGGACCAAGAGTTAACTTATACTTGCACAGCCTGGAACCCTGTCAGCAACAACTCTAACTCCATCTCTTCCAGGCAGCTCTGTGCAGGTAACCAGCTCTGTCCAGGGCTCTCAGGGCCTCAGAAATCACTCTGAAGAGCTGTGAGTCTTAAACTTGTGCCTCATTCTCTGGGAAAATGTGCTATCTTTGTGCCGCATGCTTGGGAGGCCCATTGGGAAAGAACCCAAAGCCTGCTGAAAAAGCCAGGCATTTCTGGGTGTTCTGGTGCAGCCCTGATCAACTCTCTGATTCAGTTCCTAACCTGACTTTTGAGAGCAGAATTTGCACCTTCCCTAGGAGCTTTGGCACTCCCCTGGAGGTCACCCAATTTCAATAGTGCCCCTGGGCATGGACAAGACTGCCCAGTCTCGTGGGTCTAGTTCCTGGGGAGTCAAGATGCACTGTCTTCTATTTCCAGACCTGGTGATGGGCCACCGCACTCACCACCCTGGGTTGCTGAGTGTCCTGATTGTACTCTTACTGGTGGTTCTCATTCTATCTTCAGTGCTTTTGTTTCGTTTTTACAAGAAAAGACAAGGTAGGATTTTCTCAGAAGGTAAAATACGGAAATGCTCCTTGTTTCTTCCTGGGACTGAAGTCATTTATGTAAGGTGGTGTGGAGAGGTCCTTTGTTCTAGGGAATCAGCCCTTATGCAACCCTACCCCACCCCACCAACCCACCGCCTCACCACCTCCCAGAATGATGGCCACCTCCTTGCATGACATTACCCTGAATAGTCTCCAGAATCTGTTCCCAGGATCACCAGTGTGGTGGGCCCAGAACTTGGGTCCTGTTTTAGCCCTGCCATTAACAAGCTGTGCTTCATGAGTCACGTGTCTTCACCTCTCAGGCTCAGTGTGAAATTTGGACTAGAGGGTCTTCAGGGTCACTTCCAATTCTAACGTATTCTGACTATGACCTTTGGAGAGCCATTGAGGCTTATATACTAATTTTGTATTCCATGGTTGTCACTAGATCACTCGGGACCCTCTGAATCTTTCTGTAATTGTACCATTCTCAATTTCGTAAACCTGGTCTTGGGCCCCTGGGGATCATTACAACCTCCAGTATTCCCTACCCCCTTGTCCACCTAAGCTTTTCTTTTCTTACCAATCCCAATTAAAGCATGGATATAGAAAGGCTCTTTCTCTGCTTCCATGTTTTTGACTCTCCTGTGTTTCCAATTCCTCAGGTTCCCTCTTGGACACCTTCAGTAAGAGCTCTGGTAAGTTCTCAGCTATCAGGTTCCCTGGATAAGTGGTGGGAGGGCTGGGGTGGTCACAGTTTAGTAGTTAAGACTAAACATGTGCTTTGCATTTGGTCTAGGGTGAAGGTTCCAGTTTCATTATTTATCAGTTGTGGGTTCTCAGGCCAGTTATTTTTATCACTGACTCGGTTTCTTTGGTTGTAAAATATGCATAATAAAAAGGCTTGCTGAATATACTTATTAAGTGGATTAAGTGGATTATATTGATTAAATGGATTATATTTAAAATACTTGGCTCAGTGCATAGTACACAGTACTCAATAAATATTAGCTACTATGCTTATACAAGAAGGACCTGGGCATGGTACAGAAAGAGGCACTCTAGGGGAGGAGAGTTTGTGACATGAACTTAAATGCCCTCATGATGGGAAGATATCACACAGCCTGCTTAGGCCATGGATGACATGCAGGTCTCTCAGAGAGATACCGTTCTTCAGTTCCTCACAGCCTCCCTGGGAAAAAGAAAGGCTATCCTTTGCACCTACAAATGAGATAAGGAAGGATTACTGACCTAGTCTGGGGCAGGGCCTAGGACAGGACTAAACTGTAAAACATTGGAACCCTGTGATACTGTTCAGCTCACTGAACCTGTTATTTGTGGATAAATTAAGATGCCCTGGAAAATGAATGCACAAAATTCTAGTCAATACTTTTCAACTTGCACCTAAAATGTCCCATGTCAATAGCAAAGAAAAGGAGTAAACAACTATGAAGGCCTCTACCATCCATAAATTCCTAAAGGTAGGGCCTTATCTCTCCTGTATTTGCTTCTCTAAAGTGTCACATAGAGACCAGAACATAGAAGGAAGTAATAAATATTTACTGACTATATGAATTGGTCCATCAAGCAAAACACATGTATGGAGCAGTCACTATATGCTCAACCTTGAGATGGTAACAGTAAAGTATGCACCAGAAGAATACAACACAATGTATAACTAGAGATAATCGATTTTGTTGAGAAACTAAGAGACTCTGGGAAGCGAACTTGGCCCAGTGGTTAGGGCGTCCATCTACCACATGGGAGGTCCACGGCTCAAACTCCGGGCCTCCTTGACCTGTGTGAAGCTGGCCCATGCGCAGTGCTGATGTGCGCAAGGAGTGCCCTGCCACGCAGGGGTGTCCTCCACGTAGGGGAGCCCCATGCGCAAGGAGTGCACTCCGTAAGGAGAGCCGCCCAGCGCTAAAGGAAGTGCTGCCTGCCTAAGAATGGCACCACCCACACGGAGAGCTGACACAACAAGATGACGCAACAAAAAGAGACACAGATTCCTGTGCCGCTGACAACAACAGAAGCGGACAAAAAAACAAGATGCAGCAAATAGACACAGAGAACAGACAACTGGGGTGGGGGAGGAAGGGAGAGAAATAAATAAATAAATAAATATTTGAAAAAAGAAACTATGACACTCACATAAAGAGTTGACAAGCTGTACAAGGCAGTCGATACTAAAGGCCAGAGATGCTAAATGCACTGGGACCCCACCAGCCACCTTTGACTGCTCTCACAGAAGCTATTCTGGACTCCAGAGCAGAAGAGAAGTCCCACTGAATTTTGGGTGAGACCTGAGTCAGGTGCCTCCTCTACCACATACAATCCTTAGAAAAGGGAGAGGTCCAAGAATCATATCAAAAGGAATAAGGCCTCGGATGTGGGCACCAGGCTGACATATGGGTATAGTACTAGGACTCAATCTAGATGAGGTCAAAGCCAGTCTACCTTGGGTGCGGACATGGTAGGAGATAGGGACATATCTCTGCAGCATAGTATGTTGGGAAAAAGTTCTGGATTCAGAGTCAAGAAGCCGTGGGAACTGTTTAACCTCTTAGGTCCTTTAAGATATGTCTTTATCTTAAACAGAACATTGGAATAGATAATCTCTAAAAAGGCATCCTCCTTTCACACACTGTGGTTCTGGCTTTCTGTGACACAGATGCTGTCTCGAAGAAAATAGTGTATGAGTACATCACAGTTTCCAGAGATGCCCAGTCAGCAGAGACAAGAATCTATGATGAAATCTCCCAGCCCAAGGTGAGCCGATGCTACTTCTGGACCTCCCGCTTCAGGAGAGGGCGTCAAGGGCAGCCACTGTGCTCTGCTTGCTGTTGCTTAGTCAGCAGCCATGGCCAAGAGTCTGGATGGTCCAAAGAGAAAATACTAGGTCAAAGAAATAATGCCCCGAGTCCCTCTGTTAGAATGGAAATGAGGTCAGTTGTCACCCAGTGACAGCCTCCAGGTAGGAAGGCCCTGCTGTTCCCACCTGGGGCCCTGCTTCCAGGCTAGTTGAGAGTTATGACTAGGACTGAAACAGCTCCTACAAGGACCGGACACAAGCGAGCCCTGATGTGAGGTGAGAACTGTTTTGTGGCCACTGATGTGTGAGCAGTTTGTCAAGGGTGGGGCCAGAACTGACACAGAGGTCCCCTCAAACTTGGCTTCCTGGTCGAGTAACAGCAGCAGCTCACATCCCTCAGACTCAGAGTCATTCTGTCCTGTACTCTCTCTTCCCACCTGCCTTCTATCTGCCCTCCCCACCCCCACCTCAGCCTGGATCGGGCTTCTACAATATATCACCTGGACTGATAGCACTGAGACAACAGAGCCCAAGAGCAGCTAAGATCTCAACTGAGCAAGACTCAGCCTGAACCACACAGACCCCTCCTCTCAGCTCCTGAGGTTTTTGCCCTAAGGCCCTGCCCAGCTGCTACCCACTCCCATCCTGGCCCCCTACCTGATCCTGATCCCCTCCAAAGTTGGCTGAGGCTGGGTGGGGAGGTTGCCTAGTAAAAAAAGTGGGGCCAAAGGGTTCAGTGATGGGCAAGGGCAAAAGTGGGAAGGGGGACTCATAAAATCTGGGCTCCCGCACTTAGGAGAAGATGGGTGTTTTATAGGTGCTCTCTTCTAAGGAAGAGCGGGTGAATATGATTTACTCCACGGTGCAGTACTCTGATAAAGTAAATCCTTTTTGGCTTTTTATCCTTGCTATTTTATCTTTTCCAGCTAATCAGTGTGCTCCATCTATCTAACCAGGGGGCAACTGGTTCCCTAGTACTCTTCTCTCTTCCTCTCAGGAGCAGCTGCACAGGGCTGGGTCTACAGGTCCTTCCATTCATGCACAGTGCCCTGTACCCCAGGCCCATGGTCCATCCATAAATTAGTCTGTGTGAGATGCAGATCCTTCCCTTCAAGGGCAGGAAACCCTAGGACTGTGAAGTACCATGTAAGAAGTCTAGACTCTGTGACACTCGGGGCTACTGCTGGCTCAGTGTGAAATTTGGGCAGACCCAACCCTATACCAGGTGCACACATAGGCTGAATTTCAGTTTCCCTGGGCTCCCTCAGCTGCTCTTTTACAGTACACAACCTACAAAACCATTTGTAGTGGTCTACCAGTGAATCACCACTGTGTTTAGGCAAAGGTGGCGTTATCAGAGTTCAGAAGGAAGAAGGGCTCAGCTAGGAGCATGGAAGGCAGGAAGCTTGAGCCTGGATTTTGCCTCCAACCCATAATCAAAATCAATGCCCAGTATTACCTCCTGCTGCTCTTTTCTGAGCTAAGAAGTTGATTGCCCAAGAGCTCCCAAATGGAGTGGCAAGAGCAGTGGTGTGGGACGCCACAGGGGACAAAGCCCTGTTTCCCCAGATGTTCCCAGCACCAGGGAAATCTAAGGCACCCTGCTAGGTCATTTTCTTTGCTGCCCTTCCCAGCAGCACCTTTCAGTTAACATGTCATCACATCTCTCACTCCTGCGCAGGTGGGGAAGACCAGCTCACATGACAGCAAGTCTCTTGGGACCTCAGGCTATGAAACCGTGATCTAGGCTCTCAGGCAGCATTCTCCTCCAGAAACTGGGTTACAACCACCACCACGGGCAGGTGCACTGGACTCAGACTCTCTCTGCCCAGATCTTACCAGAAGACTGCAAATCCCCACAACCCAAGTGGGAAATCCTCTGTTGCTGGGCACAGCATGTGCCTAGATAGACAAATGGACACATGCCCTTTCTGAAATGGCTCTCTTCTGGATGTATGATAAGGCAGGTTCCCAAGCACTGTGTTTCCCTACCTTTTCCCCTTAACGACACATGTAGAAAATAATAATATTGCTATGGCACACTGGGGTAAACGATGAAGATTGCTCATGTCTGGAGACTGCATGTGGTTGGAGACTGTCCATCGTTGGAGGTGGCAGTCTTGCCCAGCAACCCCATAGATGGAGGTGACCAATATACTGTACACCCGCAATATGCTGTGACATACCAGCTGGGAAGCTCTGTGCACGCTCAATATATGCAAGAATCTGTGGGGTCTGGTCAACAGGACACACAGCACCTTGAGCAACTTAGGAAAAGGCACCCATTCCTTGAGGCAGCAACCCCTCACCTGAGTGCATGGCTTGGTGAGCAGTATGGGGGCTGCATTTCAGCCCCCACCCATCCCTTTGCCAGGGAACTTTTGTACAAGGTACAGCTGGCTTAGATAGCCCAACTCTACATGATGGTGCTGTTGGGGAGGTTGTTGGGGTTGTGGATCCTGGCTGTGCAGAAACACTCTACAAATCAAGGTTAGACAGTGTCTCTTTGTATAGGGACTAGCTGGTTGGGGCCTTTTACTTTGGGCTCTCCTTCAAAGTCTCATAGGGTTTTCTTTCTGGCCAAGACTTTCTTCCAAACAGCCCCAGCAAGAAGCAGCACCAAAATTCAGGACCCCCATATTTCATAGGGAATTGACCAGCACTGAAGGGTAATTCTGACACTTCAGAACCCAACTATCAAAACATGAGACCTTGAAGGAAGCAGAGTCATTCTCCAGAGAGAACTTGGGAAACAATCAAACTACCAGGATTCATCCTAGTCCCTGAGGATCAGCCCAAAGAGCGTGAGAGTCAAGCTAAGGCTGAACGTCCCACCCCCACCCCCCAACAAACACACAGCCAGCCAGCTCACACAGGTGGCATTAACTCCCCACTGTCAGCACTGGGGGAAAGTCACCTACAGCTGAGCAGAACATTCATGTGATCATTCCAGGAATTGTTTTCCTATGTGTTAGCAAATATAACCAGCTAAATCCTAAATCTCTGTTATAGACCCAGGCTGGAGGGCAGAAATAAGCTGCATTTAGGCAGAATGAAGGTGTCAGTCCAGGGAATAGGTCCATAGAACCATCTAGCACTGACTACCACTATCATTGTGTTAGAGGCTGCAAGGTCCCAAAGTATAAGGTGAACATAATGTTTACCCTTAAGATGTTTCCAGTCTAGCTGAGGAAGCAATCCCAGCACAAACACTACAATTAAAAACTGAACTCCACGCTGCAAGGAGGGGCATGAGCTAGAGCAAAAAACTCATGGAGGAGGGAGCCCTAAAGTATAGATGAGGAAGGCAGATGGCATCCAAGTGAGAGAAGCATAAGAAACTAGCCGAGGCCTGGATCTGTGTGCTGTATTCAGGGCACCCACAGAATATGTAGCCCTACCTAGGAGTGTGCACAGTCCCTTGCCTACACATGATATAATTTCTCTGCTGGAATGTGCACCCCTCACTTCCACCCTTTAATGCATCCTTCAATGCCCAGTTCAAATGGCACCTCCTCTATGAAGTGTTTCCTGGTATCAACAGTCAAAATGAGTCATGGTTCTGTTTGCACTCCTGTTTTGTTTTGTTTTCATTCCTTATATTGCTCTAACCAATTTCATCCTGCCTTACTGTGTGGGTAATTATTTGATTCACTTACTACATTGTAAATTACTAGAAAGCAAGATCCATGATGTATTCTAGCTTCATTCACCTCAGAAGCCACCACCATCTAAGACAGTACCTTGTAACCTGTGTGTGTGAGCAAGAAATATTGTTGAATAGAATTGAAAGTGACCAGCCAACTCAAATAGAAGGTATTTGTTGGAAATAGAAATAGATGGAAGCCAGTAAGTGTAGCAGAGTCAAATTATAGCAAGCGTTAAATATCAGGACACATGTGAAGCAAATGTGGCTCAAGCAATTGGGCTCCCGTCTACCATAAAGGAGGTCCAGGGTTTGATACCCAGGGCCTCCTGGTGAAGGCAAGCTGGCCCGTGAGGCAGGCTGGTCCACGTGGAGTGCTGCCCCACACAGGAATGCTGGCCCACGAGGAAACCTGGCGCAGCAAGATGATGCAACAACAAAAAAAAAAAAACACAGAGGAGAGAGAATAAGAGATGTACCAGATCAGGAAGCTGAGATGGCTTAAGAAAATGATCACTTCTCTCCCACTCCGGAAGGTCCCAGGATCGGTTCCGGGAACTGCCTAATAAGAATATAAGGAGACACAAAAGAACACACAGTAAATGGACACAGAGAGCAGACAATGGACGGAGGGAGGAGAAATAAATAAATAAATAAATCTTAAAAAAAAAAATATCAGGACACAGACTTCAGAGGCTCTTCCCAGTGTGTGTATTGGAGGGAAAAACTTCCTGAGTGAGACAGACCATCTAAGAAGTCAGCTGAAGCAACAAACCCAGTGTGAGGAGGGGAAGGTCAGTCACCCTGGGGAGGGACATGAAGGAAGGAATAAAGAGACTTGAACATAAAGGATAGAAAAGTTCCAAAGTGACACCAAACAGCTGAGTTTCTCCTAATATAAAATCACTCCTCATTCTGTACATGAATTGAAGGATCATTTTTGAACATCCTTGTTATCTAGCCTGCTCCACCTCCCTCTCATGTGCTCACTCCTAGTGTTCTAAAGCCCCAGTGTGTAACACACACACACACACACACACACACCCCAAGTGAATCACAGGCAAGAGCAGGCAAGAGTTCCTTTGGTCTTCCAAGAGAGCAAACCTGAAGTCAGACCAGTGCACAGGAATTCTTAATTTGGCCTTGAGGGCTCAGGGTCAACCATCCTGTCTTGTTCCTCACTGCTCCTTTCTTATGGAACTTCTGATTTATGAAGACCTAAGCTACTCACTCCACTCCCTGGGCTCAGTTTTCCAGATGAATTAGACTGTGCCCACCAGGTCCATAAAATCAAAGTTTTCTTTCAATGAAACAAGTTCTCATGTCAGACAAAGCTATTCCAGGTTTTAAAATGGAAAATGAAATAGAAATCCCAGGAGCAGGGCCCTCTAATGGAATGGTGCCTGTAAGTCAGGAAAATTTTTCTGCCTATAAGTCACATGGGCTTCAGACAAGTCATTTAACCTCTCGGTGCTTCTTTAGGGGGGAACTTAGAAAATGAGACGTGTTGCAGGTAATGCCCATCAAAAAGAAGAAAGCAAGGCCGGTTTGAAATATGATTTTTTTTCAAAGATCCATAAAACATTCCAAATTACACAGACCACAAGAGAATAGCTTGGCCAGGCTATCTCTGGAAACTGGGCGTAGGTACAAAGGAGCTTCTCTCATTTGGGCTGTGTCTACAAAGAACAACTCTTAGATTATACCCAGAGAAAATAAATGGTGGGGCTATATTTTCTTCCAGATCTATTGCATTTCTTCTGTTTGACTTCCCTGAATTTCCCTTGATTTGTAGAATTTTTTTCAAGAATAAGTGACAATCCCATCTGGTTGTAAAGTGCAACTAAAGGCTGTAGGAGGAAACACACACAAATACGGGCTCTGACGTTAGCATGCCTGGATCTGAATTCCTGTTTGTTGGTTATGTGATGTTGGACAAGTTACTTTAATACCTCCATGGCTCAGTTTTCCCACCTGTAAAATAGTGTTAATTAATAGTTCTACCTTGTAGATTGGTTTGAGGATTAAATGAAGTGTTCCTGTAAGAATATGCCTACACAATATATGGCCCTCAGTCAAGCTGTTCTTATAGACCTGAAACCTTCAGGAGATGCTAATCTGAATTTACAAAAGAAGATTCTTGAAACAAATGCAACTGTTATTACCCTAAATTAATGTTGTATACTAAACTTTAAACTCTCAGTCCTCCTAAACTCAGGTATAGCTTATTATATATTATATTATATTATTATATTATAATAATATATTTTTTCATCTACTGCACTATACTCTGATTACCTTATTCCCTGTTTTCTCAACTAGATTGAAACAATAGTCTGAATAAAAAGAAAATTGAAATGGAGAGCTCATTAACAGCAAAAAGACCTGTAATAATAATTAATTGAGGACTCTGTATGTCAAATACTACACTAGATGCTCTAGACATTATTGTCAATACCCATAACAACCTTGAAAGGTAGAAATTAATTCTCCTAGTCTATGTCAAGATTAAGGTGATAAATACCTTACTTAGCAAAGCCAGGACGTTGATAAGATAGACTTTGAATTCAAGACTTCTTGTCACCAAGGGCTATGCACCTGAGCCCTGCCATGCTACCTCCCTTTACCTGCTATGGATTCCCAGCACCCAGCACTTTGCCCCAGCTGTATAGCACTCACCTGACACTTTGCTCGACACATAATACCTAGGTCACAAATGTTTTTTGAATGAAGGCTGCATATAATAATATTTTAAAGGCACTAAAATCAACTCAAGGTAAATCTATTCATATATTAATTCTGTTGTTATCTGGGTAACCACTCAATTTTCTGTTGGAAATGTCCCATTACGTATCCTTGGATAAAGCTCTCTGTCTGCATTTTAGGTAGAGATCATTTCAGAGCAAACAATGGATTCACTTCATAAGAATTCATGGTGAGTTGTTACAAAAGGAGAGAAATAACAGGGTAAATACCCGCTATTAATATCACAGAAATAACAGGAGCAGAAGAAGAGGTATGAGTTTGGAGAATTCTGCTATACTATTTTTTTTAAGATTTTCTTTATTTACTCCGCCCCCCTGCCCCCGCCCCGATAGTTCTTTCATCTGTCTGCTTGGAGGCACCACCAATTGAAACAAGGGTCCCCCACATAGTGCCCAATGGCCTGAGCCGCATCTGCTCCCTGCAGGCTGCAGCATCTGCTGGCTTGTGGCATCTGCTTGTTGTGGCAGGGGCAGAGTCTAGCTCACTGCCATGTGAGGCAGCGTAAAGCTTCTTGCAGTGGGAGAAGGTGCCTGCTCATTTTCTTTAGGAGGCACCTGGACCAAACCTGGGACCTCTCATGTAGTAGGTGGGTACCTAACTGCTTGAGCCACATCCAGTTCCCTTGCTATACTATTTTTGATGTGTACATTTCAATTTTAAAGGGCCCCTGTCTAATTGTGAAGAGCCCTTCATGGTTGTTCAAAACATACTAAAGTGTTAATATATTTGACAAAGGGCCATTAGTAAGAGTCCTGAACTCTGATTTGAGGAAGCAAAATGAAATAATGGTAAGTATATTTTCTAGAGACACATGGACTTTGAGATATTTACTTTGAGAACTCATAAAGAACAGAACTAACCCAGCTTTGGATAATAATTATTATGTTTTGCTGGTCAAGTCACAACTCATTGCCCAGACGGTTCCAAATAGCCCTAAACAAATCCCCAGGTTTTGGCTACACTAACTCTGACCTGAAAATGGCCATACCTTTGCAATAAGATATAGAGACTTTCCTCATGCAGTCTTATTGTAGGCATATAGTTGCATAAGTTATCTGTCAGGGAATTTAAAAAATAAAGTTTCAGCCATTTCATTTATAGCCTGTATTTCCAACTGTTGATAGGTCATTTCTGTGTGGATGTTGGAAGTCATCTCAAACTCAATGTGTCCAAAATTGAAATCATGGGTTTCTCCCTGCCCCTCCATAACTTGCTTTCCTTCTGTTTCTTCATGTTAGTTATGACCCCCCATAATACTAATAGCTCACATTTGTTGAGTACTTATTATGACCTAATCTGTCACATGTACCAGCTCACTTAAAACCCACAAACATGAAAACTCATCCACTCTTTGAAGTAGATGCAGTCATTCTCCACTTTATGTATTAAGAAACTGAATCACAGAAAGGCTAAGCAACTCCTCTAAGTAAAACGGAAAAGCCAGGATTCAGCCTCAGTCCATCCATCTCCAGGGCTGTGCACACCCGCTATTCTACACTGCCTCACCAGTCAGCAGCTACCAAGGAAGAAACCAGGTTTATCCTTGACTCCTTCCCTTTTTTATCTGTCATCCAATCAGTCTTTAGGTCCTATGAATTCCAGCTCCTCTGTAGGGTTACTCTCAACCATATCCCCTCAAAATATACTTTTTCTCTCCATGCCCACTTCCTTGGGTCATTCCTTTATCATATGTTACCCGGGCTGCTATCATTCAAAGAGCACTCTCTTGAAAACACAATTCTTATCATTTCAATCCCCTACGGAAAATTTTTTCCTGTAGGACCATATTCCCAAGCAATAAGGACCTATCAGATTTCCAGACCCCTCTCCTGCCTGCTCCCTAGGCTCCTGGCCCAAGGAGCTATCACGAGTCCATGAACCCACCAAATCATTTCCCCCAAAGCTTTAGCCCATATTGTATCTTCATCTGGAATGTCCTCCTCTCCCTCATCTCCAGTTCTTTTGTACTTCAAGATCCAGATCAAGCATTCCTTCTGTGTAACTTTCCAAGACTTCCCGCCCAAAGCTAAATATGTAGCTCCCTATTTATGCTCCTATTGCATTTAGTACATAAATGTACTATAATAGCACTTCTTACATTGTAGGGTGATTATGTATTTGTGGTATTTTCTTAACTATCTCCCCAACTGGCCAATGAGTTGTTTTGGGGACAGAGACTTTGCTGTGTCCCCAGTGTCTGGTAAATCTCATGTCCTCAAAAATGATTATTGCATGAGTTAATTAGTATGTATGTGAAGATTACATTCACTAATAGTGAATGTCACTAAACCTATTTCAGAAGCCAAGTGTAACGTTTGTAACAGGGTATCTTATTCTTTCTACGAGTCACCTTTTATTTCATACCTTTATAAATTTTCTTTAATAAATTATTACCCATATTTTTATCTTATAAGTAACTAAGAAATGGGACTACAAGTTCCATTTCAGCAGATCAAAAGCATAAATATTATTTTATAACACATATATTGTTTTTATGTTTTGCTGTGTTTTGTTTTTCAAGAAAAGAAGCCACGGCAAAGGAAAAGTTGGCATGATAAAGGTTCTGCACAGTCTGAAAACCCAGTCCTTGTGTAAACACAAGGAGACCAACAGATTGAGGGTAGAAAGAGAGAGGAAAGAGGGAAAGGAAGTCTGCCATGAGATTGGAGCCCTGAGAAAGCTGAGGAACCACAATGGGAAGGAACAATGCCAGAAACAGTGGGAAACCAGAACAGAGCAGAGGCATGTGGCTAGAGACAGAGGAGAGAGTTCTGCCTTGATGTTCCTGAAGAGAAGGAAATTGGGCACTAAAATCACAGGTTTGGGAGGCAGGGCAAGATGGCGTCTGAGTGAGTGCACCTCATAATCTCTCCTGCAAAGAAGCAGCTGAGTAGGGTCGGAGTCCTGCTGGACCGGGCTGTTTCGGTAGCTTGCAGGGCAGGAAGTGTCTGGACGTCGATTTAGTGGGACAGTGACAGAGGAGATTCTTGCAAGAGGTAGAATTTTGGGTCTCTTTCACGGAGTCGGGGTTGTGGGCAGGACCCTTCCCCCTGGGGCTGGTGGCCCGGCGGCGGCGATTCCTGAAGGCTTTGCTGTGCTGGGGAGTTCGCAAACCCTGAGCGGGCTGTTTTGGGGACTTGCAGGGCAGGAAGTGTCTGGATGTTGATTTGGTGAGACAGTGACAGAAGAGATTCTTGCAAGAGGTGGGACTTTCAGTTTCTGACATGGAGGTCAGAAGTTCTAGGTGGAACCCCTCCACCTAAGGCTGGCAGCCCATCCATGGTGGTCCCTGAAATTGTTGTTGTGCAGTGGCACTCCCAAACCCTGAGCGGGCTGTTTCGGGGGCTTGCAGGACAGGAGGTGTCTGGATGTAGATTTGGTGAGACAGTGACAGAAGAGATTCTTATGAGAGGTGGAATTTTGGGTTTCTGACGTGGAGATCAGAGGTTGCGGGCGGGACCCCTCCCCCTAGGGCTGACGCCCAGCTGCGGGGATCCCTGAAGGTTGTGTTGTGCTGCAGTGCTCCCAGGCCCCCTGTTAACCGGATGTGTGGTTCCCAGGTCTGTGTCTCCTAAACCCTGGTGGCTCATGCTCCAGAGACTCACACATCTAGAGTCTGCAATATCACAGACTTCCCATCCCTGAATTCACCACGCCCTGAGGTTCATCTGAGGTCCTTGATTACCTAGCGCTTGAAGTTTGTGGTTTTTGTTTTTTTCTCTCTCTCTCTCTCCTTGAACTTGGAGGAGTGTACCAGCTGTCTTGGGGAAAGTCTAGGAAGAAAGGAGAGGCGAATCTGCTGAGAAAGCCCAATTTACCTAAACATCCTGGGATAGAAAACTTGGTCTGGGAGAAGGTGGAGTCAGAAAACCAATTAGACCTCTCCTAGCACACCTAAAGGGGAGGGACTGTAGGAGGTACTATCCAAGCTTCCAGTAGCATATTTGGGGTTTCTGGTGAGGTGTAGGTGATCTCGCGCTGGAAATAAAGAGTTATAGTCTTCTGTGCTGAGTTGGTTCAACAAGGACCTACTTGAATCTCCTACAGGATCTGTCAGGCAGATTTCATGCTGCCCTGGGAGAGAGAGAAGTGAGGAAAGGAGAAAGGGGGAAGGTCAGATCCCTAAGTGTATTATTTAACTGCAAAGAGGTTTCCTAGCTTGAAACGTTGGGATTTTTTTTTTTTTTTTTTTTTTTTTTGGCGTGGTTGCTAATATTGCATTGTCTCCTGGTCTTTTCTCCCATTGTATCCCCCAAGGTCCTTTTTCATTTATTTAGGTTTTCTTCTCTTTTTCTTTTTCTTGCTTATTTCCCCTCCTTTTTCTTTGCCTCCCCCTTTTCCTCTTTTTTTTCTTTTCTCTCTTTTTCTTCTTTTTAAATTTTATTTTCTTTATATAATAGGTGCTGCAGGGAGCACTTCACACTTGCTGTGTTTCCTCATCCTCCATTTCCTCTTTTCTGTGTGTATTGATTTTGGCCACCTACACTACCCCTTTCCCCCACATCTTTCTATCCTCCATCATCTGCTGTTTCTCTTACATTCTACCTCCCTTTCTTTGGCCCCCATCTGACTTTTTATTTCTAATACCTTTGTTCTGTTTTCTGTCTCTTATCCACTCTTGATATTATTGTCTTTCTTTTCTCTTTCCTTCTCTCATGAAAACACTGGCCCTTTAATTCATACTATATTCCTCCCCATATTCAGTTGACTATCTCATTATCAGTACTTTACTTACTGCTATAACTCTACACCTCTTACATGAGTCTAATATCCATTCTCCCAGATTTCACATTGTTGCCCTGTTAACATTTATTACCAATACTACTTTATACATTTTCTTTTCTTACTCATTTTGCTTTCCCTGGCCCTAATATTTTCCTTCAAATTGAACTTAGCCAGCAATAAGAAAATAGAGTAAGAAGAACAAAGTGACAAAGAGAAGACATAACACTTATGCACAAACAACAACTAATTAATCCCCAAGACTAGACAAAGAAGCTAAGGAACTGATTAAACCCATTAAGATAAAATGATGACCAGACAGCAACAAAAACTACAAACCAAACCAATAATCAGGAAAACATGGCCGAATCCAATCAACAAACTAAAAACCAGGAAGGGGAGCAGAACATCGGACAAGTAATTAAAGATCTCAAAACATATATTAGAGACCAACTTAATGAAGTAAAGGAAGAGATTGAAAATATGAAGAAAACACTTGGAAAGGAAATTGCAGACATATGCAAAAAGATAACAGATATGATGGTGATGAACACCACAATTCAAGAAATCAAAAATACACTCTCAGCAAATAGCAGCAGATTAGAAGAGGCAAAGTAGAGAATTAGTGATGTGGAAGACAGTACATCTGAAATCAAACAGATAGTAGAACTGATTGATAAAAAGATAGAAAAAATCCAGCTAGGACTTAGAGACCTGAATGACAATGCAAAACTCACAAACATACGTATTATAGGTGCCCCAGAAGGAGAAGAGAAAGGAAAGGGGACAGAAGAGGTGTTGGAGGAAATAATGGCTGAAAATATCCCAAATCTACTGAAAGAGATGGATATACATGTCCAGGAAGCATAACACACCCCAAACACCATAAATCCCAACAGGCCCACCCCAAGACATATACTTGTCAAATTATCCAATGCTCAAGACAAAGAGAAATTCTAAAAGGAGCAAGAGGAAAGAGAACCATCACATACAAGGGAGGCTCCATAAGATTAAGTGCTGATTTCTCATCTGAAACCATGGAGGCAAGAAGGCAATGGTATGATATAGTCAAGGTACTAAAAGAAAAAGATGTCCAACCAAGAATACTCTACCCAGCTAAACTAGCATTCAAAAATGCTGGAGAGCTCAAAATATTCACAGATAAACAGAAATTAGAAGAGTATGCCAACAAGAACCCTGCCCTTCAAGAAATACTAAAGGGAGTACTGCAGGAAGAGAGAAAAAAAACAGGAGAGGCAGAGTTGGAGGAGAGTGTAAGGGCAACAAAAAAGACAAAAAGAAAAGGAAAAAACAAACAAACAAAATATGACAAACAGAAGTCCAAACAAAATATGGCTAACATAGAGTGATTACAACTGAAAATGGGAGGATTGCATCCAGCATCCAGGTGGAATCTGAGCCTCCTCTTGACATAAAGGTGCAATGGACACAACCAATCCAGTGTCCACATAGAAGAGGTGGCATTGGATTGGGAAAAGTGGACATAATGGACAAAGGGTATGGGGAAAGGCAGGAAGAGATGAGAGGTGGAGGCATCTTCGGGACATGGAGCTACCCTGGATGGTGCTTCAGAGGTAATCACCGGACATTGTAAATCCTCACAGGGCCTACATGATGGAATAGAGGAGAGTATGGGACATGATGTGAACCAATGTATATGAGGTGCAGAGGTGCCCAAAGATGTACTTACCAAATCCAATGGATGTGTCATGATGATGGGAACGAGTGTTGTTGGGGGGGGGGAGAGGGGGGGTGGGGGGGGTGGGGTTGAATGGGACCTCACATATATATTTTTAATGTAATATTATTACAAAGTCAATAAAAAATAAAAAAATTAAAAAAAAAAAAAAAAAAAAAAAAAAAAAAAACAAAATATGGCTAACATAAATAATTCCTTGAAAATAATAACGCTGAATGTAAATGGATTAAACTCACCTGTCGAAAGATTCAGACTGAAAGATTGGATAAGGAAATATGACCCATCTATATGCTGTCTACAAGAAACACATCTTAGACCCAGGGATTCATGGAGGTTGAAAGTGAATGGCTGGAAAACAATCTTACAAGCAAACAATAACCAAAAAAAGCCAGGAGTAGATATATTAATATCAGACAAAATAGACTTTAAATGCGAAACAATGTGAGAGACAAAGATGGATACTACATATTAGTGAAAGGGATAATCTTTCAAGAAGAATGAACAATCATAAATATTTATGCTCCTAACAAGGGTGCCTCCAAATATGTGAGGCAAACACTGGAAAAACTAAGTGAAAGAATAGATGCCTCTACAATTATAGTGGGAGACTTTAATACACCACTATCAACTTTGGACAGAACATCTCAAAAGAGAATCAATAAAAAAACAAAAACTTTGAACAGTATATTAAAGGAGCTGGATCTAATAGACATATACAGATCATTACACCCGAATACAGCAGGATATAAATTTTTCTCAAGTGCACATGGATCATTCTCCAAGATAGACCACATGCTAGACCACAAAGAAGACTTTGGAAAGCAGTGTAGGGAAGCCTATACTAGATCTTGTAACAGGAAATGGCTTCATGAACTTCACACCAAAAGCACGAGCAGCAAAAGAACAAATAGATACATGAGACTTCCTCAAAATTAAAGCCTTCTGCACCTCAAAGGAGTTTGTCAAGAAAGTGAAAAGAGAGCCTACACAATGGGAGAAAATATTTGGTAACCATATATCTGATAGAAGACTTATATCCTGCATATATAAAGAACTCCTATATCTTGAAAATAAAAAGACAAACAACCCATTTTAAAAATGGGAAAAAGATTTAAACAGACAATTCTCCAAAGAAGAAATAAAAATGGCTAAAAAGCACATGAAAAAATGCTCCAAATCTCTAGCTATCAGGGAAATGCAAATCAAAACTACAATGAGATACCATCTTACTCCCAAAAGATTGGCAGCTATGAAAAAAACAGAAGACTACAAATGCTAGAGAGGATGTGGAGGAATGGAAACACTCATCCACTGCATGTGGGAATGCAGAAGGATCCAGCCATTCTGGAGGACAGTTTGGTGGTTTCTCAAAAAACTAGCTATAGATTTGCCATATGACCCAGCAATTCCACTGCTGGGTATATACCCAGTAGAACTGAAAACAAGAACACAAACTGATATATGCACACCATTTTTTTTTTTTTAATATTTATTTATTATTTTTTTTTAATTACAATTAAAAAAATATATGAGGTCCCATTCAACCCCACCGCCCCCGCCCCCCACTCCCCCCACAGCAACACTCTCTCCCATCATCGTGATACATCCATTGCACCTGGTAAGTTCATCTCTGAGCATCACTGCACCCCATAGTCAATGGTCCACATCATAGCCCAGACTCTCTCACGTTCCATCCAGTGGGCCCTGGGGGGATCTACAGTGTCCCGTAATTGTCCGTGAAGCACTATCCAGGACGACTCCATGTCCCGAAAACGCCTCCACATCTCATCTCTTCCTCCCGTTCCCCACACCCAGCAGCCCCTATGGCTACCGTTCCCACACCCATTCCACATTTTCTCTGTGGACATTGGATTGGTTGTGTCCATTGCACACCTATGTCAAGTGATGGCTTAGATTGCACATGGGTACTGGATGCACTCTTCCCACTTCTAGTTGTAGACACTTTAGGCTCCATGTTGTGGTGGTTGACCTTCTTCAACTCGATGTTAGCTGCGTGGAGTAAGTCCAATAAGTCAAAGTGTAGGAGCTGAAGTCTGTTGAGGCTCTGGGCCTGGGTGTCATATTATCAGTCCAGAGATTCAAATCCCCTACATATATCTTAAACCCAGCACCAACTACAATTCCAATAAAGTAGCATGCAAGTCTTGTGAAAAGAGATCCCCTCTGAGTCCATTTCCATCACGCAGAAACACCAGCTCCAAAGAAGGGCCATCTGTCATGGCAGTGAACCCCTTCTGCCATGACCATAGAACCCGTGGGTCTCTTTATCCCTCAAAAGAACCAATACCTGGGGTTGTATCTACCTTATCTGTCTCTTAGACTCTGTTCAGTTGTACATAGGGGTATTCCTTCTGACAACCTCCAGACTCTTTTTTAGAGACTCACAGCCTTATAATCTCATTTCTCCTTTCCATTTCCCCCTTACATTAGGTCAAACCGCTTCCCGAAGTCATGTTATTATATGTAGACAGGTATATTCTGCTGTTCCGCATTGAATCTTTAATTCAAGGTCATTTTCTAGTTGCTTCTTCAGCTGGTATGTGGTAGTGATCCCTCGGTGCCAGGGAGGCTCATCCCCGGGTGTCGTGTCCCACGCTGGGGGGAATGCATCGCATCTACACGCTGAGTTTGGCTGTGAGAGTGGCCACATTTGAGTAACATGCAGGCTGTCAGGAGGAAACCCCCAGGCACAATGCTACTCTAGGCCTTGTTCTTATTGCAGGTGCATAGGCTCAAAAGTGTAGCCATTAGTATCAAGAGCCCACTGTTTGGGCCCTCCTTCCTTCCTGGTTCTTGCCGTTGCACCTGGAGGATTGCCGCTGCTCTCCCAGGGCCCACAACAGTGACCCCCCGGCCAGGAGCCCAGTACCCCCCTAGCTGTTGTTATTAATTGTTTCCACTATGAGTCTATATAGACATTACAATATACCCTGGGCATATGCCCTGTATAACTCCCTGTCAACCATATATATCCTGTCAATAACATCCCATATCAGTATTCCTCCGCTGCCATTGTTGAACCACTCTGTGATCCAAAACTTCCCGTAAAGTGAATCCCAACATAATGTCAGTTTCAGAAGAGTCTTAGATCACCAAAATTCATATATACAATATACAGTATTTCCCCAGATCCACCATAAAACCTTTTCCCTTCCACAGCAATAATCTTTTAACTTATTCATATCATATTTCCTGAAACTGATGTACAGATTCCGAAACTATAGTTTTCAAACAAGGTAACATTTGTGCTTACTATGTGGTCCATACTTTAGGTTGTACAGTTTTCTAAATTTTTTAGTTATCCTATGTTTTGTCTTATGGTTTTCATTATTAGTCTGTCGTCCCCTATATGTTTTTGGTGTAATATTAGCTGTTTTATATTCATCCTCGTGTACTCTCACATAACTCCTCTTTTGCCCCCTTATTTACCTTTGTTCCATCCATTGCACGTCTATTTTCCCCTCCCCTTAGGGCCCACAACGCCTGCCAATCTAATGCCCTGGGAGCCGTCCTTTCTCACGAGAGATACAGTTCTCTCTATTCGACGGCATTAGTCTTCCCCAGGATATAGGTCCACCCCACCCGATGGTAGAACCCACCTTGGCAAAATGAGCCTTCAGCTATTCCCTCCGGAGTCCGTCCCGCATCAGACCCTACCCCCTGAGCGTCCTAACCAGGTAACCCTCCTACTTATACTTTGATACGTTTTACTCAACATTTAGTTCTCAATGAACTTCTGGCACTCTCCCATGTTTGTATGTTGCCCCTCCCTCCCACCTATTTCTTGGACCATATTACCCCTCTTCCCATCCCCAGCCCCCCTCAAACCCAGAAAACCCCACCCGAAGGTAACCCCTTGCCCCCATTTTGTCCCTTCTTTGTGCTCATTCTTACCCCCAGCTCATCACAGATTCCACCCCTACAGACATTAACTCACAGCCTTCCTCCACCCCCCGATTTCCAGTAAGCCACTTTTCCAGACTCTAGCTCTCTGAGGCAGTTAACTTATTTCATATCATTGAGGTCATATAGTATTTGTCCTTCAATGCCTGGGTTGCTTCACTCAACATAAGATTCTCAAGGTTCATCCATGTTATCACGTGCGATTGTAGGGTATTGGTTCTTACAGCTGAGTAGTATTCCATTGTGTGTATATACCACATTTTATTGATCCACTCATCTGTTGATGGACTTTTGGATTGATTCCAACTTTTGGCGATGGTGAACAATGCTGCTATGAACATTGGTGTACATATATCGGTTTGTGTCCTTGTTTTCAGATCTGATGGGTATATACCCAGCAGTGGTATTGCTGGGTCATATGGCAAATCTATGGATAATTTTTTGAGAAACTGCCAAACTGTCCTCCAGAATGGTTGGATCCTTCTGCATTCCCACCAGCAATGGATGAGTGTTCCCCTTTCTTCACATCCTCTCCAGCATTTGTATTCTACTGTTTTTTTCATGGCTGCCAATCTTATGGGAGTAAGATGGTATCTCATTGTAGTTTTGATTTGCATTTCCCTGATAGCTAGGGATTTGGAGCATTTTTTCATGTGCTTTTTAGCCATTTGTATTTCTTCTTTGGAGAAGTGTCTGTTTAAGTCTTTTTCCCATTTTTTAAATGGGTTGTTTATCTTTTTGTTTTCGAGATCTATGAGTTCTTTATATATGCAAGTTATAAGTCTCTTATCAGATATATGGTTGCCAAATATTTTCTCCCATTGTGTGGGTTCCCTTTTTACTTTCTTGACAAACTCCTTTGAGGTGCAGAAGGCTTTAATTTTGAGGTAGTCCCATTTATCTATTTGTTCTTTTGCTGCTCGTGCTTTTGGTGTGATATTCATGAAGCCATTTCCTATTACAAGGTCCTGTAGATGTTTCCCTACACTGCTTTCTAAGGTCTTTATGGTCTTGGCTCTTATATTTAGGTCTTTGATCCATCTTGAGTTGATCTTTGTATAAGGTGTGAGATGGTAATCCTCTTTCATTCTTCTACATATAGCTATCCAGTTCTCCAGGCACCATTTGTTGAATAGGCCATTCTCTCCCAGTTGTGAGGGTTTGGTGGCTTTATCGAATATTATATGGCTATATACATGAGGTTCTATATCTGAACTTTCAATTCGATTCCATTGGTCTGTGTGTCTCTCCTTATGCCAGTACCATGCTGTTTTCACTACTGTAGCTTTGTAGTATGTTTTGAAGTCAGGAAGTGTGATTCCTCCTATTTCGTTTTTCTTTTTCAATATGTCTTTGGCTATTCGGGGCCTCTTTTTATTCCAAATAAATTTCATAGTTAGTTTTTCTAGTTCCTTAAAGAAGGCTGTGTTGATTTTTATTGGGATTGCGTTGAATGTGTAGATCAGTTTTGGTAGGATAGACATCTTAATAATATTCAGTCTTCCTATCCATGAACAGGGAATATTCTTCCATTTATTTAGGTCTTCTTTGATTTCCTTGAACAATCTTGTATAGTTCTCGATGTATAAGTTTTTTACCTCTTTAGTTAAGTTTATTCCTAAGTATTTGATTTTTTTATTTACTATTGTGAATGGTATTTGTTTCTTGATTTCCTCCTGATCTTGCTCATTATTGGTGTATAGAAATGCTACTGATTTTTGCGCATTGATCTTATAACCTGCGACTTTGCTAAACTCATTTATGAGTTCTAGGAGCTTTGTTGTAGATCTCGCAGGGTTTTCTATATATAGGATCATGTCATCTGCAAATAATGAAATTTTGACTTCTTCCCTTCCAATTTGAATGCCTTTTATATCTGGTTCTTGTCTCAGTGCTCGAGCCAGTACTTCCAAGACAATGTTAAATAGGAGCGGAGACAATGGGCATCCTTGTCTTGTTCCTGAGTTTGGAGGGAAGGATTTCAGGATTTCGCCATTGTAAACAATGTTGGCTTTAGGATTTTCATATATACTCTTTATCATGTTCAAAAAGTTTCCTTGTATTCCGATCTTTTGGAGTGTTTTTATCAGGAAGGGGTGCTGTATTTTGTCAAATGCCTTTTCTGCATCTATAGATATAATCATGTGGTTTTTTTCTCTCAATCTGTTTATGTGGTGTATTACATTGATTGATTTTCTTATGTTGAACCATCCTTGCATACCTGGGATAAATCCCACTTGGTCATGGTGTGTAATTCGTTTAATGTGTTGTTGAATACGATTAGCAAGTATTTTGTTAAGTATTTTTGCGTCTAGGTTCATTAGAGAAATTGGTCTGTAATTTTCCTTTCTTGTGGTGTCTTTGTTTGGCTTTGGTACTAGGGTAATGTTGGCATCATAGAAGGAATTAGGCAGTGTTCCTTCTGTTTCAATTTTTTGGAATAGTTTCAACAGGATTGGTGTTAGTTCTTTCCGGAATGTTTTGTAGAATTCCCCTGTGAAGCCGTCTGGCCCTGGGCTCTTCTTAGTTGGGAGATTTTTAATGACTGTTTCTATCTCTTTGCTTGTGATTGGTTTGTTAAGATCATCAATTTCTTCTTTCGTCAGTATGGGCTGCTTATGTATTTCTAGGAATTTGTCCATTTCCTCTAAATTGTCATTTTTGTTGGAATATAGTTTTTCAAAGTATCCTCTTATGATAGTCTTTATTTCTGTGGGGTCAGTGGTGATATCACCTTTCTCATTTCTTATTTTGTGTATTTGCATCTTTTCTCTTTTTTTCTTTGTTAGTCTCGCTAAAGGTTTGTCAATTTTGTTGATCTTCTCAAAAAACCAGCTCTTGGTCTTGTTTATTTTTTCAAGTGCTTTCTTATTTTCTATTTCATTTAGTTCTGCTCTTATCTTTGTTATTTCCTTCCTTCTTCTTCCTGTTGGGTTACTTTGTTGTTGTTTTTCTAATTCCTTCAAATGTGCAGTTAATTCTTCAATTTCTGCTCTTTCTTCTTTTTTGATATATGAATTTATGGCTATAAATTTCCCTCTCAGTACCGCTTTTGCTGCATCCCATAAATTTTGGTATGTTGTGTTATCATTATCATTTGTTTCAAGGTAGTCATTGATTTCTTTTGAGATTTCCTCTTTGACCCACTGTTTTTCTAAGAGTGTGCTGTTTAATTTCCAAATTGTCGTGTGAAGTCTGGGTCTCTGTCCCTTGCAAATTTCCAGCTTGACTCCACTGTGGTCAGAGATATTGTTTTGTATGATTTCGATCTTTCTGAATTCATTAAGCCTTTCTTTGTGGCCTAGCATATGGTCAATCTTGGAGAATGTTCCATGTGCGTTTGAGAAAAATGTATATCCTGCTGTGTTTGGGTGTAATGATCTATATATGTCTATTAGATCCAGCTCTTCTAATATACTGTTCAAATGTTTTGTTTCTTTAGTGATTCTCTTTTGAGATGTTCTGTCCAGAGTTGATAGTGGTGTATTAAAATCCCCCACTATAATTGTAGATGCATCTATTCTTTCACTTAGTTTTTCCAGTGTTTGCCTCACATATTTAGAGGCGCCCTTGTTAGGAGCATAAATATTTATGATTGTTCGATCTTCTTGACAAATTGTCCCTTTCACTAAAATATAGTATCCTTCTTTGTCTCTCACAATTGTTTCGCATTTAAAGTCTATTTTGTCTGATATTAATATAGCTACTCCTGCCTTTTTTTGGTTGTTGTTTGCTTGTATGATTGTTTTCCAGCCATTCACTTTCAACCTCCATGAGTCTCTGGGTCTAAGATGTGTCTCTTGTAGGCAGCATATAGATGGGTCGTATTTCCTTATCCAGTGTCCCAGTCTGAATCTTTTGATAGGTGAGTTTAATCCGTTGACATTCAGTGTTATTACGTTTAGAAAGTTATTTATGGTAGCCATATTTTGGTTGGATTTGTGTTTGTTATACTTTGTTTGTATCATTTTATTTTCCCCTTCTATTTTTGTCTTTCTTGTTGCTTTTACACTCTCCTCCATCTCTGACTGTCCTGTTTTTTCCTTTCTTCCTGCAGAATTCCCTTAAGAATTTCTTGAAGGGGAGGTTTCTTGTTGATATACTCTTTCAGTTTCTGTTTATCTGTGAATATTTTGAACTCTCCATCATTTTTGAATGCTAGTTTAGCTGGATAGAGTATTCTTGGTTGGAAATTTTTTTCCTTTAGTACCTTGACTATATCATACCACTGCCTTCTTGCCTCCATCGTTTCAGATGAGAAATCAGCACTTAATCTTATGGAATTTCCCTTGTATGTGATGGTTTTCTTTTCTCTTGCTGCTTTTAGAATTTTTTCTTTGTCTTGAGCATTGGATAATTTGACAAGTATATGTCTTGGGGTGGGCCTGTTGGGGTTTATGACCAGTGGAGTGCGCTGTGCTTCTTGGATATGTACATCTGTCTCTTTCAGTAGATTTGGGAAGTTTTCATTCATTATTTCCTGCAACACTCCTTCTGACCCCTTTCCCTTCTCTTCTCCTTCTGGAATGCCTATAATACGTATGTTTGAGCGTTTTGCATTATCATTCAGGTCCCTAAGTCCTATCTGGATTTTTTCTACCTTTTTATTGACCACTTCTACTATCTGTTTGATTTCCAATGCACTGTCTTCCACATCACTAATTCTCTGCTCTGCGTCTTCTAGTCTGCTGATATTTGCTGCAAGTGTATTTTTGATTTCTTGAATTGTGGTGTTCATTTCCATCATATCTGTTATTTTTTTGCGCATGTCTGCAATTTCCCCTCCAAGTGTTGTCTTCACGCTGTTAACCTCTTTCATTACTTCATCAAATTTGTCGGTGATAAATGTTCTTAGATCTTTCATTGCTTGTGCGAAATCCTGCCCCCCTTCCTGATTTTCAGTTTGTTGATTGGATTCAGCCATGTTTTCCTGATTACTGGTTTGGTTTGTAGATTTTTGTTGCTGTCTTGTCAGCATTTTTTCTTGACGGGTTTAATCAGTTCCTTAGCTTCTTTGTCTAGTCTTGGAGATTAATTAGCTGTTGTTTTTGCGTAAGTGTTATATCTTCTCTTTGTCACTTTGTTCTTCTTATTCCAATTCCTTATTGCTAGTTAAGCTCACTTTAAAGGAAAGTATTAGTGCTGGGGAAAGTCAATTGTGTAAGGAAGGAAAAAGTGTGAAGTAGTATTGGTGATATATGTTTACAAAGCAATAATATGAGTTCTGGGAGGATGGAGGTTAGATCATGTAAATTGTGTAGAGTTATAGTAGTAGGAAAGTACCTATAATGAGGTAGACGACTGAATATGGGAGGAATGTGGTACGTACTAAGAGGCTATTGTTTTCGTGAGAGAGGGAAAGAGAAAAGAAAGGTAATAGTTTCAGGGACGAATACCAGATGGAAAACTAAACAAAGGTATTAGAAATTAAGAGTTAGACACTTCATGGATCAAAGAAAGGGAGATGGAATATAGGAGAGATAGCAGATGGTGGAGGATAACAAGTTGTAGGGGAAAGGGGATAGTGTAGATAGGCTAAATCTATTCACAGAGAAATGAGGCAGTGGAGGGTGAGGAAACCCAGCAAATGTGAGGTATTTCCTGTAGGACCTATTGTATTGTTAAGGTAAAATAGTATAAGAAGGATATTGGGGACAAGAAAGAGAGGATTGAAAAAAAAAAAAAGAACAACGACAAAAAAAAACAACAACCAAAGAACAGAAACCCCGCCGCCAGGCTCGGCTGGGCTCAGCTGGGCTCCGGTCCCCCGCCTGCCGCCTGCCGCCCGCCGCAGCTCGGCTGGGCTCGGCTGGGCTCGGCTTTCCCGCCTGCCGCCCGGCGCAGCGCAGCGCAGCTCCGCTCTCCCGCTTGCCGCCCGGCGCGGCGCGGCTGGGCTCGGCTGAGCTCAGCTGGGCTCCGCCCCTCCACCCGCCGCGGCTCAGCTGGGCTCGGCCGGACTCGGCTACCCTGGCCGCCGCCCGCCGGGGCTCCGCGCGGTGCTAGCTGCCTCGGCTCCACCTACCCAAGGAGGGAATCCTCCACACGTAGCTGGGATCTCCGTGTATATTTCACAGATGGATCCTCTCTGTTACCTTCCCTCCAAATCGATGTCCAGACACCTCCGGACCAGGAAAAATCCCGAAACAGCCGGTCCCAAAGAGTCTCCGACGCCTCCCAGCCGATTCCCCCCAGGAGCTAGTAACCGGGAAGTTCACTCAGCCGCCATCTTGCCTCCCCCTCCTGAAAAGTCTCAATTTATATCTTATAGACCAGTCCTTTCCGTTACCTTCCCACCAAATCGATGTCCAGACACTTCCTGCCCTGAAAAAATCCTGAAAAAGCCTGGTCCCGGAGAACCTCCAGCGGTGCCCAGCTGCCTCTTCCCAGGAGAGACGGCAAGGCAAGCTCACTCAGCCACCATCTTGCCGGAAGTCTCCTGCACACCATTGTTCCTAGCAGCATTGTTCACTATTGCCAAAAGTTGGAATCAATCCAAATGCCCATCAACAGATGAATGGATAAATAAAATGTGGTATATACATACAATAGAATACTACTCAGCTTTAAGAACGAATACACTACAAACACACGTGATAACATGGATGAATCTTGAGAACCTTATGTTGAGTGAAGCAACCCAGGCATTGAAGGACAAATACTACATGACCTCAATGATATGAAATAAATAAACTAAGCTGCCTCAGAGAGCTAGAGACTGGATGATAGGCTTAAAGGAAAATGGGGGGTAGAGGAAGGATGTAAGCTGACACCTACATGGGTGAAATCTATGATAAGCTGGAGGTAAATATTTGTACAAGAAAGGGATGAAATGGGGGAATAGGGTTACCTTTGGGTGGGGCTTTGCAGGCTTGAGGGGGGCTAGGGATGGGAGGATGGGTAATATTGCCCAAGAAATTGGGGAAGGATGGGGCAACATACGAACATAGGAGATTGTCAGGTATTTGGTTGAGAGTATAATGCTAAGAAAACTTTTTCAAAAATATGATAAGGAAGGTTACCTATTTAAGATGCTTAAAGGGGATAATCCAATGCAGGACAGGCTCCTAGGGAGTATGTGAATGCTCATTTTGCCATAGTGGGGTATATCATTGGAAAGAGACCCATATAATGAGAGTGAAGGTATACCCCCATCCTGGGGAGGACTGATGTTCTCAAATAGAGGGAATTGTATCTCTCGAGAAAAATGGTGGCTCCCAGTGCATTAGGGCAGTTGAGCATGTCAGGCCGTCAACACTATTGCAAGTATCTCTGAACATGCCCCTTCAAGCAATGAAGATTGACTGTCACTGTGGGCCCTAAGAGCAGGGGGAAAGAGGTATTGAATAGATGGAACCAATGTAACTGTGTGGGCAATAGAAGTGTTCCACAAGAGTATGCAAGGATGGATATAAGAGATGTTAAATAACACCAAAAATATATAGGGGCTGATAGGCTAAAATGTTAATCATAATGTAAAACATAAGATAACTAAAAATTTAGAAAATTGTATAGTCTAAAATATAAACCACAATGTAAACCCAAATGTTACCTTATTTGAAAGCTATTGTCTCAATCTCTGTACATCAATTTCAGTAAATATAATATGAATATGTGAAAAGATTATTGCTGTGGAAGGGAAAAGGGTTTTATGTTGGATTGTGGGAGTACTGTATATTGTATATATGAATTACTGTGATCTAAAATTTTCATGAATATAAGCTTAATAATTAGGAAAAAAGAAAAACAAAAAGATAGGTAGACACTGAGGAAAAGACGGAAGTAGTTGCCTTGCCTATTTGCATACAGGGCAATATTTATTACAGTGATGGAAGGCAAAATATCAAAAACAAAGCTTTTGCATTTTAAATTTTTTGATACCCCAATTTATTTTTACCTTAATTTTTCTAAATTAATATGTATTCTATATCTAACCTTTAAACTCATCACTATATTACATTTTACTATTAATGGAACCTGGCAATATATTGGGCTTCACTTTTGAAGAAGTTTTGGATCACAGAGAGGTTCAACAATGGCAGGGAAGGAATACTGGTGTGGGATGTTATTGACAGGGGACACATGGTTGGCAGGGAGTTCTACAGGGCATATATGTAGGGTACTTAAAAATGTTTAGATATTTTCATAGTGGTTACAATTAAAAACAACAACTGAGGGAGTGCTGAGTTCCTAGCCAGGGGAGCTCTATCACAGTCCCTGAAGGAACAGCAACAATCCCCCAAGTACAATGGCAAAGACCAAAAAAGAAGGAAGTTCCAACAATGAGCCCTTGATACTAATGACTATGCTTGTGAGCCTGTGCACCTAAATAAGAACAAGGCCTAGAGCTGCAGGGTGCCTAAGATTTACCTCCTGAGAGCCTCCGTGTTGCTCAAATGTGGCCAGTCTTGAAGCGAAACTCAGCATGTTAATGTGTTGCCTTCCCCCCAGTGTGGGACATGACTCCCAGGGATGAGCCTCTCTGGTGCCAAGGGATTACTACCAAGTACCAGCTGACGATGTAACTAGAAAATGACCTTAAATAAAAGGGTCAACTCGGACCAACAGAATATCTCAGTCTACATATAATACCAGGAGTTAAAAATGCTTTTTGACCTGAATAAAAGGGGGAAATGTAAAGGACAAATGAGTTTATATGGCTATGAGTCTCCAAAAAGAGCCGGAAGGTTATCAGAGGGGTTGCCCTTATGCACACCTCAGCAGAGTCCCAGGGACAGATAAAGTAGATACAACCCCAGGTATTGGTTCTCCTGAGGGCTACAGAGACCCACAGGTTCTATGGTCATGGCAGATGGAGTTCAGCGCCATGTCATTTGGCCCTACTTTGGAGTTTGTGTTTCTGTGTGATGGAGCTGGACTTAGATGTGATCTTTGTCCACAAGTCTCTCCTGTTACTTTTACCGGAACTGTAGTTGGTGCTGGGGTTTAATGTGTACCCAGGGGACCTGAATCTCTGGACTGACCATGTGATAGCCAGGTCCTGAGCCTCAACAGACTTGCAACTCCTACACTCTGGTTTATTGGACTTACCCCACTCATCTAACATGGAGGTGAAGAACATCAACCACACCAGGGAGCAAGACTGCCTGCAGCTGAAAGCAGGAGAATTGCATCCAGCGCCCATCTGGAATCTAGGCCCCCTCTTGATATAGATGTGGAATGGACACAACCATTCTAAGGTCCACAGGATGGAGGAATAGAGTATGGATTAGAGTGGTCTTACTGATATTCTATTCATGAACTATTGTGATTAGTAATCGAAGAAAATGTGGCATTGGTGTGGAGAAAGTGGCCATGGTGGCTGCTGGGGGTAGGGAGTGGGAGGAAGAGATGAGATGTGGGCGTTTTTGGGACTTGGAGTTGTCCTGGGTGGTGCTGCAGGGACAGTTACTGCACATTGTATGTCCTCCCATGGCCTACTGGGTGGAATGTGGGAGAGTGTGGGCTATGATGTGGACCATTGACCATGAGGTGCAGTGGTGCTCAGAGATGTATTCACCAAATGCAATGAATGTCTCATGATGATGGAGGAGATGGTTGTTATGGGGGGAGGAGGGGGGGAGGGGGTTGGGTTTATATGGAGACCTCATATTTTTTGAATGTAATATTTAAAAAAGAAAGAAAGAAAAAAAATAAAAATAAAAAGTCCTTTAAAAAAAAAATCACAGGTTTGGGAGCCCATCTACCTCACAAGACTGTAAGTCCCTCCAAGACAGGGACTTATTCATCTTTCATTCACAGTATTCTGTCAGAGGAAACAATGTCTAGTAGAGCTTCATAAATACTTGTTGAACTGAGCTCATATTGGGTGTCAGACTATCAGGAGAAGAAAAAAGGGCACTGGCTGGAAACAAATTTGTGAGTCTGGGTCTAGAGAATGGGAGAGTAGAGATTGTCTGGGTCACCTATAGAGCCACTTTGAGGAAAAGCATAAAACAACTGGGCTTGTAAATGAGGCAAAGGGGGCTGTGAGTGCCTCAGAACCATGGATGAAGGGCCTCAGGATGTTTTACAAAACTCTGCAGGGGAAAAGACTCACTAAGAGATGCTCTGTTTAGAATATGGAAGCTACTAGTTCTGAAAGGAAACCACTTCCTTTACTCCTTGCTTATCAAAGATGCCCCAGATGCTCTATTCTAACCACTCTTTGCAGATGTGCTTGGTCTCCAGCTCCTTCAGCTACAGCTCTTCAACCTCTTTTTATGGAACTGAAATTGAACTGCTATCCGAAGAATCTCAGAGCACCTGTGTGGTAACTCTGAAAGCAGACACAGCTACCATTTGAAAAGATAGTAACAACATTTCATTTACATACCAATTTAATATTCACAAAAATTTTGGTGGTGTTTATGCAGTACCCCCTGAGATCCTGGCACATTTCATTTCATTTAATCTACACATTCACCCTGGGACTCTCCCTCTTCCTAAAATCCTTTACCCGCCCCACCCCCCAACCCCTACTACCTCCAGTACACACCTGCCCCTAGTAAATATCCACTCATCCTTCTGTGGTCAGTTCAAATATCCCTTCCTGAGGAAAGCCTTCATGAGCCTCCAGACTATGTCTAGTGCCCCTATAGATTGAGAAAATTGTCGATCTATATTATTTTGATGAATTAATGGAGATGCAAAAGTTTGTGCAGACTTTAACTGCCTTGCCTGGAATGTGACAATCCTTTGGCACATGTCTCAATGACAAAGCAAAACATCATTCTATTTATTTCTAAGTATATACCTTTAATATTCTAAAAAACCCTTGACTAGAAATACAGTAGGGAAATATTATTGATTTTACCTCTTGTGCAGAAAAAAGCTAACAGCACTCTTGAGACTGTTATCATTTGAAAGCCATGCTCACACAATTAGCCCTTGGCTGGTGTTTGGGAACTTGAATTTTAGGAGGCTTCCCACCATTCTCTGAAAAGAGTGGCTCACTGTGCCTCCACTATTTTATTTATGCTGAACACCTACTTTCCTTTGGAAATTTGGAATTTTGGTATATACTAGGAAAATGTGCCTACATGACTGACTCCTAAACAAACCATGGACTCGTAGGCTCAGGTATGCTTCCTTGGTAGACAACATTTCATACATTTGTCACAAAGCATTGCTGGAGAAATTAATCACTTCCTGTGTGATTAATGGGAGAGTATTCTTGGAAGCTTGCACTAGGTTTCCTTTGGACTTTGCCTCATGCACAATTTTTCCCTTTGCTGATTTTGCTTTGTTTCTCTTTACTGTAATAAATCATAGCCAAAAGTATGACGGTATGCAGGAATCCAGAGCACTCCTAGCAAATCACTGACCTTGGGAGTGGTCCTGAAAACCCTCAACACACCTCCCTAATGATTCTACAAGCAGCACAAATCTACTTCTCTTCTTTCATCCACCACTAGACACACTAATCGTCTCTTACTGGACAATAGCACTTAACTTCCTGCAATCATACTTGCCACAGTTCAATCCATTCTGTACACTACAGTCAGAGTTATCTTCCCAAAACCTAAGTATGGATATGTTGCCCTAATGCCTAATGCTATCTGGTGGCAAGAAGAACCAATGGATTTTCTCTTGTGTGTGGCATGTTCATATAATATAGTTCATAAGTTGGAAGTTTTTAAATAGAAGAATAATCAGAGAAAAAACTGAAAAGATATTCTGCTATCTAATTCTCAAAAATGCCTCAAGCCTAGACAGTCTCTGATGGACGAGTTATACCAGCTTCAATGAAAAGATAATTCCAATGTAATTTTAATGGTTTCAAACCATAGAAAACAGTGGAAAACCTCCCAATTCATTGAGCACTATTAATGTAACACCGATTCCAAAACCAGATGAGGATGATTCCAAAAAATATATATAGACCAAGGGACAGCAAGGTATAGTAGTGGATATAATCTGACCCATTGTCTATTTTTATATGGCTTATGGGCTAAGAATGTTTTTTTACATTTTTTAATGTTTGAAAACAACAAAAGAAAAATAATGTTTTTTGACATGAAAATTAAATTTAATTCAAAATTCAGTGTCCATAATTAAAGTTTTATTTGAACACAAATGTATTGATTGAGTATGGCTACTCACATACTACAACAGCAGAGTTGAGTAATTGCAATGGAGACTGAATGACCCACACAGTCTAAACTATTTACTACGTAGATCTTCACAGAAAAAGTTTGTCAACTCCTTATACAGATCAACCTCACTTATAAATGTTAAAAATCTTAATTTAAATCTTGACAAATTGAACCAAGCAATTCATTAAAAGAGAACAAAGCAAATAAGTGGGATTTGTTTCAACAATGCAAGGATAATTTCTCTCTAAAAAATCTTCTATTGTAATTGATAGTTTAAACAGATTAAAGGAGAAGAAAATCATGACCAATTCCAAAAATACATGTGATAAAATCCAACACCCATTATGAATTTAATAAAATTTTAAAAATCTTAGCAAGCTAAAAATAGAAGGTGTTCCCATCAATGCCCAATCAAACAAACTGAAACCATGTTAGATATTGCAAATCAACAAATTTAATATGCAAAATTTTTTATAAAAGTGACAGAAGGACTTGAGGAATAAAACAGAATTAGTAATTCTAAGAAGGTGTTATCATTCCTAGGGAAAATTTCCCTTTATTTTTTTTTTAACTTTTTTTTTAAGATTTATTTATTTCTCTCCCCTTCCCCCTGTTGTCTGCTCTCTGTGTCCATTCCCTGTGTGTTCTTCTGCATCCGCTTGCATTATCCTATGGCACTGGGAAATCGCATCTCTTTTTTGTTGCATCATCTTGCTGCATCAGCTCTCCATGTGTGTGGAGCCACTCCTGGGCAGGCTGCGCTTTTTTCAGGTGGGGTGGCTCTCCTTGCGGGGCGCGCTCCTTGTGTGTGGGGCTCCCCTACGTGGCGGACAACTCTGTGTGGCACAGCACTCCTTGTGTGTGGCAGCACTGTGCATGGGCCAGTTTACCACGCAGGTCAGGAGGCCCTGGAGATTGAACCCCAGATGCTCCATATGGTAGATGGATGCTCTATCATTTGAGTCACGTCCGCTTCTCAGAAAATTTCCCTTTAGAACCACTGCTGCCACTTTGCAAGAGGTCAGGAGTCTTACACTCCCACCAAAACTACAAGAGCCTGTAAGCCTGAACTCACCCATCACTGCAGCTGTGACAATCACAAACCACAAATACCACATTGTCAAGACTTCTGGAATACTTGCTGGAACTGTGTTGCTGGACCAACAATGAGTTGTTCTGTTCATCTGCCACTATCACTGCCATTGCTGGAGATAGCACCAGAAAGCAAGAATTAAGAAAAAACATCCTTTCTCCTTTCTTCTCACCTTCCAGTCTTTCATCAGTATCTCCCATTAATAAAACCTAACCAGGAAACTGGATGCGACTCAAGCAATCGAGCTCTCCTCTATCGCATGGGAAGCCCCAGGTTTGGTTCCTAGTGCTTCCTAAAGAAGACAAGCAAAACAGAGACCTGATGCAAAGAGCTGATGCAACAAGATGATGTAACAGAAACATAAGGAAGAAATCATAATGAGAGATACAACAAAGAAAGAAGTGGAGCTGGCTCAAGTGATTAGGCACCTCCCTCCCACATGGGAGGTACAGGTTTAGTTCCCAGTGCCTCCTAAAAAGAAGATAAACACACAATGAACAGACACAGCAAACGCAAACAACAAGGTGGTGGGGGGAGAAAAAAAAACTAACCAGAAGCCATCAAGCAAAGGAGAAGATAAATGTAGTTTTAAGGTTTCCAGAACTCTGACAAAGGGAGAAAAGCACAAAAGGAGTAAAGAGAACAGATAGAAAATAGGCAAATGACCAGCTCAGGTTAAATTTTTTATCTTGATACAGTACATGTACTAAACATTTAACAGAACTATTAGAAGTACTTCTATTAAAGTAAGTACCAGAGGCGGTGGACTTGGCCCAGTGGTTAGGGCGTCCATCTACCACATGGGAGGTCTGCAGTTTAAACCCCGGGCCTCCTTGACCCCTGTGGAGCTGGTCCATGCACAGTGCTGATGCGCACAAGGAGTGCCATGCCACGCAGGGGTGTCCCCCGCGTAGGGGAGCCCCATGCTCAAGGAGTATGCCCTGTAAGGAGAGCCACCCAGTGCGAAAGAAAGTGCAACCTGCCCAGGAATGGCGCTGCACACACGGAGAGCTGACGCAGCATGATGACGCAACAAAAAGAAACACAGATTCCCGTTCTGCTGACAACAACAGAAGCGGACAAAGAAGACGCAGCAAAATAGACACATAGAACAGACAACCAGGGTGGGGGGGAGGGGAGAGAAATAAATTAATTAATTAATTTTTTAAAATTACATAAAAAAAGCTTTTAAAAAATTAGAATATAGACTGTAAGCTTTATAACAACGTTAAATTGCCTGAACTTAAAAATTTCACTTAAGGTGGTTACATAAGTGGATATCCTTGTTTTCAAGAAATGTACAAGGCAGTTCAAAGAGCATGATATATACAGCCTATATCCAAATGTTCAGAAAATGGATTGATGGTAAATTATAGATAGATGATAGATAGATAATATATAGACAATGATAGATAGATAGATAGATAGATAGATAGATAGATAGATAGATAGATAGATAGAGACACAAAAAATTAATTTAGTAGATATGGGTATCTGGGAGGGTAAGTATGTTGGAGTTCTCTATGGGATTTGTAAATTTTTCTGTAAGTTTGAATGTACTTCAAAATAAAAAGTTGAAACAGAAAACAATATGTGAATACATATTATTTTAAAAGTTAATTTTATAAAAATATAAAAGATATAGATAAGTGAAAATTCTGATTCACATTACACACTTAAGATTTTTTCACTTTACTCAGAAAAAGGTAAACAGAACCAAAAGGAGATATCTGTAAATAGCATGAGATTTCATGAAATTTTCTTGTGCAACTGTGGGGATACATACATAAGTCCAAATTCTGCAAGGCAGGCTGCAAACCAGGGCTCTGATGAAGATCCTTGATGAGTTCCCAGGAGATGCTGGCTGTCTGAAGTTGAGATGGGAATTTTCCCTCTGAATGCTGAAATCACTTCCCCTTCAACTGATTGGGTGAGACAACACTCTTTACTGAAGGCAATCTCCTCAGTTTATTGTAGATGTAATCAGCCATCTATGCAATCAACTCACTGATTATTAAAGTTCATGAAATACATTTTGTATTACAATTAGCCCAGGGTTTGCTTGACCAGACAACCAGGCACCATTACCTGGCCAAGTCCACACATTAGCCTAACCATCACAGCTTGTTAGGGTGGGAGAAGAAAAGGCTAGAATGAGGGAAGGGGAGGGCTTACTGTCTGAGAGGAAGTAGAAGGCACTTTCAGTTTACACAGAAGTGTAAAGAAGTTACCAGGGCCTGTCTCTACTGCTGAGAGCATGATGTGGCTGCTCCAGTCTCTCATACTTGTCTTCTGCCTTGGCCCAGGTAAATATCTATGCAGACCCATCCAATTATTATGTCTACCCAGTTTTGTGCAGTGTGCTCAATCTAAATCACCTCTCTGCAGTTGTTTGTCTGTCCGTCTGTCTGCCAATGGACCAGGTAGGCTTACAGTGGTGTCTGACAAACTGAAGCCTCCACTCAACCTTGAATGCTAAAGACCTGAGATCATTCAGTGTGAACAACTTCAGTTATGCCTGCATTTAAGAGGAATATTTGCTGGGGCAGGGGAAATGAGCTTTTCTAAGACAAGGTCATGTTTTTTCTAAGATTTTTATGGTTTGGGCTCATATTTTTAGGTCATTAATCCAATGTGAGTCAGGTTTTTTTTATATGGTGAGAGGTAGGGGTCCAACTTCATTCTTTTGCACATGGATATCCTGTTTTCTCAGTACCATTTGTTAGAGACTATTCTTTCTCCATTCAACGGTATTGGCAACTTTTTTGAAAATCAATTGGCCTAGAACATGAAGATTCATTTCTGTACTCTCACTTCTTTTCCATTAATCTATAGGTCTATCTTTATGCCATACCACACTGTTTTGATTACTGTGACTTTGTAGGTAAGTTTTGATATTGGAAAGTGTGAGACCTCCACCTTTATTTTTCTTCTCAAGATGGTATTTGCTACTGAGAGCCTCTTTAAATTCTATCAATATATGAATTTGAAGTTCTGCTTTTTCATTTCTGCTGAAAAGACTGCTAGCATTTTGATAGGGATTACATTGAACCTGTAGATCACTTTGGGTAGTATTGATATCTTAACAATATTAAGCAGTCCAATTCGTGAACACAAGGTATCTTACCATTTATTTAGGTCTTTCATTTCATTTCTTTCAGCAGTGTTTTGTTGTTATCCACATACAAGACTTTCACATTCTTGGTTAAATTTAGTCCTAGGTGTTTTATTCTTTTGGATGCTATTGTAAATGAAGTTGTTTTTCTTAATTTCTTTTCCAGATAATTCATTGCTAGTGTATAGAAATACAACTAACTTTGCTTGTTGATTTTTTATCCTGCAATTTTACTGAATTTGTTTATTGGCTCTAATAGCTGTTGTGTGGATTTTTAGGAATTTCTATATAAAAGATCATGTTGTCTGTGAATAGGGATAGTTTGTCTTCTTCCTTTCCAGTTTGTAAGCTTTACATTTCTTTTTCTTGCCTAATTTCTCTGGCTTGATCTTCCAGTTACAATGTTGCATAGAAGTGGCCAAAGTGTGTATTCTTGTCTTGTTTCTAACCTTATGGGAAAAATTTTTCAGTCTTTCACCACCGACTATGATATTAGCTGTGCATGTTTCATAAATGCCATTCCATCAGGTTTATTAAATGTTTTTTATTATGGATTTATTTTCAGTTTATTAAATGTTTTTTATCAAGGATTTTTTAAAATGCTTTTTCTGCATCAATTGAGATGATCATGTGGGTTATATTTTCCTCAATTCTATTAATTTGTTATATTAAATAGACTGATTTTCATATGTGAAGTCACACTTAGGTCCCTGGGATAAATCCCTCTTGGCCATGGTATAATACCCCTTTAATATGCTCCAGGATTCAGTTTGTAAGTATATTTTTAAGGACTTTTAATTTATATTCATAAGGTATATTGATCTGTAGATTTCATTCCTTGTGACGTATTTGTCTGACTTTGGTATCAAGATAATGCCTCATAGAGTGAGTTAGAAAGTGTTCCCATGATGATGCACACCCCTATCCCAAAAAGCAACAATTATCTACAACTACAAGCAAAACACTTCCTTCCCTCTGCCCCATAAAATCTAAGTTCCCTCCCCATCTGAAGCAGAGTGGGCTTTACCATTCCCAAATCCTCAAGACTGAAAAATAAGCAAACATAAGAGGGTGGGGGGGGGGCTGTATGCAAACATGGACTAAAGTAGACCTATTATCATTCAAGTAATGAAAGAACTTGTAACGTGGATATAAAGATAGCAGTTACCAGAGATTCTGAGGGGAGGGGAAGGGAAGAATAGGTAGTACACAGGGCAATTTTGGGGCACTGGAATTGTTTTGCATGATATCACAATGATGGGTATAAGCCATTATACATCTTGTCAAAACTTATAAAATTGTTTGGTGCAAAGTGTAAACCATAATGTAAATATAGACCAGGGGTTTTTAAAAAGGAGTCTGTGAGCTTGAATTTAAGTTAAAAAAAACATTATTCTTGTGGGGATATGTTGGTGTGGGTGCGATATAATTATTAAATAATACACAGTATAATATGGACATACTAAGGGTCTGTGGTTTTCTCCTGACTGGCAAGGGGGTCTATGGAACAAAAAGAATAAGAACCCCTGCTATAGACCATGGTTAGTAGCAATGTTTCAATATTTGTCCATCAATTATAACAAATGTACCACAATAATGTAAGACGTTATTAATAAAGGGAAATGTTAGAGGCAGAGGAGGGATATATAGGAATCCCTTATATTTTTATGTAACTTTTCTGTAATCTAAAACTTCTTTAAAAATAAAGTTTTTTTAAAAAAAGATACCATAAGAAGTGAAAAAAAGAAAAGAAACAAAAATGGCCCTTCCTTTTCTATTTTTGGAAGAGTTTGAGAAGGATTGCTCTTTAAATGATTGGTAGAATATACCAGTGAAGCTATCGTGCCCTGAGATTTTCTTTATTGTTAGGTGTTTTGTTGTTGTTGTTGTTGAGGGAAGAAGAGATCTGATGTGGGGGGCATTTTCTGGACTTGGAGTTGTCCTAAATGATATCGCAGGGTCAAATGCTGGACATTATATATCCTGCCATAACCCACTGAATGGACTGGGGGAGAGTGTAAACTACAATGTAAACTATAATTCATGTGGTGCAACTGTGCACCAAAATGTATTAATCAAATGCAATGAATGTGCCACACTGATGAAAGAGGTTGTTGATATGGGAGGAGTGGGTGAGGTGGGGTATGGGGTATATGGGAACCTCTTATATTTTTTTTAATGTAACATTTTTTGTGATCTTTAAAAAAATACAATTTAAAATAAATTTTAAAATACAAAAAAATGAAAAGAAAAATTGTAGTACAAAAAAAAAAAAGAAGCTTTAGATTACATAAATGTTACATAAAAATATAGGGCATTCCCATATGCCCCACTCCTTCACCCTCTCACACTTTCCCACATTAACAATATCCTTCATTAATATAGTACTTTGTTACAATTGATGAACACATATTGAAGCATTGCTACTAACTGTGGAATATAGTTTTCATTACAGTTTACACTCTGTCCTGCACAATTTTGTAGGTTATGGCAAAATATATAATGGCCTTTATCGTCATTGTAATGTCATACAGGACAATTCCAATATCCTGAAAATTCCCCCATATTACACCTATTCTTCCCTCTCCCTCTCCTTAGAACCTCTGGTGGCCACTGCCTTTACATCATTGATAAAAGTTCTTCCATTGCAAGAATAGTAAGTCTATAACGAATAATAGTAAGTCCATTGTTCATTCCCCAGTCTTGAGGATTTGGGGATGGTGATGTACTCTCTTTTTCTAATTGACAGGGGGCTTAGATCCCACGGAGCCGATGGATGGAACTATCTTGCTTGAAGTTGCAGACATTCTCTGTTCCTTGGGATGGACCTTGTCCATCACTATCTCCTTATTAGTTGTCCTGGGTGAGTCCAGTGAACTGGAGAGTAGGTGTAACTCTGCTGAGATTCAGTGCTCTTTTGGTAGGGTTTTGATTACTAATTCAGTCTCTTGTTTATAGGCCCATTCATATTTTCTATTTCTTATTGAGTCAGTTTTGATAGTTTCCTAGGAATTTGTCTTTCCAGGAATTTGTTCATTTCAACTAGGTTATCTATTTTGTTGGCATACAGTTAGTCCTCGTATTCTCTTATAAGCCTTTCATTTCAGTAAGGTCAGTAGTAATTTCCCCACTGTCATTTCTCATTTTATCAATTTGAGTCTTCTCTCTTTTAATCTTAGTCAATCATGCTAAAGGTTTATGAATTGTGTTAATATTTCAAAAGAGCTAACTTTTGGTTATGTTGATTTTCTCTATTGTTTCTCTAGTGTTTATTTCATATATCTCCGCTGTAATCTTTATTATTTCCTTTCTTCTGCTAGCTTTGGGTTTAGTGGGCTCTTATTTTTCTAATCCCCTTATGTATACAGTTAGGTTATCAATCTGAGATCTTTCTTCTTTTGTAATGTAGAAATTTCCATCTATACATTTCCCCCCCCCCCCCAAACTGTAGTTCACAGTTAGTAGCAATGCTTCAATATGTGTTTTATCAATTGCAGCAAATGTACCAAACTAATGAAAGATATTAATGTGGGAAACTATGGGAAGGGGAGGAGGTGGGGAATACGGGAATCCCCTATATTTTTATGTAACATTTATGTAATTTAAGATTATTTAAAAATTAAGAAAACTAAAAAATTTTCCCTCTGAGTACTGCTTTTGCTGCAACTGATAAATTTTTGTAAATTGTTTTGTTTTTATTCATCTCAAAGTATTTTTTAATTTCCCTTGTGATTTTTTTTACCATGAGTTATTTAAGATTATGTTGTTTAATTTCCACATACTTGTGAATAAGGTAATCATCATGTAGCCCAGTAAATGAAATAAGGGAGACAGACATTGCATATAATAATTATATCTGAGTTTAGGAGGCTGAGAGTTAAAATTTTGGTATACAACATTAATTTAGCATAAAATCAGTTGCATTTCTGTTGCAAGAAGCTTATGATTTTAACCTTCTAAAATTTATTGGGATTTGTTTTGTGGCTAACTTATGGTCTATCCCAAAGAATGTTCTATACGCTCTTGAAGGAAAAAAAGTATATTCTGCTGTGTTGGGATGGAGTGCTCTACATGGTCTAATTGGTTTATAATTTGTTCTAGTTCTCTATTTTCTTATTGATCTTCTAATTGTTCTATCCGTTATTGAAAGTGAGGTATTTAAGTCTCCACTTATCATTGTAAAACTATCTATTCCTCCCTTCGGTTCTGTCCATTTTTGCTTCATAATTTTATGGCTCTATTCTTAGGTGCATATGTGTTAATAATTGTTATATATTCTTGATGAATTGACTCTTTTATCAATATATAATGTCTTTTTCTGTCTTTTGTAACAGTTTATGGCAACTTTTTTTTAAGGAGGTACTGGGGATTGAATGCAGGATTACATACATAGGAAGCAGGTGTCCAACAACTAAACCACACCCTCTTCCCTGTGACAAATGTTTTTGTCTGATATTAGTATAGCCACCTCAGCTCTCTTTTAGTCATTATTTGCATGTAAAATATTTTCCATCCTTTCATTTTCAACCTATTTTTAATTTGGATCTAAGTTGAGTCTCTTATAGATATTATATAGTTGGATCACAGTTTTTGTTATCAATTCTGCCACTCTCTGCCTTTTAGTTGGAGGGCTTAATCCTTCTACATTAAATATAATTATTGACAGGGAAAGATTATTTCTGCTATTTTATTTTTTCTTCATGTCATTTTTTTTCTTCAGTTCCTCCATTACTTCCCTTTTTAGTGTTTAAACAATTTTTTGTAGTGTATCTTTTTTATTCCTTTCATATTTTCTTTTCTGTATATTGATTATAATAGCTATTTCCTTAATGGTTACCCTGGTGTTATAAACAACCTCTTTTAACAATCTGTTTTGAATCAATATCACCTAAGCATCAATAGTTTACAAAAACTACACCTGTACAACTCTGCCCCACCTCCTTTATGATGCTGTTTTCACAGAGTACATCTTAATATATTGTGTGCCCAATAATATAGATTTATGTTGTGGCAGTTTCTTCTTATTTATGAATTCCAAAAAGAAATATAGATTATTTTTGTAAACTGCTTTGTTCTTCTGGTGTGATAACCCTTTGATTGTATTAGATTCAGCTGAGATGTCTGATCAAATTAATATTAGGGCTTTGATACAACTACATCAGAGTGCTACTTAGCATTGAGTCCCAGCCCCCTTGGGGATAAAACAGATCTCACACAGAAGTAAACACACAGAGAAGAAGAACACAGAAGAAGAGAGACAGCCCATTAGACAAAGCAGAGGCCCTGGAAAAAGAGATGAGCCTGATAGTTTACAGTTGACCTTGTGAAGAGACCAAAGCAGCTGAGCCTGGAAAGAGATGAGCCCCAGGAAGAGAGACAAGACTTATGCTAGCCTACAGCTGAGAGCGGAAGGAGCTGGGACCATGGAGTCTTAGGAAGAAGAGGAAGGCTGAAACCTCATAGAGACCAGCAGTCATCTTGCTCCAAAACACTGCAACAAAATCTGGTGAGAGAAGTAACATATGCTTTATGACCTTGTGACTGTAAGCTTCTTCCCCACATAAATACCCTTTATAAAAGCCAACAGATTTCTGGCACTTTGCATCAGCACCCCTTTGACTGACTAAAACATATATTATTGTTTCATGCCTTTGTCTTTTAAATGATATAGGGAAAAAATAGAAGCTGCACACCAAAAATATAATATAAAATATGATAATACTGGATTTTGTATTTATCTGTGTTATATTTATCTTTATTTATTTGTACGCCTTTGAGTTAGTGTCTAGTGTCCTGTCATTTTTACCTGAGGAATTCCCTGTGGCATTTCTTGTAGGGCCTGACCACTAACAATTAACTCCTTCTGCTTCATATTATCTGGGAATGTCTTAAGTTTTGCTTCAAAATGTTTTACCAGATGTAAATTTTTAGTTGACACTTTTTTCTTTCAGTATTTAAAATATGTAATCTCACTATCTTCTGGCCTCCATGGTTCTGATGTGAAGTCACTGTTTATTCTTACTGAGGACCCCTTATACATGATGAGTGGCCACACCCTTGCTGCCTTGGAGATTCTGTCTTTGTCTTTGTCATTCAACAGTTTCCTTAAACTGTATCTCAATGTGGACTTCTTTGTGCTTATCCTTCTTGGAGTTCACTGAGATTTTTGAATGTGTATAGTCATGCTTTTTATCAAATTTTTAAAGTTTTTGGCCATTACTGTTTCAAATAACCTTTTTTTTTTTTTTCTTCCCCTTTCTCACTCTCCTCTCCTTATGGAATTTCAACATGTATATGTTGGTCCAATTAATGGTGTCCCACAAATCTCTTAAGCTGTGTTCATTTTTCTTCATTCTCTTTACTTTCTACTCCTTAGACTAGATCATTCCAATTGTTTCTCTTCAAGTTAACTGATTGTTCCACCTGCCTGCTCAGATTTGCTCTAGTTAATTTTTTCATTTAATTATTGTACTTTTCAGCTCTAGAATTTGGTTTCTTTTTATAATTTCCATCTTTTTATTCATTTTCTCTATTTTGTTGAAATTTGTTCTCCTGGTTTCCTTTAATTATTTATCTATCATTTCCATTAGCAATTTGATCATATTTAAGATAGTTGATACAAAGTATTTTTCTCATAAGTCTACTGTCTGTGCTTCCTTGGTGACAGTTTCTGTTAGTTTCTCCTATTAATGGGCCACACTTTCTTATTTGCATTCTTTGTAATTTTTGTTGAAAACTAGATATTTTGAATATTATAATGTGGTAACTCTGGAAGTCAGATTCTTCCCCTTACCAGGATTTTTTTTTTTTACTTTGTGTGTATGTGTGTGTGTCTGTGTTGGGGTTTTGTTTGTTTGTTTTGCTTATTCTGGGTTGTAGAGGCTTTTTTGTTTATTCTTTACAAATGATTTTGTAAAGACTGTATTCTTTGTCATGTGTACCCTCTGGAGTCTGCTCTTTTAGTCTATGATCAGCTAATTTATTTTAAGGTTTATTTTTTCTTCTCCCTTCCCAATATGGCTCCCTCGTCTGTCTGCTCACTGTTTGCACTCTTTGTCTGCTTTCTGTGTTGGCTCACTGTGTCTGCTCACTGTATCTGCTCGTTGTATGCTCTCTGTGTCTGCACTGTGTCTGCTCATCTTTAGGAGGCACTGGGAACCGAGTCCAGGAACTCCCATGTGGGAAGTGGGTGCCCAATTGCTTGAACCACATTCACTCCTCCAGTTAATGTTTTAACAGAGATTTCTTTAAATGCCTGGAGAAAATTAAATCTCTCCCAGTCTTTGTAGATTAGCTCTGTGTTAAAGCACTCCATCAACACTTGGCCAGGCTGCCTACCACTCTGCCTTGGCCTTCACTTCCTACTTAAAGATCATTTCACTTTCACAGCTGTAAGTGAAAGTTTAGGGTCTTCTCAATTTTTTTCTGGACATGTGTCCTGACCTGACCTATTCTAAATTCCCCCAGGATATTAGGCAATTTTCAATGCCTTCATTCTCCGAAGAATCTCTCTCCACAGCTTTTCCTTTCAGGATTCTGGTATATCTACCATTTGCCTCAGCTATAATTTTTTGCATCAAGTAGCAGTGGTTGTTCATTTGTCATTTCTCAGTGTATTCAAGGAATGCCCTCTGTGCAACCACATTTCTACCTTGACAGAGTTCCAAGTCAGGAAAAACAACAAGTGCTTTGAATTAGTCCTACAGGCAGCCCCAGCCAGGTCAAGACAGACAAATCCTTAAGACCAACGTCTGCTTAGATACTTCAGATCAAGAACTAGGGTCCCATACTAGGAACACAAGCTGCCATTTTCAAGACTGCTGCCAAGTCAGAGAGGGTGGCAGATCAAGTGCAAACAATAACACTGCAAAGTACTACCCAATTTTTAGATGCCTCTTTTTTGATTCAACATTTGCTTGGTTGCTGTGGACCTTACACAATTTTCCAAAGTTCCAACAAAATTTATCCTGACCATTTTTGCTCATTTTTTTTTCAGTGTTTCTGCATAGGGACAGTACATTGAAATTACCTACTCTCCCATTTTCACTGTCACCCTTCCTTAGATTTTTGGCCAGCAATTTCAACAAAGCAGTCACTATGCCCCTGAAATCCCTCATCTCTTTGATGCTAAATCTACCCCCACCATGCCCATTAATGGTACTGAATAATCCTCAGCACCTTCTTTTTCTGTTACTGGGTTACACATGCTGAGCATCATTGGAGAAAGTCACAAAACCACACTGACCCCACCAGTGATGCCTGCCAGCTAACCTTGGACAAGTACCTTCACTGCTCTTACACTTATTTATTGATCACTTGTCAGTTTAGTAACTAATAGCCCACAGTAGTTGTTACACTTCTCATGCATAACCCTCCTGGCCCCTAGCAGATCTACTTCTCTGGGAATAAAATTGAGGCCAACCAATTTGAACCACCTCAACCTCTCCACATTTTTCATCCAAATCTCTTGAGAGCTTTATGCTCATTCTTTGGGTCTCTAAGAAAGGGACCCACCTCTATCCAAATTAACTACTCCGCTTGTGTTCAAAGTTCCACCCTGACTACTTCCTCAGAGATGACACTCTATTTCAAATAGTACTTTCACCATATCTTTAGTCTTTCCCTCTCCAAACCTGATATCTTCCCTCTATTCCAAATTTACTCAGGACTTTATCACCCTAAAGAATAAATCCCACACTACCTCACCCTGTGTTTTTCCTTCTTCTTTATTAAATAGTTAGAGAAATTAGCCTCTACATTCTGCTCTTAGAACCTCACCACCCACTCACTTCTCAGCTCTCAAAATCTGATTTCCACAATCCTTACAACGGAAACTGCTATTTTAGAAGTTATCGACTGTTTTAGTTTCCTTGACTGCTCAAGCAAATACCATGCAATGTGTTGACTCAAACAATGGAAATTTATTAACTCTTATCAGATCTACTTCTCTGAGAACAAAATTGAGGCCAGCCAATGTGAATCATCTCAACCTCTCTACCTTTTACCTCCAAATGTCATGAGACCTTTATCCTATTTTTGAAGCTAGGAAAAAGTCTAAATCACAGCATTATTGGGACAATGCTTTCTTCCCAAAGATTGGTGTTCTGCAATGATCCTTCATTCTGGGCTTCTCTGTCATATGGCAATGCACATGGCAGCTTCTCCTAGTCTCTCCTTTCTCAACTTCTGTGTTCTGTTGACCTTCAACTTCTTACTTCCCATGGCTTTGTCCCTCTGTCTGAATTTCATTCTGCTTATGAGAGATTAAGACCCATCACACCTTAACTGAAGTAACATCATTAAAAATCCTACTTATAAATGGGTTCACATCCGCCAGAATGGATTAAATTTAAGGACATGTTCCTTTGAGGTACATACAACCCCAACCCACCACACCAGCTATCTTTTTTTTTTTTGAGAATTTATTTCTCTCCCCTTCTCCCCCCCCCCCCCCCGCCCCTCCTCCCCGTTGTCTGCTCTGTGTCCATTCACTGTGTGTTCTTCTGTGACCGCTTCTATACTCATCAGCGGCACTGGGAATCTGTCTTTCTTTTTGTTGCATCATCTTGCTGTGTCAGCTCTCCGTGTGTGCGGCACCATTCCTGGGCAGGGTGCACTTTCTTTCGCACTGGGTGGCTCTCCTTACAGGGTGCACTCCTTGCGCATGGGGCTCCCCTATGCAGGGGACACCCCTGCATGGCATGGCACTCCTTGTGTGTATCAGCACTGCGCATGGGCCAGCTCCACACAGGTCAAGGAGGCCCAGGGTTTGAACCATGGACCTCCCATGTGGTAGGGAGATGCCCTATCCATTGGGCCAAGTCTGCCTCCCTTTTTTTTTAAGACTTATTTATTCACTTATTTTTCCCCCTTCTTCTCCTCCTGCCCTGCTGTTTTTGTGTGTGTGTGTGCTTCTTTCTTTTTTTTTGCTGTCTGTGTTGCCTTCTCTTCTCATTTTCTCTCCTCTAGGATTCACCAGGATTCTATCCTGGAGATCCCTGATGTAGAGAGAGGTTCCCTGTCAATTGTGCCACCTCAGTTCATGGTTTCTGCTGTGCTTCACCTTGACTGTCCCCCTGTCTCTTTTTGATGAGTCATCATCTTCTGTGTGACTCACTTGTGCAGGCACTGGCTCACCACACAGGCACTTGCACAGGCACTGGCTCACCATGCAGGCATGTATTCTCTTCTTTTTCACCATTGGCCCCAGGGATTGAACCTGTGTTGTCCCATATGGTAGGTGGAAGCTCTATCACTTGAGCCACATCCACTTCCCAACACACCAACTATCTTGAACATGTTTCCCTGAGGTACATAAACAGCCCCAAACCACCACACAAACTATCTCCCAACTGTCAATATCAAGAACTTTTTCTCATAAAAATAATCATTCTAAATGAGATTGAAATATTTTCCTTAATATAATTATTTCCATTTTATTTTTTTATTTAGCATTGAGCAATGCAATATGATCCAAAAAGGCATGGTTAAGATATTTTGATGTTACTGGTGACTTTCTTTCCAAGCACCTAAAAATTAGATCCTCTGAAAAACTGATAGTTTTACAGAGGAACAATAAATTAATGTGAAAATTTACTTACAAGTTATAACCTAATTATTACACCTGCTATCTTGTAATCTAGAAGCCTCAAAAGATTAGGAAATCTTAGGATTCTCATTTTCAAATCTTTCATATACTTAGTCTCAACAGATTCATTGCTTTTTGTATACTTCCATGTCTCTCTGCCTTGTTCACATTTGCCCCACTTCCCAGGATGTCCTTATCTTCCTTAAAGGCCCAATTCATGTTGCCTCCTCTTTATGGCTTTCTCTGAGGAAGCATTAATTGCACATTCTTTTGTGTCTGTTTGTGCATTTTCTCAGTGCTCCTTGTTATGTTGTAAGGTAATTATTTGACTTCCTCATCTGGACTCTGATCTCCTCAAAGGAAATATCTAAACCTTATGCCTGGCACATAGCAGGTGCTTGGTAAATGCTTGCTAAATCACTCAGAGTTGTATAAGTTTATTCCTTACTGGAGATGTTCTACCTGGTATTTTCTTAGGTCCAGAAAAATGGCCCAACTCAATTATTAGCATGGTAACTAGCAACCTACAACTTTCCCTTGTCAAGACAGGTCTCAACAGAGCTAATTGTGGTCTGGGATGTGGGACATCCTCTAAATCTACAGGTAGTGCAGCTTTTGTTCTTTTCTTTTAGTCCTTCACACTGACCTTGTTTCATGTTGAGCTGAAGAAGCCAGCTATATTCTCTTTCCTATAGATGGGCTTCAACCAGTCCCCCAGGTAAGAAACCCCTAAGTTTCCTTTGACTTATCCCTTTTTAAGAATCAGCTCAGTCTTACCTTTCTCCTCTCATTCCTAAAATGTTACTTTCTTTGTCCTCCCTTCTTCTCATGACAAAAAAGTTCCATGTTTATTGACACCATCCAAAATAAAATCTCAGTTTTTCATGCAGTCATTCAAGAGTTTTGACATTCTAATTCCAATCTATTTTGCACCCATTGGTTTTCCTGGGTCAGATTCTGGATGAATGAATAACTATCTAAGCACATTTTTCGTATCCCCCCAAAAACTTACAGTCCAGTGGGTGAAAGAAACCTGTAAACAAATGTACCCCAATTGTCCACTGATTCTATACTCCACAGTGGATGGGCAGGACATCAGCACCACCCCCGAGACCCAAGTGGCCCCCAGTGATTTATAATGGTCCCCAAAGGGATGCTTCCCACAGGCCCCAAAAGCAACCAGTAAGCCCCATCCACTATGGTGCATCTTCCAAATTCTTAATCTCCTCATCTGGTAACAGTCCTCCAAATCTGCTACCAGCAGAGCCACTTGACACATCTTCCTTGCCTATCCCAAGAACATCAATATTCATAGCAAGGATGCTAGCCCATGATGCTCCAAACATCACTAGGACCAAAAAAAGCAGCTCTGCTTGTGTCAAAGTCTCATAAAGGATCTTTTGATTGTTTCTGTAACTTTTAAAAAATTTATTCTAGTAAAATGTGCTGTTTTAACCATATTCAAATATATAATTCAATGCTGTTAATTACATTCACAATATTGCACTACTATCACCACCATCTGTTACCAAAACTTCCCCATCACCTTAAACAGAAACTCTGAACCAGTTAAGCATTGACTCCCAATTCCCTTCACCATCCCAACCCCTGGTAACCCGTATTCTAGTTTCTGACTCTACATATTTGCTTATTTTAATTATTTTGTATCAGTGATATCACACAATATTATCATATTTGTCCTTTTATGTCTGGTTTATTTCACTAAACATGATGTCTTTGAGGTTCATCCTCTTGTTAAATATGTAGAACCTCATTCCTTTTTAGGGTTGAATAATATCCATTGTGTGTATACACATTTTTCATATCCATTAATCAGTTGATGGACACTTGGGTTGCTTCCATCTTTTGGCAATTATGAATAATGTCACTATGAACACTGGTGTGTAAATTTCAGTTCAAGTCCCTGCCCTCAGTTCTTTTGGCTATATACCTAGAAGTAGGATTGCTAGGTTATATGGTAATTCTATACTTAACTTTTTGAAGAACTGCCAAACTGTTTCCCACAACTGTTCTATTTTACATTGCTAGCAAAAATGCACAAGTGTTCCGACTTCTCTACAGCCTCTCCAACTTTGCTTATTTTTTTATTTTTTAATAGCAGTTATTCTTGTAGGTGAGGAAAATATCTCATTGTGGTTTTGTTTTGTATTTTTCTAGTGGGAAATGATGAGCATCTTTTCATGTCCTTTTTTTATCTTCTTTGGAGAAATGTCTATTCAAATCTTTTGCCTGTATTTTACTTGGGTTATTTGCCTTTTTGTCATTGAGTTGTAGGATTTCTTTATATTCTAGATATTAAACCTTTATTGAATATGTGGTTTCCAAATATTTTTCCCATCCTATAGCTTGTCTTTTTACTTTTATGATGAAGTCTTTGGTGCACAAAAATTTTTAATTTTGGTGAAGTCCCATTTATCTATTTTTTTTTCCTCTATTGCTCATACTTTTGGTGTAAAGTTTAAGAAACTATTGTCTAACACAAGGTCCTAAAGATGCTTCCTTATGTTTTCTTCTAGGAGTTTTATAGTTTTGATTCTTATATTGAGGTTTTTTATCTATTTTGATTTCATTTTTGTATATAGTGTGATATAGGGGTCCACATTCATTCTTTTGCATAAGTATATCCAGTTTTTCCAGCACTGTTTTTTGAAGAGACTATTCTTTTCCCATTGAGAGACTTGGCACCCTTTCCATAAATCAATTGGCCTTAGATGTGAGCATTTATTTCCTTGTGCCAAAACCATGCTGTTTTTTTTTTAAAGTAAATTCAAACTTATAGAACACTTATAAAAATAATACATACCCCATACAGAGAACTCCAATGTACCCCTATTTTAGTTTTTACCCCATTTTCACATTATTCTATATAATTATCCATCTGTCTGTCTAAATATCTATCTACCTATTTTTCAATGCATTATTTAAACACTGTGTGTAAGTTCTATATATTACCTAAGAACAAGATTATTGACTTATGTAACCACCTTAAGCGCAGTTACCAAGTTCAAGCAATTTAACATTGATATAAAACTTAAAGTCAATATTGCAATGTTTCCATATGTCTCAATAATGTGCCTTTGAGCCTTTACTCCTTCTTTGCTAGATCCCATCAAGGAGCATGTATTGCACTTTTTTTTTTAAGATTTATTTTTCATTTATTTCTCTCCCTCTCCCCCCCCCCCCCCAGTTGTCTGCTCTCTGTGCCCATTCACTTTGTGTTCTTCTGTGTCTGCTTGTATTCTTGTCAGTGGCACCGGGAATCTGTGTTTCTTTTGGTTGTGTCATCTTACTGCATCAGCTCTCCATGTGTGCAGCGCCACTCCTGGGCAGACTGCACTTTTTTCAAGGGTGGCTCTCCTTACGGGGCATACTCCTTGCATGTGGGGCTCTCCTACACGGGAGACACCCCTGTGTGGCACGGCATTCCTTACATGCATCAGCACTGCATGTGGGTCAGCTCACCACACAGGTCAGGAGACCCTGGGTTTGAACCCTGGACCTCCCATGTGGTTGGCATGCACTCTATCCATTGAACCAAATTTGCTTCCCATGTATTCCATTTAATTGTCATGTCTCTTTACCTTCCTTTTCTTTTTATAAATTAGGCGAATACATACACAATATATATTTTTCATAATTCAACCAATTGAAAACATGTGAGTCAATGTGATTAATCACATTCAAAATATTGTGATACCTTCATTATCTTTCATTACTAACACTTTTCCAACTCCCTAAACAAGAACCTTATACCCATTATGCATTGGTACCCCACTCCTCCTGTCCCCTACCCTTGGCAACCTGTACTCTAATTTATATCAATACAAGTTTATAAATTCTTTGATATTTTCTTTGTAGTTACCATGACATTTAATTTAAATGTTACCATGACATTAATTTAAATCCATACCAATCTTGTTTGCTTTGATACCAACTTATATTCAATAGTATACAATAATACACACAAACTATGTTACTATAACTTTCATCCACTTAGTTTTACATATAAAAATTACAGGGAAGCAGATATGGCTCAATGTATAGAGCTTCCACCTACCATATAGGAGTTCCAGGGTTTGATACCCAGGGCCTCCTGGCCCATATGGTGAGCTGGCCCGTGTGGAGTGCTGCCACACACAAGGAGTGTCACCCCACACAGGGGTGGCCCCTGCACATGGAGTGCTGCTCCGCACAGGAGGGCAGACCACTCAGGAGTAGGTGCCGCCCACATGGAGAAGCTGATGCAGCACGATGACAAAAGAGAGACATAGAGAAGAGACAATATGAGGTGCAGCAAACTAAGGAGCTGAAGTGGAGCAAGAGAATGGTCGCCTCTCCAGAAGGTCCCAGAATGGGTTCCTGGAGCTGCCTAATGAGAATACAATAGACACAGAAGAACACACAATGAATGGACACAGAGAGCAGACAACAGGGGCAGGGAGGGGGGAGAAATAAGAAAAAATTACGTGTTTGGGGAATGGATGTAGCTCAGTGGTTGAGCACCTGCCTCCTATGTACAAGGTCCCAGATTCAATCCCTGGTACCTCCTAAAAGAAAAAGAAAAAATTACATCTTTTTATTGTTTGACTCCATCTATAGTGAAGTATAAATATAAATAAATTAGAAAGACAGAAATAGAATAGCAGCTATGTACAGCAGGGGAAGCATTGTCCTATTGACAGGTGATTACTAAGGAGTAGAGCTTTTCTGGATTGTTTTTTTAATTGTTATTATTATTATTGGAATAATGAAAATGCTCTAATAATGATTGAAGTGATGAATACACAACTATGTGATTATATCAATTACCATTAATTGTACACTTTGAATGGATTGCATGTTTTTTTAATATGTATCAATAAAATTGATTTAAAAATTTGCAACAATAAGAAATTTACATTGATTTCCAAACCTCTAATATAGCATTACATTTCTTGAATTTGCCTTTTGCATCCTGTAGGAAGTAAAAACTGAAGTTACAAACCAAAAGTACAATTGTACATTTATATTTATTTTTATCCAAGTCCTTACCCTCACCAGCTACAATTTCATGAAGCTTCAATCTTTTATGTATTGTCTTTTGCTTTCACACGCAGAACTTGCTTTAGTATCCCTTGTAGGACCATTCTAGTGGTGATGAACTCTCTCAACTTTTGTTAACCTGGGAATGTCTTCATCTCTTCCTCATTTTTGAAAGACATTTTTGCCAGATATAGAATTGTTGTTTGGCATATTTTTGCATTCAGGACTTTAAATGTATCTTCCCACTGCCTTCTCACCTCCATGGTTTCTGATGAGAAATCCGCACTTAATCTTACTAAGGTTCCCTTGTATGTGGCACATTGCTCCTCTCTTGTGACTTTCAGAATTCTGTCCTTATCTTTGACATTTGACAGTCTGATTATGTCACAACATGGGTCTGTTTGGGTTTCTCCTGTTTGGAGTTTGTTGAGCATATTAAATGTGTGTACGCATGTCTTTCTTTAAAGTTGGGAAGTTCTCAGCCATTATTTCTTTGCTTATTCTCTCTGTCCCCTTCACTCTTTCTTCTCTTCTGGGACTCCATAATGTGCAATATCTCCACATTGCAGATATTGGTAGCTTGATGATGTCCCACAGGTTCCTCAGGCTCTGTTCTCTTTTCTTCATTCTTCCTTTTTCCTGCTCCTTAGAGTGAATGGTTTCAATTGTCTTATCTTCAAGATACTGATTCTTTCTTCTGACAGCTCCGATATGCTGTTGAATACCTCCAGGGAATTTTTAATTCTATTACTTTGGACATTGGCTCTATTTGGTTCCTTTTCATAACTTCCATTTTTCTATTGATATTCTGTTTGTATTCATTTATTGTTTTTCTGATTTTCTTAAGTTCTTTGTCCATGTTTTCCATTAGCTCTTTGAGCATATTTAGAACCATTTTTTTTTTTAATCTTTGTCTGGTATATCCCAGGTCTGGTCTTCTTCATTGATGGTTTCTAATACTTTAGTCTTCTCCTTTGCCTGGGTCATCACTTCCTGTTGTTTTGTATGTTTGGTAAACTTTTATTGAAACCTGGGCATTTTGATATTTTAATGTCATATCACTGCAATTTTGACTCTGCCGCATCTGTTCCATACACTTTCACCCAGCTAATGTTATGACTGAGTTTTCCTTGAATGCCAAGACAAGAGAGGGAAGGGAAGGGAAGGGAAGGGAAGGGAAGGGAAGGGAAGGGAAGGGAAGGGAAGGGAAGGGAAGGGAAGGGAAGGGAAGGGAAGGGAAGGGAAGGGAAGGGAAGGGAAGGGAAGGGAAGGGAAGGGAAGGGAAGGGAAGGGAAGGGAAGGGAAGGGAAGGGAAGGGAAGGGAAAAAAAAAGAAATACCTTCCCTGGTCTTGGTGGATTGATCTGTGCAACTGCTCTCTTTCAGGGCTTATCCATAAAATGGGCTGTAAGAAAAGAGCTCCAGACCAAAGCCTCCCTGATCCGTTCTGCCCATGATTGTTGTCTAGGAGGGTTCATGTGTGGTCCTAGAAATTCCCCAACATGGTTACAAATGTCCCCCTGTTCCCTTGGAAAACAGTTTCCTAATGATTCTGGGCACTGTATGTCCTACGACCAAAATTCCCTTACCCCAGGCAATACAATTTGACTGCTTCCCACAGTTCTACTCTGTAGGGGAGCGCTCCAAGATACCTACTATATGCAGGACAAGTTATGGGATGACAAATCCCTCTGACCACCAAACACAGATTGGGGCAACATGTATGTTCCCAGCATTCATACAAGGCAACAGCTCTCTCTAGAGCTGGAATCAGGAATCCACACTGGGATCCCAGACTGGCTCTGTACCAGTCTGAGGGGTGGGGAAGGGGCCAGCCAGGGTACCATGAGATCCTACTGCTTTCAAGAAGCACTTTGGTTGATTCAGTGTTCACTCTGTCACTGCATCCTTTAAACATTTTTCCAAAACCCTGAGAAAAAAGTCTCTGTTTCTGTCAACTCTTGCCTGTATTTCAAAGGTTCTGTGGGAGGACAGAGCCCTGATACAGCTCACTCTGCCATCTTGATCTGGGTGGGGCCCAGGTTCAGTAAAAGCTGTTTTATACCTGTAGCTTTGCAAGTTTTAAACACAGGAAGGGTGAGTCCTCCAACTTTGTTCTTTTTTTTTTTTCAAGATAATTTTGGCCATTTGGAGTTCCTTACCCTTCCACATACACTTAGTGATTGTCTTTTCCATTTCTGCAAAGAAGGCTGCTGGATTTTTGATTGGGATTTCATGAATCTGTAAATTGTTCTGAGTAGAGTTGATATCTTAATATTTAGTCTTCAAACCCATAAACTTGGAATGTCCCTTCTTTTATTTAAATCTTGTTTGATTTTTTTTGTCTATGTTTTGTAGTTTTCCATGTATAAGTCCTTTACATCCTTGGTTAAATTTATTCCTAGATATTTTATTCGTTTAATTGTTATTGTAAATCGATTTTTTCCTTGACTTCCTCTTCAGATTGGTCATTACTAGTGTATAGAAACACTATCAATTTTTGCATAGTCATGTATCTGTAACTTTGCTGAATTTGTTTATTAACTCTAATAGCTTCATTGTAGTTTTCAGGGTATTCTATAAATAGGATCAGTCATCTGCAAATAGAGAAAGTTTTATTTCTTCCTTTCCAACTTTCTTTTTATGTTTTTCTTGCCTAATGGCTCAGGCTAAAACTTCCAATGCCATGTTGAATAACAGTAGTGACAGAGGGCATCCTTGTCTTCTACCTGCTATTTGAGGGAAAACTTTTCATCTTTCACTACTGAGTACAATGTCAACTGTGGGTTTTCATATATGCCCTCCAGCATGTTGAGGAAATGTGCTTCTAGTCTTAGTTTTCTAAGTGTTTTTATCAAGAAGGAGTGCTGTATTTTGTTAATTGCCATTTCTACATCAATTGAGATGATAGTGTGTATTTCTTCCTTCATTCTATTAATAGGGTATATTACATTAATTGATTTTCCTGTTTCTCTGCATTCCTGCAATAAATGCCACTTAATTGTGGTATATAATTATGTTAATGTACTGTCTGATTCAGTTTGCTAATATTTATTTGAGAATTTTCACATCTATATTCATAAGGATAATGGTCTGTAATTTCCTTTCTTGTATTTTTATGTGGCTTTGGTATAAAGGTGATATTAGCCTCATAGAATAAGTGAGGGAGTATTCCTTCCTCTTCAGTTTTTTGGAGTTTAGCAGGATTGGTGCCAATTCTTCTTAGAATATCTGATAAAATTCCTCTGTGAACCCATCTGGTCCTAGATTTTTCTTTGTTGGGAGATGTTTGTTTTTTGTTTTTTGTTTTTTGGGGTTTTTTAAAAGATTGGTTTATTTACTTTGTTTGTTTGTTTGTTTATATTATTTATCCCCCACCCCCAAATGGTTCTTTCATCTGTCTATTCATTGTTTGTTCACCTTCTCCAGAAGGCACAGATACCCGAACCCAGGACCTCACATATGCTAGGCAGGAGCCCAACTGGTTGAGCCACATCCACTCCCCTATTGGGACGTTTTTGATGACTGAGTCAATCTCTTTCCTAGTTATGGTTCTATTGAGAACTTCTGTTTCTTCTAGAGTCAATGTAGGCAGTTAGTATGTTTCTAGGAATCTATCCATTTCATCTAGGTTATCAAATGTCTTGATCTACAGTTGTTCATAATATCCTCATAATCATTTTTTTCTGGGATCATTAGTAATATACTCTTTCATTTTTTATTTTAGTTATTTTCATTCTTTTTTATCAGTCTAGCTAAATTTTTTAATTTTGTTAATATTTTCAAAGAACTAGCTTTTGGTTGCATTGATCTTTCCATTGATTTCTTATTCTCTATTTCATTTATTACCACTCTAATCTTAATTTCCTTCTTTCTGCTTGTTTTTGTTGGGTTGTTTTTTTTTTTTAGTTTTTTTCTCCCCCCCCCCCCCGCCCCCCCAGTTGTCTGCTCTCTGTGTCCATTCGCTGTCTGCTCTTCTGTGTCCGCTTGTATTCTTGTCAGTGGAACTGGGAATCTGTTGCATCATCTTGCTCTATCAGTTCTCCATGTGTGTAGCACCACTCCTGGGCAGGCTGCACTTTTTTCACGCTGAGCAGCTCTCCTTACAGGGCGTGCTCCTTGCACGTGGGGCTCCCCTACATGGGGGCACCCCTACGTGGCACAGTACTCCTTGCACACATCAGAACTGCTCATGGGCCAGGTCACCACACAGATCAGGAGGCCCTGGGTTTGAACCCTGGACATCCCATGTGGTAGGCAGATGCTCTATCCATTGAGCCAAATCTGCTTCCCTCTTCTGCTTGTTTTGATTATAGTTTGCTCTTCTTTTTAAGATCCTCCAGTTGTGAGATTCTTTCTCTTGATTTGAGGCATTCTTTTTTAATGTAAGCCTTTAAAGCTTCAAATTCCTTCTCAGTACTGTGTTTGCTCCATCCCATAAGTTCTGTTATGCTGTGCTTTCATTTTCATTTACCCCAAAATAGCTTCTAATTTCCTTATGATTTCTTCTTTGACCCATTGGATTTTTAAGAGTATGTTCTTTAATTTCCACATATTTGTGAATTTTCCATTTCTGTTATTGATTTCTATCTTCATTTCATTGTAGTCAGAGAAGATACATAGTATTATTTCTTTTTTTTTTTTTTAATTTATTGAGACTTGTTCTGTGGCATTACATATTGTCTATCCTGGAGAATGACCCATGTGCACTCAAGAAGAATGTGTATTCTGTTGCTGTTGAGTAAATGTTCTATATATATCTATTAGGTCTAGCTGTTTTGTAGTGTCTTTCATATGTTCTATTTCCTTACTGATTTTCTGTTTAATGTTTGGTCCATTAATGAATGTGGTGTTTTGAAGTCTCCTGCTATTACTGAAAAATCATCTATTTCTCTATTCAAATCTGTCAATATATGCTTCATATATTGGGGGCTCTGCTATTAGGTGCATATATATATTTACAATTGTTATGACTCATTGAATTGACCCCCCTTATCAATATATAATGACCTTCTTTGTCCCTTATAAAAGTTTTTGACTTGAAGTCTATTTTATCTGATATTAGTATAGCTGTTCCAGATCTCTTTTGTTTTTTTTGTTTTTTTTATTGACTTTGTAATAATATTACATTAAAAATATATATGTGAGGTCCCATTCAACCCCACCCCCCCCACCCCCCCCTCTCCCCCCCCCAACAACACTCGTTCCCATCATCATGACACATCCATTGGATTTGGTAAGTACATCTTTGGGCACCTCTGCACCTCATAGACAATGGTCCACATCATGGCCCATACTCTCCTCCATTCCATCCAGTGGGCCCTGTGAGGATCCACGATGTCCGGTGATCACCCCCAAGGCGCCATCCAGGGCAGCTCCACGTCCCAAATACGCCCCCACCTCTCATCTCTTCCTGCCCTTCCCCATACCCATCATCCACCATGTCCACTTTTCCCAATCCAATGCCACCTCTTCTATGTGGACATTGGATTGGTTGTGTCCATTGCACCTCTATGTCAAGAGGAGACTCAGATTCCACATGGATGCTGGCTGCCATCCTCCCATTTTCAGTTGTAATCACTCTAGGCTCCATGGTGTGGTGATTGTCCTTCTTCAACTCCATCTTAGCTGAGTGTGGTAAGTCCAATAAATCAGTCCAGATCTCTTTTGGTTACTATTTTCATAGTATATATTTTTTCCATCCTTTCACTTCCAATCTACTTGTTTCTTTGACTTGAAGGTAAATCTTTTATATACAGCATATAGTTTTGTGTTGTTTTTCTTTTTAATCTATTCTGCCAATCTCTGACTTTTGACTGGAGAGTTTAATACATTTATGTCTAAAAAACTACTGATAATGCATAACTTTCTTCTGGCATTTTTCTATTTGGTCTTTTAAAGTCTTACATGTTTATTTCCTCAATTCTTCATTAATGCCTACTTTCATATTTGTTTTATTTTTCAATATTGTACCATTTGGAGTCCTTTCCCATCTCTCTGTATACATTTTTCATATACTTTCTTTGTGGTTATCTTGGGCTAAAATTTAACATCCTAAATCAATAACAATCACATTTGAATTGATAGCAACTTAACTTCAATAGTATACTCATTCACTGTTCCAAAACTCTTCTGCCCCCTCACCTTTTTGTTGTACTTGTTACAAATTATATCTTTATACATTGTAAGTCCCAAAACACAGTTTTATCATGAATTTCATTCATTTACATTTTAAAATATGTAAAGGTGGAGTTACATGCCAAAAAATGCAATGCAATAGTACTGGCATCTATAATTATCCACTGGATTACATTTTCCAGAGTTTTTCAATGCTTTATGTCACTTCAATCTACTATCTAATGTCCTTTCTTTTCAGATAGAAGAACTCACTTTATCATTGCTTGTAGGGCAGGTCAAGTGGTGACGGACTCCCTCAACTTTTGTTTATCAGAAAATGTCTTAATATCTTCCTCATTTTTGAAAGATAGTCTCACTTGGTATAAAACTCTTGTTGGCAATTTTTTTTGTTCCAACTTCTGAATATTTTGTCCCATTGCCTTGTGGCATCCATGACAACAAGGATTAGAAATTGGCACTTAATCTAATTGGGACTCCCTTGTACATAACACGTGGCTTTTCTCTTGAAGCTCTCAGAACTCTCTCCTTGCCTTTGGCATTCAATAGTTTGACTGTTATGTTTCTGGGCATGGTTCAATTCCAGTTATCCTATTGGGGTTCATTGTGCTTCTTGAATGCACATATCCACATCTTTAGTTATACTTGGAAAGTTTTCTGCCATTATTTCTTTGACTATTCCTTCTGCCCGTTTCTCTCCATGCCCCCACCCCCACCCCGGGAATCCCATAATGGGTATATTGGTACACTTGATGGTGTCCTTTACATTCTTCACTTTTTCAAAATTCTTTATTCGTTCAGCTCCTCAGCTTGAACCGTTTCAATTGTCTTGTTTTCAAGTTCAATGATTCTTTCTTCTGCCAGATCCAATATGCTCTTGGAACCCTCTAAGGTTTATTTATTCCAACTCTCAATCTAGTGTTTCTATTTGGTTCCTTTTGAAAATTTCTGTCTCCTTATTGAAATTCTCATATTGTTCATTTATTATTTTATTCATATCCTTTAGTTCTTCCTTGTGTTTTCCTTTATGTCTTTGAGCATAATGAGGATTTTTTTTAAGATTATTTTTTATTTATTTCTCTCCCCTTCTCCCCAAGTTGTCTGCTTTCTGTGTCCATTCACTGCGTGTTCTTCTATCCTTATCAGTGGTACTGGGAATCTGTGTTTCTTTTAGTTGCGTCATCTTGTTGTGTCAGCTCTCCTTGTGTGTGGCACCATTCTTGGGCAGGCTGCACTTTCTTTCGCACTGGGTGGCTCTCCTTAAGGGGTGCACTCCTTGCGTGTGGGGCTCCCATAGCAGGGGACAACCCTGCGTGGCACGGCACTCCTTGCGTGCATCAGCACTGTGCATGGGCCAGCTCCACACGGGTCAAGGAGGCCTGGGATTTGAACCGTGGACCTCCCATGTGGTAGGCAGACACCCTATCCATTGGGCCAAGTCTGTTTCCCCCCCCCCTTTTTTTTTAAGTCTTTGTCCTGTATGTCCAAAATCTGGTCTTCTTTGTTGATGATTTCTGAATTTTAATCTTATTCCTTTGGATGGGCCATCATTTCCTGTTTATTTGTTTGTCTTACAACCTTTTGTTGTACACTGTACATTTTAATATTTTAAAGTTTAAAATCCCACTGTGTTAACTATAGGATTTCATCCCTGAGCTGTCTGTTCCTTACATTGGCATCCAGATAGTGATATGACAACAGATTTCCTTGAGTGCCAGGGGCTAACAAAAACAAACAGGCAAAAACAAAAACCAAAAAACAAACAAACAAAACTTCCACAGTCTTTGCAAATTGGTCCTGCCATGGTTGGTACTCCCTTTCAGAGTTTAGCCCTCCTATCAAGAAGTCAGCTTGAGGTGAATGTGACGTTCTAGGTCCTCTCAGTCTTTTCTGAGTTCCTGTCTTGTCCTTAGCTTGCATTAATTGCCTTTGGAGTTCCTCTGTTTAGAAGAATTCAAAGGCTCCCTCTATTCCCTATAGAATAAAATTTACCCCCTCTGGGTGCTTTATTGTATGACTTAAAGCAGGTAATCCTTTGCCTCAGACTGGTTTGACTTCATTGGTTTTTTTAAAGAGGTGCAGAGCAAGTTTATTGAGCTAAAGTTGCATTAATGCAGGAATGGCACCAAAAGAGTTTTCTACGCCTGTTTTTTTTTTTTAAGATTTTTTAAATTTTATTTTTCCCACTTCCCCTCCCACACTGCTGTTTTTTGCTGTCTGTGTTGTCTTCTCATTTTCTCTCCTCTAGGATTCACCAGGATTTGATCCTAGAGACTTTTGATGTGGAGAGAGTTTCCCTGTCAGTTGTGCCACCATAGTTCCTGGTTTCTGTTGTGCATCACCTTGACTATCCCCTTGTCTCTCTTTTGTTATATCATCATCTTGCTGCATGACTCACTTGTATGGACGCTGGGTCACCTCACAGGCACTTGCACAGGCACTAGCTCACCATGCAGCACTTGCTGTTCACTGGCTTACCGTGCAGGCATTCACGCAGGCACTGGCTCACCACACGGGGCACACTTTCTCTTCTTTTTCACCAGGAGACCCCAGGGATCGAACCCAGGTCCTCCCATATGGTAGGTAGAAGCTCTATCATTTGAGCCACATCCTCTTCCTTCCTATTGTTTCTTACATTGCATTAGCTGTCTGCAAACTGCTTCTGCCTGCAGGGCAATTTCTGAGAGGACAAGCTTGGGTCATGTTTGCTAGTCCACTTTTTCAGGATGCTGCATCATAAATTGGCTTTGACATACAGGCATCCTAGTATGTGCATAGGGGTTATTCTTCTCCCTCTAGATCTGGGCCAGTGACCTACAACATGAGCATGGGCTGGCTCCACACTAAACATGGGTGGGATTGGCAGAGGGCCAGAAAGGATGCTACATGTTCCTGCTACCTAGTTTTTTTCCTGCTACCATTTTTAAAGCTGTGTTTTCTTGGTCAGCCCTGGCCTAATCTTTACAACCATTTAATTGTTTTTCTGGGATTTTGAGGAAGATCATTCTGCCAGTTTTTGCTGGTTGTTCAAAGATTCTACGGGGGAATGGCATACTGAAATGTCTTATGCCACCATCTTGGTCCCATTTCAGTAGCTTCTGATCTTTACTTTCCCTATTTTTAGTGGCTGAAATCCTGTTGTTGTTGTCTTCCTGCTCCCTGAAGGAGCACATACCTTCAAGGAACAATTCCTACCATCCCTTCTATCCTCTGTTCATTCTCCCCATCCTCTACCATAAACTCCTTTCTCTTCCCCCTGTACCCAACCAAAACCCTCACAAATATAAACTGAGAAAATCAGATATTTAAATTCAGCTTTGAAGGACAAGTAAGAGCTCACCAGGTAGAAAATGTAGGAAAAGACACTTCAGGCTGTGGAAACAGTGGTACAAAGGAAGAGCTGGGCATTCTGGAGGAATTACAAATAATTGAGGAACAAAGAAATTCTAGTTTTCATTCAATTAATTTGAAGGAAAATTTTTGAATGAAAACTAGAATTTCTTTGTCACAGAGAAGACAACAAAGAAACTTTAGTTTTCATTCAATTAATTTGAAGGAAAATTTTTGAATGAAAACTAAAATTTCTTTGTTGTCTTCTCTGTGAAGCCTTCCCTGACTACCCCTGATTCCTCCTTTAATCAGACCCACTCTTGGGTCCCACAGACCTTTGAACAGACCTTTATTAATTCAACACTTGTTGAACTAGAAATCATGCTAGGTGCTAGGAATAGAGAGACAATAAACTTAATCTCTGTCTTCAAGATTATGGAAAAGAGAGGAAAACCATCTCAAAAGAAAGAGAAAAAAGTAACTGATATAGAGTGCACAGGGTGCGATCGTGATGCAAAGGCAAGGAGGATGTGAGCCCCTTGCCTGGGTTAGCACCTAACTTACCATAACACACCAGCTCATTTCCTGTCTTGATCCTCCACCAGATGATGAATCAGAGGCTCAATAATGTCTTATTCTTATTTGTATTCCCAGTCTCAAAGGCCCAAAAACTTTTACATCAAAGGGATGTAATAAATATTGTCTGAATGGCAAGATTGCTTAGGTTTTACTCACTGAATTAGCATAAAACTGAATTAGCATAAAAATAGTAAAATAAATGACTTATTAAATAAACTAATAATTGTAATCTATAAAAGCAATGTTTCTTAAAGGAGTGCACTGGCAAGGGAGAAACAGTTCCTCAGGAGTCCTTGAGCCACAGGTTATGCCCAGACTCCTCACAAAGAGGAATCTAGCCTTAGCATCCTGGGCGGATACCTCCAGGACAAGAGATGGAGACGTGTCAATTCTTTCAGCAACTATTCATTGGATGCCTATGACGTGCCAGGCACAATTCAGGAGTGTTCACAAAATTGGGAAGCAAATGTGGCTCAAGCAATTGGGCTTCTGCCTACTACATGGGAGGTCCAGGGTTCAGTTCCCAGTTCCTCCTGGAGAAGGCAAGCTGGCATGGTGGGCAGGTGCAGCAAGCTGACACAACAAGATGGCACAACAAAAGAGACATGGGAATTAGAGACAATAAGAGACACAAGGACCAGGGAGCTGGGTTGGCTCGGGTGATACAGTGATCAGACAGTGACTGCAAACAATGAGGGTGGGGGGTGGATAGATAAAATAAATTCTTTAAAAAAAAGTGAACAACAGACAAAATCCCTTACCTCCTAGTAGAGGGGAGAGAGAATAAATAAGAATGTGAATTACAAAGCATGCTAGATGGTAAGTACTATGAAGAAAAATAAATCCAGTGGTAGCTGGGGGCCTGGGGTGGAGATTGGTGATGAAGAAGGAGTGGTCACAGAAGATGTCCCTGAGAGGGAAGGTTTGTGTTAAAGACCTTAAGGAGAGGAAGGAATGAGTCACATGGATACCCGGGAGAAACACATTCCAGGCAGAGAAACTTCCAAGTGCAAAAGCTCTGGCCTGTTAAGGAATGGCTTTGGAGCAAAGTGAACTCGGGGAAGAGCAACAGGGAAGAGTTCAAAGCAATTAAAATGGTCCTTGGAGGTCATTGTAATGATTTTGTTTTGTTTTGCTTTTTGTTGTCATTGTTTTAACTTTTCCTAAACAATAACATACAAATAGAAAACTGTCAGCTCAATTAATTATCATAAAATGAATATATCTGTGAGTCAAGCATAGGCCAAGAAATAAAACATTACCAGAAACCCAGAATTCCCCCTCTTCCCCTCTCTACTCACTACCCCTTCCTCTTCCTCAGGGGTAAGCCCCATCCTGACTTTTAATAACGTAGATTAGTTTTGCCTGTTTTTAGCTTAAACAAAGGGAATTATACAGTTGTATTCTTTTTGTATCTAGAATTTTTTTCACTAAACATTTTGCTGGTGATAGTCACCCATTTGGTTTTGAGAGAAAAGAGGCATCAAGATAACAAATAACAACATGTTAAAATGCTGATGGGAAAGATGTAATACAGAGGGGAATTTGATGATGGCAGCATTCACATGCCTGAAATCCAATGCCCATAAGGAAAGAGAGAGGAAGTGCAAGCCGACTTTCTTACCCTACCCAACTCCTTTCCCAAGAAATGAGATCTTGAGAAAGATGAGGTCATGGTTATTTATCCATTGATTCACACAAACATTTCCAGAGTTGCTACTATATTTCAGGCACAGCGCTGAGAGAGAAGGATGATTAAAGCATGGTTAATTAGACAGTCAATTAACAAGAATGCTACAACACAATGTGACAAGTGCTAAGAATTTGGCAAAGGATGCTAAGAAAGCATCTGTAAAAATCATTGTGACCATTTCACTTTTTTGTTCAAAGTTTGTTGGCTCCGAGATTGGCTCACAAGAATGTAGCCATTATATGTTACTTTGCAATTATATTTCTTTGTTTTATATGTTTCAGTTTTGTCTCAGCAACCAGACTATAATCTCTTTGAAAGCAGAAAAGATATCTTCTTGTATCATGAAAAAAGCACAAAGTACTTGGAATCAGAATATATGAGTTTGAATTCTGACTCTGCTACTTTTTAGCTGTGTGACCCTGAAAAAATTAGTTAACCTCTCTGTGTCTCTGTTTCTTATCTATAACTGAAGATAATCTTATCTACCATTCCTACCTTGCAGGATTGTTGTTAGCAGCAAATAAAATAATTTAAAGTAGAGAGATGTGCATTCTGTAAATCCCTGTTATTAGTTCTCTAATATGTTGCACCCACAGAAGATAATCAGTATGTATTAGGCTTTAATTATACTTCACCAGCAAAGATTTGCAGTTTTTTGGAGTTTGTGCAGTTTTGGGAGTTGAAGTAGTTCCCTGTTTCCCTCCATTTCATGCCCAAAGAACTTGGAGGCTAGGATCAGATAGTATGACCGATAACCTAGGAGTAACCACCAGTATGGGAAAGTAAACTGAGCCAGGATCATCTGGAAGAACAGCCCATTAACCAAAAGTGCCAGACATGTTATTGGGGATGGTACTTCTGTGATTATCCATTTCAAAACTTTTCCTATCTCTTTCCCTTGCTATCTTATCTCTGGATTTCAGTATCAGAGGGCTCTAATAAACTAGCAAAGTGTGGGGGACATGGGAAGATCCGGGGGGGAGGGGGGCAGGATGTTGGCAGGGGGACCGTAGCAGTTACTGTAGCTGTTTTATATTATTTATGAATTAAAAATATATATTGATTATGTTTGTAAACTGATCTGTTCCTCGGATACACTTTGATTGTATCAGATTCAGCTGAGATGTCTTTGTTAAGATCTCTATATTAAAAGTAGGGCTTTGATTCGACCAAGTCAGTAGGGTGTAACTCAGTTTAAGTCCCCACCTCCTTGGTGGGCTATATAAACAGACATTCACTCAAGAAGATGTGGGATACAAAGGCATGTTGTTTCCATGGAAGCAAGTTACTTCTTTGACCAGTGAGTCAAGCTGTCCCTTATGATTATTGGTGCGGAGCACAATCTTGGCTGGGTCAGCACACCTGCAGGCAGAACAATACCTAGAACAGAACAACCCGGGTAACAGGATTTATGAGTATAGTTACTGATTTTCATAATAATAGTTCCAGTAAAGTTTGTTGGGTTTTCATCAATCACTAGTTAATATAGTATGAGGTAAGGGTAATAGGTAACTTGATTGTGTGCTGAATGTCACATATGTTAGGGGTATATATACTAGCCCCTCGACTCAATAAAGTTGTCTGATGAGCTTGAGAAATCAATGCTCTCAGATCCCCTGAACCCAATCTTTCTTTGTCTTTCATTCCCGATACCTCGGGTCACCGAACAAGACTCCGACAGAAGACACACAGGGGAAGCAGTTGTGGCTCAACTGATAGAGCATCTGCCTACCACATGGGAGGTCCAGGCTTCAAACCCAGGGCCTCCTGACCCATGTGGAGAGCTGGCCCATGTGCAGTGCTGCCGTGTGCAAGGAGTGCCATGCAGGGATATCCCTGCATAGGGGTGCCCCACACACAAGGAGTGCACCCCGCAAGGAGAGCCTCCCCATACGAAAAAAGTACATTCCACCCAGGAGTGGCACTGCACACACAGAGAGCTGACACAGCAAGATGACCCAACGAAAAAGCAACACAGTTTCCCAGTGCTGCATGACAAGAATGCAAGCAGACACAGAAGAACACACAGCAAATGGACACAGAGAGCAGACAACGGGGGTTGGGGGGGGAGGGGGAGACAAATAAGTAAAATAAATCTTAAAAAAAGAAAAGGAGACACAGAAAAAGGCACAGGAAGAAAGAGAGCTCCGTTGACATGGCAGAGAAGAGAACTGATCCTGCAACCCTGGGAAGAGAAATGAGCCGTTTGCCTGATAGTTTGTAGCTGAAGAAAACAGAGCAGCTGACCTGGGGAAGCCTGAAAAGAAAGAAACCCCATGCCAGCCTGCAGCTGAGATCAGTAGAAGCTGGGTCCATGGAGCCTTAAAAGGAAGGAAAAAGGGGAAACAAGGCATGCCATCTTACTTCAACACGGGACAACTGATTTGGGTGAGAAAGTACCTCTTCTAGCACCTTGAGCTGGACTCTTTAGGGCTTTGTAACTGTAAACTTTTACCCCAGAAAAATACCCTTTATAAAAACCAACAGATTTCTGGTACTTTGCATGAGCACCTCTTTGGCTGACTAATACAGTTACCCTTTTGTGTTTTCAGGGAATGCAGGTTCACAAAGCAGTTCAACCCCATTGATGGTGAACGGGATTCTGGGGGAGTCAGTAACGCTTCCCCTGAAGTCTCCTGCAGGAGAGGTCAAGTCCATCACATGGCTTTACAATGGAACATCTCTCGCCTTCATAAAGCCAAGTGAAACAGGAAGTCCACTAATAGAGGTGACGAATCCTGAACGAAGAGGGCGAATTTACTTCACCCAGTCCTACTCCTTGCAGCTCACCAACCTGAAGATGACCGATATAGGATCTTATGGTGGCCAGATAAACTCAGAGACCTCAAGTACTATATCTTATTACACTCTGAAGATCTTCAGTGAGTCCAAGTGTAGGGTTTAATGATGAATAATGAATGGACTAAAAAAATTGGGTATTTCAATCCAATGTGACTGCAAGTATGCACTATATCCTAGTGGTAAAGAATATGGCATTTGAAGTCAGATTAAAGCCCAGCAGAAAAGCAACTCAATGTCATTGCACAGCCAGTTAGTGACAGAGCTGAGTTAAAACCTAAGTCTTGAGATTCCTAGCCCAGAATCACCTCCCTTCCCCTCACCCAATAAAAGAGTCCCTTTCTACCTAAAATGTAGCAGAAGTAATGGAAGTAAAATATATGGTACTATGTTCATTGCATATATCTGCTCATTTATTCCTCAAGAAAGGTCCATGAAGTAGATACTATCCTTACCCCTAAGGCATAGAGAAGCTAAGTAACTTCCTTACAGTCACAAAGGTAGTAAGTGGTAGAGCTAGGACTTGAACCCATGAACTCTGTCTTCAGAGGTTTCGCATGTAACTACGCTGCTACAATACTTCACTCTATACAAAGGCTAGTCTGACGTGATGGAGTGGTCAGTGTACCAAAACTTAGAAAGTACTCTGTAAGCATAAGCCAATAAATAGAAAAAGTCTTTTCTGTCAAGAGTTATTTAATTTCTAACAATATTTTCCCCAGATAGCTTATGTTGATCAGTAGTCCAAACTGCGTCTCCAAAGTTAGAGGATAAAAATATCCTCACATAAAATTATAGAAGCTATAATGGGACCATTTATGAACAAATATCAGGAAAAAAATCTTTCTAGCAATCAGTATTGTTTGGAGATGTCATGAATAACCTCAGAAGAGCACTTAGCAGGGACATTTCACATGCGACTCAAACATTAAATTGGTAATCAGACTAGATCACTTTAAAAGCCCCTGAGATTCTGTAATTCTTATTAGCTAGAGAACTTATGGGGTTTAAAATTCACTCAGAGTTCCTTGGGTTAAGACATGGTACCCCCCAAAATATGTTAAAAATGTCTCCACAAATAGGTTATATGTTAACCTTTAGGATTCCCTGAATAATTGGCAGGTTTACCATGTTAGATTAGTTAAAGTCATGTTTCTGAAAGAATAGGACACAGCAGGTAAATGTAATGAGAAAGAGACCAAATCTGGGAATGCTCTGAATAGGAGGGTGAAAGCAAATTGAGGCATAATCACTCTGGTGGCTTAAAACAAGAGAAACTTACTCTCTCACTGATCAGGAAGCCAGTAGCCTGAAATCAAAGTATCAGCAGGGCTTCACTCCCTCTGGAGGACCTAGGGAAGAATCTTGCCTCTTCTAACTTCTAGTCTGTGCACATTCTTTGGCGTTCTTTGGGCACATCACTCCATGTCTTCTCTATGGTCATATTGTCTCCTCCTCTTCTTTGTGACTTCTCCTCTATCTGTCCTGCCTTTCTCTTATAAGCACACTTGTCATTGGACTTAAGGCCCACCTGGATAATCCAGAGAGGAAATAGGGGACCAAATCATGGAAGGTGCTGAGAGCCATCATAAGGACTTCAACTTCTACTCTCAATGACATTGAGAGCCACCAGAGGACTTTGTAGAGAAGTAATATGATTTGACTTCTACTTTTAAAGGATCCCTCTGGCTGCTCTACTGAGAATAGACTGTAAGGGACAAGGGTGGGAGCCAAAGCACCAATTAAAAGGCAATTGCAAAAATCCAAGCAACAGATGATGGTGGTTTGGACCAGTGTGGTAGTAATGGAGGTGATGTGGTTGGATTCTGGATATATTTTGAAAGTAAAGCCACCTTCTAATTTATTGAGATATATTCACACACCATACAATCTATACAAAGTGTATACTCAATGACTTTTAGTATAATCACAATGTTGTGCATTCATCATCACAAAAATTTTAGAACAATTTCATTACTCCAAAAAGAAAAACTCCACACCCCTTAGCAGTCACCTCTCAATCCCTCTATCCTTCCCCAACCCTACAGAACCACTCATCTAATTTTATCTTTATAAATTGATTTATACTTTCATTTTCTATAAACGGAATCATACAACATGTAGTATTTTGTATTTGAAGTCTTTTTTTATTGTTTTTTTTGAAGATACATAGATCACAAAAATTGTTACATTAAAAAATACAAGAGGTTCCCACATCTGATATTAACATCTTGTAATATTATCATACATTTGTTAAGTTTCAAAGAAAAAGTCTTATGTATACAATATTACCCATATTCATATTTCACATGAGGTTTTACTATCCTATACAGTCCCATGTTACATTTTTTAGCTTTCCTTTTAATAATATACATGACTTTAGACCTTCCCTTTCAACCATTGTCATATCCATATAATAGCCCTGCTAGTTACAAACTTTATGTTGTGCTTTCACTTTTCCTATCCATTTCCAAAGATTAACACACATTCTTTTTTACCAATTCTACGCAAGTTAAAACTCATCTTTCCATTCTCTAACCTCATTCTCTTTTCTGGTGACCCATACTATGGATATTAACCCCGTGAGATTACACAATATATTTAGTTCGTATTAGAACAATCATACAGTATTTGTCCTTTTATGTCTGGCTTGCTTCACTCAGCATAATGTCTTCCAGGTTCATTCATTTTGTCATATGCTTCAAGACTTCATTTCTGCTTACAGCTGCATAATCCATCATGTATATACACCATAGTTTATCAATTCACCTGTTAATGGACTCCTCGGTTGCTTCCATTTTTTGGCAATTCTGAACAATGCCACTATGAACATTGGTGGGCAGATGTCTGTTCATGTCACTGCTCTCAGTTCTTTAGGGTATATACCTAGCAGTGGTATTGCCGGGTCATGTGGCAAATCTATTCCACTTCTTTAGGAACTGCCAAATAGTCCTCCAAAGTGATTGTACCAGTCTACATTTCTACCAACAGTGAATAAAAATTCTTATCTCCACATCCTCTCCAACCCTTGTAGTTTTCTGTCTTTTTAATAGTGGCCATTCTTATAGGTGTAAAATGATATCTCATTGAAGTTTTGATTTGCGTTTCCCTAATAGCTAGTGATGTTGAACATTCTTTCATGTGTTTTTCGCCTTTTGTATTTCTTCTTTGGATAGTTGTCTTTTCAAGTCTTTTGCCAATTTTTTAATCAGATAGTTTGCCTTTTTATTGTTGAGTTGTATGATCTCCTTATATAGCATAGATATTAAACCCTTATCAGATATGTGATTTCCAAATATTTTCTCCCTTTGAGTCAGCTGCATTTTCACCCTTTTGACAAAGTTCTTTGAGGTGAAAAGTGTTGAATTTTGAGAAGGTCCCATTTATCTAATTTTTCTTTTGTTGCTTGTGCTTTTGGTGTAAGGTTTAAGAAACTACCACCTATCACAAGATCTGGAAGATGTTTTCCTACATTTTGTTCTAGGAGTTTTGTGGTGGTTATTTTTATATTTAGATCCTTGATCCATTTTGAGTTAATTTTTGTATAAGGTGTGGGATAGGGGTCTTCTTTCTTTCTCTTGGATGTGGCTATCTAGTTCTCCCAGCACCATTTATTGAATAGACTGTTCTGGCCCAGCTGAGTGGGCTTAACAGCCTTGTCAAAACCCACTTGACTGTAGATGTAAGGGTCGATTTCTGAATTCTCTATTTGGTTCCACTGGTCAATGTAGCTAAGTAGTACGCTTTAAAGTTAGGAAGTGAGAGTCTTCAAACTTTGTTCTTGTTAAAGACATTTTTAGCTATTTCATTCCTGAGATAAAACCCACTTGATTGTGGTGTATAATTCTTTTATTGTGCTTTTGGATTCTTTTTGCAAGTATTTTGTTGAAGGTTTATATATCTATATTCATTAGAGATATTGGTCTGTAAATTTCTTTTTTTTAAGTATCTTCATCTGGTTTTGGTATTAAGGTGATGTTGGCTTCATAGAATGAGTTTGGTAGCATTCTCTTCTGTTCAATTTTTTGGAAGAGCTTGAGCAAGATTGGTATTAGATCAACTTTGAACGATTGGTAAAATTGACCAGTGAAGCCATCTTGTACTAGGCTTTTCATCTTTGGGAGGTTTTTGATGACTGCTTCAATCTCTTTGCTTGTTATTGGTTTGTCGAGGTCTTCTATTTCTTCTAGGGTCAGTGTAGGTGATTCGTGTGTTTCTAGGAATTTGTCCATCTCATCTACATTTTCTAGTCTTTTGGCATAGAGTTGTTCATAGTATCCTCTTATGGCTGCTCTTATTTCTGCGGGGTCAGTAGTAATGTCCCTCCCTCTCATTTCTGATTTTATTTATTAATATTTGTGTCTTCTCTCTTTTTTTCTTTGTCAGTCTAGCTAAGGATTTGTTGATTTTGTTGATCTTCTCAAAGAACCAACTTTTGGTTTTGTTGATTCTTGCTATTGGTTTTTTGTTCTCTGTCATTTATTTCATTTATCTCAAGATATTTGCTGAATTCTCCTGCAATTTCTTCTTTGACTCACTGATTATTTAAGAGTATGTTATTTTTGATTATGGAACAGGTCGTTAATATGGGAGGAGTGGGGTGAAGGGGGTGGGGGATATATGGGGACCTCATTTTTTTTAATGTAACATTTTAAAAAAGAAAGAGAGAAAAAGAAAAAATTTTAAAAAATAAATTAAGAAAAAAAATATACCATAGATATAAACTGAAAAAAAAAACAACAGTATGTTGTTTAATCGCCATATATTTATGAATTTTCTGTCCATTATTGATTTCCAGCTTCTTTCTGTTATGAACAGAGAAAGTATTTTGAATAATTTCAATCTTTTTAAATTTATTGAGACTTGTCTTGGGACCCAACATATGGTCTATCTTAGAGAAGGAGCCATGAGCACTTGAAAAGAATGTATATCCTGCTGTGTTGGGGTGCAATAATCTATAGACATCTGTTAGGTTGAGTTCACTTATCATATTATTCAAATTTTCTATTTCTTTATTTATCCTCTATCCAGATGTTCTACCCAATACTGACAGTGATGTGTTAAAGTCTTCAACTATTATTGTAGAGACATCTATTTCTCCCTTTAGCTTTGCCAGTGTGTACTTCATGTATCTTAGAGCACTGAGGTTAGGTGCACAAATATTTAGTATAGTTATTTCTTCTTGCTCAATTGCCCCTTTTACTAATATATAATGACATTCTTCTCCCCTTATAACAGTTTTGAATTTAAAATCTATTTTGTCTGACATTAATATTGCTACTTCAGTTCTCTTTTGGTTACTATTTCATGGAGTATGTTTTTCCAACCTTTCACTTTAAACCTGGTTGTATCCTTGCATCTGAGGTCAGCCTTTTGCAGACAACATATAGATGGCTCATATTTTTTTTTATCCACTCTATCAGTCTATGTCTTTTGATTGGGGAGTTCAAGCCATTAACATTCAATAGTATTACTGTAAAGGCATTGCTTACTTCATCCATTTTGACCTTTGGCTTTCTGTTGTCAAATTGTACTATTGTCTATCCTTTTATTCTTTAATTTATGCTTTCTACTAATCTTCATTTCTACACTCTACTCCATGTCTCTAGTCCTTATTTTTTCCTTGAAGGCTGCAGAACTTCCTTTATTATCTTTTGTAATTCTGGTCTTTTGGTTACATATTCTGTCAGTTTTTGTTTGCCTGTGAAGACTTTGAACTCCCCTTCATTTTTGAAGGACAACTTTGCTGGATACAGAATTCTTGGCTGGCAGTTTTTCTCTTTCAGTACCTTAAATACATCATGCTACTTTCTTTTCTCCTCAGTTTCTGATGAGAGGTCAGCACTTAATCTTATTGACATTTCCTTGTATGAGAAGCTTTGCTTCTCTCTTGCTCCTTTCAGAATCTTCTCTTTATCTCTGATATTTGTCATTCTGAATAGTAGGTATCTTGGGGTAGGTCTATTTGAATTTATTCTGTTTGGGGCTCATTGTCCTTGGATATTGATATTTATGTCTTTCATAAGTGTTGGAAAGTTTTCAGTCATTATTTCCTCAAATATTCTTTCTGCCCCTTGTCCATTTTCTTGTTCTCCTGGGACACTAATAATGCATGTCTTTGCATTTTATGTAGTCATTTAATTCCCTGAGACCCTGTTCCATTTTTCCACTCTCTTCTCTTTCTCTTCTTCTGTCTTTTCCAGTTCAGATGTTCTGTCTTCAAAATCACTAATTCTGTCTTTGATCAATTCAAATATGCTCTTATGTACCTCTAATCTATTTTTTACATCCCCCTCCCCGCAGATGGTTCTCTCATCTGTCTACTCACTGCTTGTTTGCCTTCTCCAGGAGGCACCTGGACCTGAACCCAGGACCTCCCATATCCACTCACCATGGGCTGCAGCATCTGCTTGCTTTTGGCATCTGCTTCTTGCAGCAAGTGTGGCATCTAGCTCATTATGGTGGATGCAGCATCTGCTCATCTTCTTTAGAAAGCACCAAGATCCAAACCCAGGACCTCGCATGTGGTAGGCAGGTGCCCAACTGGTTGAGCCACATCCACTTCCCTCTGATGCATTTTTAATCTCATCCATCATGTCTTTCATTCCATAAGGTCTGTTACTTGTCTTTGCAGACTTTCGAATTGTTCTTTATGCTCACCCAGTGTCTTCTGAATATCCTTTATCTCTTTAGTCATATTTTCTCTCAGTTCTTTAAGTTGATTTAGGATTGCTGTTTGATTATCATTGATTGACTTAAATCCTGTATCTCTTCAGGATACTTGGTTTGTTCCTTTGGCTGAGCCATCTCTTCCTATTTCCTAGTATGGCTTGTAATTTTTTATTGATGTCTAGGCATTTGAACATATTGGTGAATTTACTCTGATGGCCAATTTCTCTCTCTTGCCTATCGTTATTATTTTTCACAGCTCTTCTTTGGTATTTTGTTCAACTTATCCCAATTCTTTAAAATTGCCCAGCTTAAATTATTCAAAATTGTGCCAGGGACTCACTAATGGGGCACATGTTTTCTCTTAGAAGATAGAGAACAGAGAGACCCAAGTACAGTTTTGGTCCATGCAATTTCCAGACTGGCCAGCAAATGGCACCCATTGGTGCACTTGCCCACAAAGGTGTACCTCTCTATGTTTTTCTTTGTTTTGGTCTGGCCAGAGCTGAGATTTAAAGCAGGCTCCATTGGTTGAATTCACTGAAGAAACACCGCCCTGACTTCCCCTCCTTTTTCCCTTGTAACAGCTAACAGAGAGGAAGACATCCACTCCCCCCTCAGTCAGCTGCAATGAGCCAGGGGTTTTATCACTGCTTAATATCTTGGGGGTGGGGTTGGGGATCCCTTCCAGTTGCTGCAGGGGCATAGTAACCCAGGCTTGTAGTTTCAGCCTCTTTGTCTCTCTGTCCCTCACCCTCCTGGGAGTTGTAAAACTTTGTCCTGGTCTGCAGGTACCTTGCAGCTTTTGGCCTTTCTCTGCTGTTTTTGTGGGAGAGATGAGCCTTGCTCACCTGATCCAATGCCATCTTCCACCATGCTGTTTTGACCACTGTAGCTTTGTAGTATGTTTCAAGGTCAGGCAGTGAAATTCCTCACACTTTGCTCTTCTTTTTTAAAATGCTTTTGGCTATTTGGGTGCATTTTCCCTTCCAAATAAATTTGGTAATTGCCTTTTCTATTCCTGGAAAGTAGGCTGTTGGGATTTTCATTGGTATTGCATTGAATCTATAAATCAGTTTGGGTAGAAGTGACATCTTCATGATATTTAGTCATCCAATCCATGAACATGGAATGTCTTTCCATTTGTTTAGGTCTTCTTTGATATCTTTAAGCATTGTTTTGTAGTTTTCTGAATATAGGGCCTGTACATCTTTGGTTAAGTTGATTCCTAGGTATTTGAGTCTTATTGTTGCTTTTGTAAATGGAATTTTTCCCCTGATTTTCTCCTCAGGTGGTCCAATATTAGTGTACAGAAACATTACTGATTTTTGTGTGATGATCTTGTATCCTGCCACTTTGCTGAATTCATTTATTAGTTCGAGTAGCTTTGTTGTAGACATTTCACCATTTTCTAAATATAAGATCATATGATCTACAAATAGTGAAGATTTTATGTCTTCTTTTCCTATTTGGATGCCTTTTATTTTTATTGTTTCTTGTCTAACTGCTCTAGCTAGAACTTCTAGCACAATGTTGAATAACAGTGGTGACAGTGGGCATTCTTGTCTTGTTCTTGATCTTAGAGGGAAAACGTTTTACCTTTCCCCATCAGTAGGATATTGGCTGTGGGTTTTTTCATGTATGCCCTTTATTATATTGAGGAATTTTCCTACTATTCTTACCTTTCAAAGTGTTTTTATCAAGAAAGGATGCTGGATTTTGTCAAATGCCTTTTCTGCATCTGTCAAGATCTTCATGTGTGTTTTTTTCCCTTCAATTTGTTAATATGGTGTATTACATTAATTGATTTTCTTGTGTTGAACTACCCTTGCATACCAGGAATAATTTCCACTTGTTCGTGATGTGTGAGTCTTTTGATAAGCTTTTGGATTGTTTTTGCAAGTATTTTTTGAGAATTTTTACATCTATGTTCATTAGAGAGATTGGTCTGTAATTTTCTTTTTTCTTTTTTTGGTAGTATCTTTATCTGGTTTTGGTGTTAGGGTGTTGTTGGCTTCATAAAATGTGTTGGATAATTTTCCCTCCTCTTCAATATTCTGGAAGACTTTAAGCAGGATTGGTGTTAATTCTTCTCAAAATTCTTAGTGGAATTCATCTGTGAAGCCATCTGATCCTGGACTTTTCTTTACTGGAATATTTTTGATGACTAATTCAATCTCTTTAAATACGACTGGCTTGAGTTCTTGTATTTCTTATAGCATCAGTGTAGGTTGTTCAAGCATTTCTAGGAATTTGTCCATTTCATCTAGGTTGTCTAGTTTGTTGGCATACAGTTTCTCATAATATCCTCTTATGATACTTTTTATTTTTGTGGAGTCAGTTGTAACTTCCCTCCTTTCATTTCTGATTTTATTTATTTGCATCTTCTCTCTTTTTTTCTTTGTTAGTATAGCTAAGAATTTGTCAATTTTAATGATCTTCTCAAAGAAACAGTTTTTGGGTTTTTTTTTTAATTTTCTCTATTGTTTTTTGTTCTTTATTTCACTTATTTCTGCTCTAATCTTTATTTTTTTTTCTTTCTGTTTGTTTTAGGAATAGTTTGCTGGTTTTTTTTTTTTCTAGTTTCTCCAGCTATTCAGTTAGATCTTTGATTTTAGTTCTTCTTTTTTATATAGGCATTTCAGGCTATAAATTTCCCTCTCATCAGTGTCTTCGCTGTATCCCATGAGTTTTGATAAAATGTGTTCTAATTTTCATTCATTTCAATATATTTACTAATTTCACTTATAATTTCTTCTTTGACCAACTGATTGTTTAGGAGTGTCTTGTTCAGCCTCCACTCTTTTGCGAATTTTCCACTTTCCTGTCTATTATTGATTTCATTATGATCTGAACAGACGCTTTGTATAATTTCAATATTTTTATATTTATTGAGATCTGCTGTGTGACCTGAATGTGGTCTATCCTGAAGAAAGGTCCATGAGCACTTGAGAAGTATGTATAACCCACTGACTTTGGGTGCAATAGTGGGTTTATGTCTCTTAGATCTAGCCTGCTTATCATATTGTTGAAGTTCTGTTTTCTTGTTGATCTTCTGTCTAGCTGTTCTATATAAGATGTGAGTGGTGTGTTGATGTCTCCATCTATTATTGTAAAGATGTCTATTTCACCCTTCAGTTTTGCCAGAGTTTGCCTCATGTATTTTGGGACACCCTGGTTAGGTGCATAGATATTTGTGGCTGTTATTTCTTCCTGGGGATTGTCGCTTTTAGTAATATATGATGGCATTATGTATCCCTTATAACTTCTTTGCATTTAAAGTCTGTTTTGTCCAATATTAGTATCATTTTTTGTTGTAGTCTGTGTGGAATATCTTTTTCCATCCTTTCACTTTCAGCTGGTTTGTGTTTTTGGGTGTAAGAACTCTTTTGTAGGCAGCATAGGGATGGCTCATGTTTTTTTTTTTTTATCCAATCTATCAGCCTATATTCTTTGACTGGAGGGTTTAATTCATTCACATTCTATGATATTCTGTAAAAATGCATTATTTACTTCCACCATTTTATTCTTTGGTTTTCATATGTTGTGCCTTATTTTAATCTATCTTTTTCTTCTTTTGGTTTTCCTTCTTGTTAGTCTTGCCTTTTATACTCTCCTCCAAATCTCTCCTGTCTTTTCTTTCAGGCTGTAAGGCCCCCTTTAATATTAACCTGCAAAGGTGGATTCTTTTTTACAAACTCTCTTAGTGTCTGTTTGTTTGTGAATATTTTAAACTCACCTTCATATTTGAAGGACAGTTATGCTGGATAAAGAATTCTTGGCTGACAAGTTTTCTCTTTCAGTTCCAAATGGTATCAAACCAATGTCTTCTCACCTCCATGGTTTCTGATAAGATATCTTCACTAAGTCTTACTGAACATCCCATGTATGTGATGGTTTGCTTCTCCTTTGCTTCTCTCAGAATTTTTGTCTTTATCTTTGACATCTGACATTCTGAGTGGTATGTGTCTTGGAGTAGGTCTATTTGGATTTATTCTAATTGGGGTACTCTGTACTTCTTGGACATGTAAATTCATTGCTTTCATGAGAGTTGGGAAATTTTTAGCTGTTATTTCCTCAACTATTCTTTCTGCTCCTTTTCCCTTCTCTTCTCCTTCTGGAACTCCCATGATATGCATCTTATTGCATTTCATATTATCTTTCAACTCCCTGAACCCCTACTCAATTTTTTCCATTCTTTTCTCTCTGTTCTTCTCTCTCTTCAATTTTAGCTGTTCTATAGTCTGTATCTCTTATGCTTTCTTCTATCATTTTGAGTCTGCTGTTCTATGCCTCTAATGTTTGGTTTTTTTTTAATCTCACCTATTATGTATTGTGTCTTTCATTTCCATGAGTTCTATTACTTTTCTATTCAGGTTTTCAAATTCTTCTTTATGCTTCCTCTGTATCTTCTTTTTTTTTTTTTAAGAGTTATTTACTTTATTTATTTCTCTCCCCTTCCCCTCTGTTGTCTGCTCTCTGTGTCCATTCACTGTGTGTTCTTCTGTGTCTGCTTGCATTCTTGTCATGTTGCACCAGGAAACTGTGTCACTTTTTTTGTTGTTGTTGTGTCATCTTGCTGCATCAGTTTTCCATGTGTGTGGTGCCGCTCCTGGGCGGGCTGTGCTGTTTTCATGCAGGGCACACTCTGCTCACGTGAGGCACCCCTAGGCGGGGGACAACCCTGTGTGGCATGGCACTCCTTAAGCACAGCAGCACTACGCATGGGCCAGCTCACCACACAGGTCAGGAGGCCCTGGGTGTTGAACACTGGACCCTCCATATGGTAGGCCTTAGCTCTATCAGTTTAACCACGACTGCTTTCCTATATCTTCATGATGTTCTTTATCTCTTTAGCCATATTGCCTTTCAACTCATTAATTTGATTTTGGAAATTTGTATAACTCATGTTGATCAGTTGTCTCAAATCCTGAGTCTCATCAAGGGTTTTGATATCTTCCTTTGCTTAGGCCATTTCTTCCATTTCCTTAGTATGGCTTATAATTTTTTGCTGATGTCTAGGCATCGGATTATGATGGCGAGTTTACTCAAATATTCAATTTCTCTCATTTTGTAGGGATTTAGTGGCAGAAGGCTGTGTGCTACTGCAGTTCTTTGATTCTTGGTTCAACCTGTTTGAAGTCTTTAGGACTGTCCATGTTAGTCATTCAAATCTGGGCCTGGATCCAGTAATGCAGACCTTGCAAACCAGCTTTCAAGGGCCTTGGGGAAGGAGGCTGTAAAGGCCAGAAAGAAGTCTCTCATTTATTTACTTTTAGTTTCCTCACATGCACCCCCTTGGTTGGCCAGCCGATGACCCTCTTCCACTGCCTGCTCAGTTCAAAGCCTGTTTGGAGTGTGTTTGCTGCAACTTAGACTGGATCAATGTGATAGATGATCCTATAGGGATGCTAAGAGCCTCGTAATTCAAACTTTCTCAGAGATTATTCTACAACATTTGCTGGCTGTCCCCTCCTTTTTCCCAGGGGGGAAATAATTCCACTCCCCTCTGTGTCCTCAACAACCAGTCCCAGGCAGTAGAGAGGTGACTGAGAGGGTCAGATCTCTTTAGTCCCATGTGGCTCCCAAGGCAAACAATGGCATGGCCTCACCCAGTCTGGAAGGGCTCATGGAACACAGCAGGCCAAATATGTGGTCAAAAGCTGTCAGCCTCAGGCTGTGTCCATCTCTCTCCCATTTCCTGGGTAGATGGGTCCTTCCAGCTCCTTTGTCTATAGCTAATGGCCCTAAGGCGTGGGAATTCAAAATTGTCTATAGATTGGGGGAGGACAATGGCAGCTACAGGTGCAGCTTTAATTCACAGTTTTGCCTTTGTGTTTCTTTTCCTTATTCTCTCTCTCTTCTGCGTGTCATCCAGCCTTCCCTGGTGTTCTAAACCTTAGAACATTTTTTTTGCAGTCCATTTCTACCTGTCCTTTAGCTATTTTTCTGGGAGAGGAGAGAGACCCATGTCTTCCTAGTCTGCCATCTTCCCTGAAGTCCCCATAATAGATTTTTGAGGTCAGCCATGAACATGGGATGAGGAAGAGATGACATGGATGCCAAATATTTATCATCTCATTGTCTTATTTAGTCTCATAATTACCTAAGTAGGTATTATTGCCCAGTTTTACAGATGAGGAAACTAAAGCTGGGAGACATTAAGAGTCTGTCCATGGTAACAAAACCAGTAAATGGCAAAGCTATGATTCTAACCCAGATCTTACTGACTCTAAATCCAACATTCTTTCCATTATATGAAAGCTCCATTCTTGCAAGGTATAACTACATGTGTTCTACTCCTTCTACACAGTTAACAGATTTAAAGCATTACTCAGACCCTTCTAAGCAGACAGTCATTCTGTTCTTTGTTGGATCACCTATACATCAACCCTCAGGCCAAAGCTGGACCAGAGGCCTTTTCTGTTTGCTTTCATGTCCCCGTTGGTTCATAGCTACTGATATCCAACCAGGCAATATTTTCTGGTCTCTGCTCAGAGAAATTTCTGCAGCACAGGTCTTTTGAAATGTCTGAATATATTGTACTTCTTTGCTCCTCTGAACTGTCTACGTGTCCTCTCAGTTTCTTCACTTAGAACCAGGGAAACTAATCTAAGAAAACTGAGGCCAGAAAGGTAAAGTGACAAGCCCAAAATTACCCAACTAGTTAGTGGCAACCCCAATTTCTCCCTTCTCACTTCTGCCACTGACTATTCTGTCTCACACTGATATCCCTCGTCATTTAGTCACCCCAGAGATTGCACCTATTAATTAGACAAGACAAGCAGAGTTATTTACAGAGTATAAAGACCATAGCACGCAGCAGAGTGTTAGGCAGAATACAGCAATGTTGAGGTGAAGGATATTTTTCACAAGAGGCTGAGAAAAGTCATTTGCCCTTAATCCAGGTTTTTTGTCTACATACAGGACGACTGAGGAACTTACAAGTTGACAGTCATTATGTACTATCTGAGAACAGGACCTGTGAGATCCACCTGACCTGTTCTGTGGAGAATCCAAATGACTCTGTCTCCTTCACATGGCATCACTTAGGAAAACAAACATCATCATCCGGGGAACTAAACATCACCATCTCCTTGAACTCTAAGAATCCCGGTGAACAGAACTACACCTGCATGGCTGAGAATCCTGTCAGCAATTTATCCATCTCCGTCTCTACCCAGGGGTACTGCAAAGGTAACAGTATGCATCTGGCTTCTTTCAGAGCAGCTGCAGGGTGTGGCATCATGCCTATGTGATGCCCAAAACAGTGGCCCAGTGGGAGGAAGCCGCTCACTGTCCCCAGAGGCTTCCTCTCTTTTCCTTCTCCCAACCCCTCCCCATCCCGCCTTCTCAGAGCTCAGGCGCAAAGGCCTTGGGAAAGCAGAATTGCTTTCTTCCCTTGACTGTTTCAGGCCTCACTTGTACTGTCTGCCACACAGGACTCCCATTGCCCAGAAAGCCTGCCCAGAGCCCCAGAGCCCCAGGGTGTAGATGAACCCACTCAACCTCCAAAGAGGCTCTGCAGAGGCTTTGCAAAGACACTCTGGGCCTCATCTCGATGTGCCTCAAATGCCACTTTTTTCTCCTTTCAGGTTCTTTGAAAGAGGAAAATCAATACCTGGCTACCATGTGGATTATGATTGTGGTTCCTGTGATATGTATAGTCATCTGTGTGTGGTGGCCTCTTTGGAAGAAAAGAATAGGCAGGTTTTCTTTATTCTTACTTCTCTTCAAGGTTCCAGGGATTCACAGTCTGGGGCCTTTGATCCCAAGGATCTCTTGTGGAGGACAGGTGAAGGGAGAAAGAACGCAAACTCTGCCTTGGCTATTCCCCTGGAATGACCCCTGGGATATGAGCATACACCTGCTAATATCCTGTTGGAGGTGTGCTATGGGGATATCTGGACCCAGCCTCAGGGCCTGGCTGCCCTTCCTTTCCAGGTCCCTCTCACCACATCCTCTACCGAGACATCCATTGGATTGGAGGTGGAAGGCCTTCCGCAATTGTGATCACAGATGTCAGTCTCCTGATTTTATTTTCCAGGTGTCTTTCGTTTCTCTACTCAGCCAACCCAGTATCCTGGTGAGCTTCCAGACTCTTAACCCCCAATCATAAAACATATGGGTGGAACTGAATGGAAGAGGAAGGGGGCTGGCCAGCGGGCTGGATAGTGAGAGAGGAGGGGTTCAGAGTGTCATTACTCAGGCAGACTACATAGTGCTAGGGGAGATGATGTATAGCTATGCATGTCTATCCCTTGTGAGACCTACAAGGCTCTCAAGGATGCAAACCAGTCACCCACACAGTTTCTCCAAGCAGAAGCAGGGTCAATCTCTACCCTCTTTTTTTTTCCCCCACCCTCTTGATGGAGAAACTAAGTGCAGTAAAGGGCTCATGCCTATCCATTACCTTCCAGCAAGGACAGGGCATCAAAGTTCCCAAACCAAACTGCCTGACTCCATCACTACTGTTCAGCCAGGGTTTGGGCACTGGATACAGTCAAAAGAAAAATATGGTATAGAGATACAAACACAGGCCCTGAGATCAGGTTGGCTTTGATTCTGATTCCATGAGTGAAAGATAGTGTCAATGTCAGAGGAAAGGACATGAAATTTGGAGTCAGAAGACATACATTCATGTTCCTGTCTGATTACTTCCTATGTAACTTTGCACAAGACTTTCTGAGCCACACATTTCTCATCTTTAAAATGTGTAATAGTCAAATCTACCTTCAAGGACCTTTGGAAAGTATAAAAAGCTCATATATGTGAAATAATCTGGCCCCAGTATATTAGACAATAAGATGCCTCTAGCTGTTGTGTAGGCAGTGCTCTTTCATCCCTGGAGTGTTCTGATCCACAAATGAAGCCTAAGGAAGACTCTGAAGGGTACCTTGAGACTAGCCCCCAAGAGGTAAGCTCAGAACCAGGCCACATACCTGAGAAGGTTCCGATTCAACCAGTAACTCCAAAGACTCAAAATTGAATGAACCTTATGGAAGGGCAATGCCGCAAACAACTTCCTGCCAGCAATGCCCTGGGGGAGCAGTCCAGAGTCCTTCTGCCACTGACTGTGCCTTCCCGTGTTAACAGCAGAGCCCACAGGGACCATAGAGTGTGCTTCAGCGTCTCCAGGGAACACCGTGTACGCTCAGATCAATCACCCAAACAAGGTGAGTTCTTTTGGCTTTTTCCAGTCATTATTTACAAACTTATCTCCACAGTCGTCTGACTCATCCATATGACATAAACCAGTGAGGGGAGGAGAAGGCTGCCGGAGCTGCCAAGTTCTAAGTGGGACCATCCTAGCCCTCCACTGCTTTCACCCTTAATGGGATGTTTCCTTAAACCCTGCTTTACACTGTTCTCTAACGTTCGGTGCATCAGTAAGACTTATCCCTTCAGCTCAATTGCAAACAGCCTAAAAATGCAAGTTATGTCCTCCTCTCCTCCCCTATATATTAGCATGATGTTCAGTAAATACTTGCTGAATGGAGTTTGGGAGTTAGGGACATAGTTCTGTATCAGGGGCTTCTTTTGAATGTAAGAGAAGTAGGAAAGCCCAGAATCAGACTAATGGCAAAAACTTGCAGCCTCTCCACAGTAGAGGATACCAAAGCCATGAGTAACCCCCAATCCTCCGCTCCCTTCTAGTGACTAACAGGATCGCCCCATCAAGCATTAAGTACTCCTCTGCCATGCAGCAGCAATTCCCCACCACCCCAAAATAAAGCACCTGTGGGTGGCACATTTCTAAATAGCACTCTACATCCTGGGAAACCAGGTTCTGAAAAATAGGCCAAGAAAACGTAGTATTATCCAACTGATGGAAGCAATGGTCTAGCTAGAACTCCAGGATTCCCAAGTAGATCTCCCTCATGCTGCCTGCCCCTGATATTTGCAAAGGAGGCCCCTTGAAGAGAAGAAACCAGAAAGGCTCATCTCACTTGTTCAAATGTTTCTATTACATTTCCGATTTTCTCTTGAAGACAAAATGAATCATCCCAAACAAAACAAGAAACCAAACTCCAGCAAATTTGTTAACCTTTTCTTTAGCAAAAAAAAAACATTGTATTTCAGAGAGTTTGGGAGGTCTTGATAATACTCGTAAGTATTGTTTCATTAATGTAAAAGTGTCACTACACTGCATATTGCAGGCAGACCCATTCCTGAGGCCAGATGTGCCTATTCTCATAATTCCCCAAGCTTGGGGAGACCAATGACATAGTGACCAGGGAGATGGAATTTCAGGGAAGAAGCAGAGCAAGTAATCTCCTCTAGTTATTGCTAGAAAACATCTGAAGCAAAAACTATAATACAGTAACCATCTGTCCTAAAGTTAGTTCTTTAAAGTGGAAGGAGAACACAGTTGGATGCAGGACAAGAACGCTTCCTTCCCTTCACACACACACACCTCCAAGGCTGCCCTTTTGGTCCTCGCTGGTCCTCAGGCCCCACTGGTTTGCTGGAGTGTTTCATTTCTGTTTGGAGCTCAGGAAGTGCCTTGAAACCTTCTCTGGTCTGAGAGCTCATGGCGCTTGGATTCTGAATCCTCTCGTTAAATACTCCCTGGCTTTCCTCCCCAAAAACTTTGATGTCTTCCTTCTTTTGTTATACTGCCTTCCTCAAGAATATATCTATGCATGAGTATCTCTTTGTCTCTCTCTCTGTGAACCAAATGGACATAATTATTTTTACAGAAAACTGAAATCTCAAAGAAAAAGAATGATTCAGCCACAATTTACTTCACTGTTCAGCAGCCCAAAGAGGTAAGCCCATAATTGCCCCATGTTCTTATATTCTTACTTCTCTCACTAGATCTTTGCATGTAAAGTAACAGTAAAAGGACCATACTACATGCACAAATAGCAGCAAGAAACAAAGTCTCAGGACATCATCAAAACATATCAAAGAAATTATCTCATAATGCACAACAAGTTTCCAACCTATCTGGGTTTTTAATGTTGTTGTTGTTTTTTTAAGGAGGTACTGAGGATTGAACCCAGGACCTCATACTTGGGAAGCAGGTGCTCAAACCCTGAGCTACATCCATTCCCCCCTATTTGTTTTTAATTGAATCCTGCCTTAATGCTATCAGTACCTCTACTTTTGGCCTGTTAGTGCTCTAGAGACCTCTTTCTGAAGCTCATGTTCCAGTCTCTATTAACCTACTTCATTTTCCTTTTTATCTCTTTAGAGGAACCCCGTTTCTTCCAGGGCAACTGCCCTTGACAACATCATCTGAGCTGCTAAAACTCCTTAAAGGAATTCAGGAATGACACATCTCCTGATCCACAAAAGAGACCAAAAAGCAGGAAGCTTGGTTTTCTGCATGGCAACAGAATATGGATATCTGGGATTATTACTTCCAGTCCTACTGACTTGAATTTGCCAATCTAATTCAAACGCCTAAGAAATAACATCATTTCCAGTGCGTTATCCAAATTAAAATTTCCAATATGTGCCAGGACAAAAATGTGCTTCAAATAACACAACTACATATTGACTTCCTCTTTGGTAACCAAGCAAACGGAGTTATGGTTGTCTAAGGAATTATAATTCAAAAGACAAAGACTTCTCTTCTTTTAGAAAGCAGCACGATGGAAGACAGTACAGTGTGTCAGTTACATGTGTAGTCTCTGGACTTGGACAGACCCAGGCTCATGTCATCATACACCATTTACTTCACCTGTGTCCTGGGACAAATTACCTAACCCCTCAGGGCTTTGGTATTCTCAACTGAAGAAGGAGAAGGGTGTAATTTCTCGGTCAGATCGTTCAAACCAGGAGCCTAAGTCATTCCTGACTCCAGCTTCTCTATGACCAGGTGCTTCGGATTCTACCTCTAAAATATACCTTGGACCTATCCACTTCTCTCCAACTCCTCATCCACTATGCTACATCCAACCATCACCATCTCTAACCTGGAAAACTGCAATATCTTCCAAACTGCTTTCTCCACTTTGCTCTTGTCTCCCTCTAACCCATTCTCCACAAGACAACCAGAGTAATAGTTTTTATGCAAATCAAATCCTACACCTGCCTGCTTAAAACCCTTCAAGATTTCCCATTGCACGCAAAATTAAATCCAGTCTCCATGGTCCAGCCTGGTGTGGCTCATTTCCAGTCTCACCAGGCATCACTCTCTCCCCACTCTCTGTACCTAGCCTCCTTGCTCTACTTTCAGCTCCTCTCCTAAAGAAGAGTTCTCTGTGCTGGAGCTGTTCACACTTGCCTCAAGGTCCTTCCTCTACCTGGCTGGTTCCTCCACGTTCTTCGGGTCTCACTCTAAACATCACCTAAGCGAAACCTTCCCCGAGCACTGGTCTCAAGCGGCTCCCCCTATCATTCCGTCACACCTTCCATGTGTTTTAAATATTTATTTTTGCGTATTTGTATAATATCTATTTCTGCCATTATACTGTAAGCTTTTGGGGGATAGAGACCACGATTGTTTTGTTTATCACTGTATCCCTAGCACCCAGCACAATAGTAGCATATAGCAAATATTCAGAAAATATTTTTTAATAAATAAGTGAATATACCATGGGTTTTTTTGAGAATTAATTAAGACTGCACGTGAAGCCTTTAGCATCATAGTGCCTAGCACATAAAAAGAGCTCAATAAATGTTAGACTTCATTGTTGTTGGTAATTTGGTAATATTATTATCAAATTACATTCTCCTGAACACACAGAGTCTTCTCACAAACCTTCAACATGATAAGAAATGACAAAGGGTATTCTGTCTACTTACCCACCTCCACATCAGTTCCTGCCTTATCTCTGTTCAAGATTTCAAATTCCATTCTTCTACCCCATATGAGGAACATTGCTCCTCTAAACCTGGGAAGAATTCTCAGATGTTTTGTGTGGATTTGAGTTATTTTTTTACAAGGTGTCTTACACTTATCTTTTTCTGGTCACAAAAATAATAAATACATGTTCATTATAAATAATTCAAACACTATGCAAACAACAATCCCCTATTCTTCCTAAGATAACTACCATTAACTGTTCCATATGAAAATAATAACTTTCTTATCAAGATAAAAAAAAAATTTCAATTTGCATGTTTTTTTATTTAACAATATCTATTAAACAGCTTTCCAATGGAACAATATAGATCTACTACATTCATTTTGTTTTCTATTTCTTTTATCATATATCTGCATATATTTTTTAAAGTAAAAAAGTACTTTAAAACATATATAACAACTAACTGCAGTTTCCTATTTTACATTCCCTACTCCCATACTTCTCTCCCTTCCACAATTAGGCACACACATGCATACACACACAAAACCACACATTATCTGTCTATTGACTCCCTATTGCTCAGCCTTATTCTTTCCCTCCTCCCCCATCCTTCTCATCTCAATTTTGGTTAAGTACATATTCAATACTTTCATCATTATAAAAATGTAAATACTGTTTGTTACTGAGACCAGAAATGACTAAGATTACATTTCTTTCCTTATACAACTTCTTGTTCTTCTTGGAGTCAATAATTGCCTCATTTTTCCCTTTGTTTTGTTTTCTATCTTCCCACAACTTCCATCTGCTCTGTAAAAATGATTCTCAATATAACTTTCCACCTGGTTAAATCTTTTAAATAAGTCATCAGTTTTATGTTCCTCTAGAGATATCCCTCCTGGAGGATCTGACCTCTTGTTCCATCCTGAACTGGTTACTTTTATGCCCAGTACAACAATTGTCTTGTGACTTCTTTTTTATCTCTCTCCTCTATAAGATTTCTCAAATTTGTATCCCATCACCTTTTCTACATATCTCTGAATTGTTTGGTTACAGCAATAGTGCAAAGCCTTTTAAATTTTAAGCCAATAAAATTCTTCTAAAATTTTAAATCAATTTTTTAAATTAAATACAATTTTTTAAGCAGCTCAAGGCTATTGGAAAGGGTCCATGTGCTAGAGACATGTGACAGAGACCAGCTCTCAAGACCTCAAGATTAAATGGGGGATGCGGATTTGGCTCAATGGATAGAGCATCCACCTACCACACAGGAGGTCCAAGGTTCAAACCTAGGATCTCCTGACCCGTGTAGTGAAGCTGGCTCATGCACGTGCCATACAGGGGTATACCCCATGTAGGGAAGCCCCAGGCACAAAGAGTGCCCTTCCGTACAGGAGGCACAAAGAGTGCCCTGCCATATACAGGGGTGTCCCCTGCATATGGGAGCCCCACGCACAAGGAATGCATCCCGTAAGGAGAGCCATCCCGCGCGAAAGAAGTGCAGCCTGCCCAGGAGTGGGACCGCACACATGGAGAGCTGACACAGCAAGATGACACAACAAAAAGGGACACAGACTCCCAGTGCTGCTGACAAGAATACAAGCAGACACAGAACACACAGTGAATGGACACAGAAAGCAGACAACTGGAGGGGGGAAGGGGAGAGAAATAAATAAAAAATAAATCTTTAAAAAAAAAAAGATTGCCCTAGATTAAAAAAAAAAAAGATTAAATGGCAAAGTGGAGGGGGATTAGAATGATAAAGAATTAAAATAATGTGTATAAATAATAGACAAGGAAAGCAAAATGCACCAAAATTAAATTAATCTTAAATACTGGCTATTAATTACATTCTGTGTGCAGAACAGATAGAACTTGATCAGGAAAAATGAAGAACCTCTGGGAAGAGTCATGGATGCATAAAAAAAAAGAGAGAAGGGTTACTGCCATGTCAATACAAGATGAGCTAAAGCTCAGGGAATATCTTTGGGGCAGGTAAGAAAGTGCTTTCCTCATCAAGGAGATCAAGAAAAACAAAGACTTCCAAGGTCCTCCACAGGGGAAAAAGGATTTATCCATGAACCCAGGACAGAGAGTGAAATGTTTTCAACACCTCAGGTGAGCATAACCAGGAAGAAAAGTGAGGTGCATGTCTCAGAAGGGACTGCCAATCCATCTAGAACTGTAAATCTACCAAAGTCTACCTTAAGTCTAGACAACTTTGGAATGGATCACCACAAAAATAAGAACTAGGAAAATGTCTATGAATATCTTAAAGGAGAGTAAAGAAAGAACTTATAAGAAAACAAAGCCTATACTTCACTATAGACAGGTAATTAAATACAGACTTCTTGATTCTTAAGTTTCCTTGAATCTTTGAAACCTCCTCCATATTTATTATCTTTATCACACTATTCCTTTGGCTTCTGTGATGCTACATTCCCCTAGTTTTCCTACCTCCTGTCCAGCTGCTATTACTCAGTCTCCTTGCAGGACTTCTCTGTGTGACCAGTAAAAACTAGAGTACACAAAGGCTCAGTCCTAGGCCCCTTTCATTTCTCCATCTACAAGTTCTTATTTGATGTCAGCCATTCCCATTGTCTTAATACCACTTATATGCTAATGGTTCCCAAATTTACATCTTAGCCAGGTTTCCTGACTCCTGTCACCAACTGTCTCCCTGACAGTTCCAATTGTATGCCTAGGAGATAAATTAAAATTAAGACATAAAAAGAAAGGAAGGAGGGAAGTTGCTGAGGCTCAATCAGATGAGCGCCTGTCTACCATCCAGGAGGCCCTCTGTTCACGTTCCGGGGTCTCCTTGTGAAGGCAGGTTCTCACTTCCTGGGGCAGCCTTGTGAAGGCAGGCTCGCCCACATACTGCAGAGCGCTGCCTGGCCCACAGATGCCCCAGAGGGCTGACTCAGCAAGGTGACACAACAAAAAGAAGGGAGACAAGCGAGAACACAGAAGCGTCCGCAGCGAATGGACACAGAGCAGACAGCAAGCAAAAAAGCAGCAAGGTGGGGGATTAAAAAAAAAAAAAAAAGGAAGGAAGGAAAGGAAAGCAAAACTGGATTTTCCTCTGTAAGCCTTATGAGTTAATGGCATCATCGTTATGGGAAACTCTTGATCAGATCTCCTTTATAGACCTAAGACCACCCAACATATACCATATATTTTATCATTTTTCCTTTCTTGTGGCAAACAAATGTATTCAACCAATCATAATTAATTTATTGTTCTTAAGGTAGACACATTAAGATCTGGATACCTAGTCCCAAAAGATAAGTTGCACATTTTGCAAACAGGGAAGAAAACATGCAAAGCTTGAAAAATTCCTACAAACGAACAAATAAAACACCCTTCTTTATCCAGAAAGTAAGTTTGTTTTCTCATATTTTTATTGTAGAATGGAGGAATACAGGTAACTGCACCACCATTAAACTGCTTCAAATGAAGTAAGAAGGTTTTTAAGCAGAGCAGTCCCAAATCTTTACAAGACCCCTACTTACAACTCCAATTCTTTCACAGCATCTCAGTCACACTGGTCTTCATTCATTTCCTGGGATAATCCAAATTCCTTCCTGCTTCTCTGTCTTTGCACATGTATTTACCTCTAGAACATCTTAAACACACACACACATACACACACACACACATAAACACACAGCATGCTAGCTAATTCTTATTATTCTTTTAGGACTCAGCTTTTATAACACTTTTCCAGAGAAGCCTTCCTGGACATATTCACTGTCAACTCCAGCAAGGTTGGATCTCCCTGTGTGTAATCTAGTAGTATTTTGTAGTTCTAAAATGATTTATCAAAACTGTAATTTTATAAGAATTTATATGCTGGGAAACGGACTTGGCCCAGTGGTTAGGGCATCCGTCTACCACATGGGAGGTCCACGGTTCAAACCCCGGGCCTCCTTGACCCGTGTGGAGCTGGCCTATGCGCAGTGCTGATGTGCGCAAGGAGTGCCGCGCCACGCAGGGGTGTCCCCACGTAGGGGAGCCCCACACACAAGGAGTGCACCCGTAAGGAGAGCCGCCCAGCGCGAAAGAAAGTGCAGCCTGCCCAGGAATGGCGTCGCCCACACTTCCCATGCCGCTGACGACAACAGAAGTGGACAAAGAAACAAGACGCAGCAAAGAGAGACAGAGCACAGACAACTGGGGGAGGGGGAGAAATTAAATAAATAAATAAATCTTTTTTTAAAAAAATAAAATAATTTATATGCTGGATGCAGAACAAAAATCTTAATCCTGCTCCAGGGTCATTTGGCAGATACTTCATCCTGGTTTATAAAGTGGTGAAAAGGATGGTGGAGGAGTGACTTCTCGATTGGAGAAGAAAGGAATCTGATCCTGTGACTTTGCCTTCCCCATAGGTTAGCTAAAGATACTCCCTGTGAAAAGGAAAGGAGGGGACCTATCAGAGGCGACATCTTCGCTGACCTTTTACCACCAGACCTCTAGAATAAATGGCTTATGACCAAAGCTTTCACTTCCTCACACCCCATTCCCTAGCCCACCACTCTTCTGAGGCTGCACTCTTGAAGGCACCCATTTCAGATGTAGGGGCTTTTCTCTGCGGCATTTGACATCCCGCTCCCCCATTAAAGTGTCTCGCTTTTCTCATTCCCGTTAAGTCACATCCTCTTAGTCTCTTTCAGGCTCCTCCGTACCTCCCCTGGCTTGGCTTTTCTTATGATTCCTATCCACTAGATTCTGAGGACTGGATACTTCCTGGATGTCCCATAATCACCATAAATTCTGCTTTTCTCTCTCCCCTCATTCATTTCCCTACACTTAATATAATTAAGGTCCCTGATGGCCCAAGGGAAGGCAAACATCCCTATCAAAGGCCCTCTCAGGATCAGATACTAATCCAAATTAAAATGTGAGTTCTTAGCAATTTAAAGCAAAGGGGAAAGTAATGAACACCTAACTCCTTAGAAAAGAGATTTTCAAGAGAGGGAGGGAACGGGAAAGGAGTCTACCTATCAGAGAGGACGGAAGGTATAGTTTGAAAGGCATGGTCAATGTTATAATTTTATATTTAGAAAGCAAAAAGTACCTATTCAACAATCCTACAAAAGAATCATTTATTAAATAGTTGTTTTTTAATTATTCATTAATTCAATAAACACCTAACTGCCCACTGTGTGCCAGTCACTGAACTACGTACTAGGTGTATGATGTTGAATTAGGTAGACATAGCCTCAGTCCTCATGGATCATGGGGATAAGAGACAATAAGCAAATATACACAAATAAATATATGATTACAGTTGTAATAAGTACTATATGGAGGCCTTCAGAGATAGAGAGCGTCTTTCAACAGGGTCTGTACATTTGCTGCTCTCTTTTTATGGCGTTCTCTTACTCCAGGTGTGTGTTTGGCTAGCTTCTTCTAATCATTCAGATCTATGCTAAAACCTCATCTCAAAGAGGCCTTGCTCCCCGCTTCTCCACCCCATTCATTCTGTTCTGTTATTTTCTCATAGTACTGATCACTATCTGAAAATATATTATTAATTTCAATATGGGTTTTTTGCTGGCTTCTCCACTAGATCAAAAATTCACTGAAAATGTAGATTTCGTCTGTTTTCTTCACTGCCACATCCTTAGAACCCAGTAGGGTACCAGATACAAAATAGGTACTCTAGGGAAGTGGACATGACTCAACAGACCGAGCATCTACCTACCATATAGGAGGTCTAAGGGTTCGATAACCAGGGCCTCCTGGCTCGCGTGGTGAGCTGGCCCATGTGCAGTGCTTCTGTGAGCAAGGAGTGCCAACCCACCGAGGGATGCCCCCGTGTAAGGGTGCCCCCCACATAAGGGTGCCCCCTGCACAAGGAGTGGCCCCTGTACAAGGAGAGCTGCCATGTGCGAAACCACAGACTGCCCAGGAGTGGTGCCACGCACACAGAGAGCTAACGCAGCAAGATGAAACAACAAAAAGCGACACAGATCCCCAGTGCCGCCTCATGAGAATACAAGCGGACACAGAAGAATACACAGCAAATGGACACAGAGAGCAGACAACGGGGTGGGGGGGAATAAATAAATTAATCTTTTAAAAAAATAGGTACTCTAAATATTTGGTAAATTAGTGAAGGAACAATCAGAGAACAACAGGGAGAAGACTGCCTAGATAAGGTGTTCAGGAAAACTGCTCTGAGATCATGACTTTTTTGTTTTATTAAAAAATTAAAAATTATAAACTGCAACAACAGCTTCTTATCTGGTAAGGATACACTAAAAACTTAAGAGTGATTCTCAGCCTAGAACATGCCCTCTTTTGAGGAGACATACAACTGAATTTTGGGATGATATGTCAATGTGGACAACATACAATGTTTACATTCAGTATTCACTGTAACTTCCTTCTGTGCCTTCCTGTGCTATAGAAACAGAACATCTTATCAACTATAATTCCTAGACTTCTCTGAAGCTAGGGCAAAGGCCTCTGTGTTTTTCTCCAGGAATTTTTGTTGTGCAGATAAAGGTTTAAAAGAGGCAGAGTTTAATTTAAGCAGTGTTATCATTTCAGGACTAGAATTTGTATTTCAGAAATAGAATTCACAGGAACTGGTGACAACTGCATATGGGAGATAAGGAAGAGGAACATGACTATAATGACTCAAAAAATTTTGCTTCAGCCATTTACTGAAATTCAAAAATGAAGAAAAGGAAGTTTGGAGAAAAAGATAACTAATTCAGTCTTGAATCAAATTTAAGCTGCCCGAAGAACATCCAAAGGCGATTTAGTGTGCAGTAAGAAATATAGGACTGAAACAAAGGAGCATATTTGGGGCTGGAGATACAGTTTTGGGAGACATATGCATTTGGGTATGCATCTGGGTGGCAGCTGAAGCCATGGGATTGGTATGGTCTCCCAGGGAGTGTGTTTAGAGTGGGAGGAAAAGAGGACATTTAAGGGGCCCTGAGGAGAAGAATCCAATAGAAGACAAAAGAAATTGACAGAGAGGTAGAGAACCAGCAGCTCCCAAGGTCACAAAAAATAAAGAAAAAAAGAAGTTCAAGAAAGAGGAAGTGATGACAAATTCTCAGGAAACTTAAGATAAATTTTGGTAAGTAGGAAGTCATGCATCACCATAAGATGAGCAATTTCAGCTTTTAACCTCGTGTTACAAGAATGTACTGCTACTCCTCTCATAGCAGCCATCTTCTGACCTCAGGTCATCCCTCCCCACTACCACCCCCAATTCCTTGAAGAGTTTAGCTCCTAGCTGACTCTTACATTCTTCAACACCACTCCTTTCATAATTCTTGGTGATTTCAATATACATATAGATGATCCTTCCACTACACTAACTTTTCAACTCCTTGACCTCTCCTCCAATGATCTTGTCTTTCACCCATTTCACTTCTTTAGCCTTTCAGCCTTTCACTGCTGTAGTCATTTACTCATCCTATCATTACCAAAAACTACTAATTTGTCTGTAATCTTAATTTCAAGCCTCTCTCTTTCTCTCTCTCTCTGTTTCTCTCTCCCTCTCTCTCATCCCCATCTTCTACCTTTCCATTTCACTTCCTCTAGTACTCACCAACAATCCTTTAATCTCAGCCCCTGGCCCTGCAGTCCATTGATCCAACCACCTTTTCACTATCCCTCATCCTCCTCATGCCATCACTTTCCTCCTTACTCAGTTTAAATTCCATAGTCAGTAGTTATCACCACTCCTGCCTATAAACCCATTATTCCCTTATTCCACTCTTGGTTGTACTTGCCTGGCAAAAATGTCAATACTAATTAAATCCATCTCCTCTACTCTGTTATGCCTGAATTTGTACAACTAAAGGTAGCTGGAGAAAAGTGTACATTCATGCCAACTAGTCTCACTTAAATATATGATCCCTAACTTCAAGGACACCATTCATGCTTCCAGGCAACTAGGAGATAAGACCAGGGAAGTACGGAGGGGCACCAACATGCCAATACTTCACCCTTCCTCACTCTCGGTTTTCTTATTGAGAGACTAGAAGCCATCTGAACAGTATTTCCACATGCTCCCCTCTACATCTGCCCACCTACCTACATCTGTGCCCTATTCTACTTTCTCCTGTTACTATCGACGAGTGAAATGTGCTTCTAGCAAAGAGCACCTCCTCTCCTTAGGCACTAGAACCCATCTCCTCTCACATGGTCAAGGACATGGTTCCAGCCATGTTTTCCCCTCTCTCTCTGTTTTAACAAATTCCTTTTCTACTGGATTTTTCCAATCAGGTTATAAATGTGTTATTATTTTTCCCATTTAAAACATGAAAATAAAACTCTCTTGGGCCCACTTCTCTAGCCAGCTACTGCCCTATTTCTCTCCTTCTACTGTCTTGACCCACTGAAACAGTCATCATTTTACTTGACCTATCAGCAACACTTGATACAGTCAATCCCTCTTTCCTTCTTGAATCATTTTCTTCAGTCATTTTCTGGGGCTCTTACCTCTCCTGATTTTCTTCCTAGCTTACTCATCACTGCTTAGTCTCCCTTGCTGGTTCTTTCTCATCTTTCTTACCTTTTTTTTTTTCAGGTACCAGGGGGCCAGGGATTGAACTTGAGACCTTGTATGTGGGAAGCTGGCCCTCAAACTCTGAGCCACATCAGCTCCCCTGAGTTGGTTTTTTCGTTTGTTTGCTTGTTGTTTGTTTTTGTTTTGTTTTTAGGGGGCAGTGGAAAACAAACCTAAGATCTCCCATGTGGGAAGCAGGTGCTCAACTGCTTGAACCACATCCTCTCCCTCTTCCTTACCTTTTAACATTAGATTTCTTCAGAGCTCAGTTCTTAGAAATTTTCTTTTTTGTTTATTCTCATTTCAATGAATTCATCTAGCCTCATAAGTTTAAATACCATCTAAAGATTGATGACTCCCAAGTTTATATCTTTAGTTCCACTTAACCACTGTATCCTATTCTTTATCCAACTGTCTTAAGACAGCTCCACTTGAACACCTGTCTAATAGGCACCCCATATTTGGACCAACCTTGAGCTCCTAACCTTCCTCTAGCCTGCTTCTCCAATAGTTTTCCCCCATCTCAGTAAATTTCATTCAGTTACTCAGGACAAATAATCTTTGAGTCTTCCCTTTTCTCAGACCTCACATCCAGTCTGCCATCATATGCTATTGGCTCTCCTTTTTAAAAGATCCATAATCAGCTACTTCACTATTACTACTCTGGTCCAGATCAGCACCATTTCTCATCTAACTTACTGCAATAGCCTCCTAATCTGTCTCCTTGCTTCTTCTCTTACACTGTTGAATCTATTCTTAACATAGTGCAATCCTTTTAAAACATTAGTCAGAGCGAATCACTCCTTTGCTCAAACCAATGGCTTTCCATCTCAATTCTTAATCTGATAGGTAATTTAAATGACCTATAAGCCCTTCCTTCCATGATCTGACACCACAACCCCATTACTTCTTTAATTTCATCTCCTACTAAGTTTCTCTTGACACCTTCATCTCCAGCCATACTGGCTTCCTGCTGTTCACAGATCATGTCAAATACACTCCCATATTAGAGCCTTCTCAGTTGTTTCTTACTGCTCAGAATGCAATTCTTCCAGATGTTCATTTGGCTCACTCTCTCTTCTCCTTCTGGTCTTTGCTTAAATGTCACTGTCTTAGGTCTGAACGAAACAACGTGGATAGAACTGGAGATGGAGATTTGAGAACAATTTGCATTGTGTGGCAGTTGAAGTCATGGTATTGGTGAGTTCACCAAGGAATGAGTGTGGTTTTTTTTTCCCTTTTTTTTTTTTATTGACTTTGTAATAATATTACATCAAAAATATATATGTGAGGTCCCATTCAACCCCGCTCCCCCACCCCCCCTCTCCCCCCCCAACAACACTCGTTCCCATCATCATGACACATCCATTGGATTTGGTAAGTACATCTTTGGGCACCTCTGCACCTCATAGCCAATGGTCCACATCATGGCCCATACTCTCCTCCATTCCATCCAGTGGGCCCTGTGAGGATTTACAATGTCCGGTGATTGCCTCTGAAGCACCATCCAGGGCAGCTCCATGTCCCAAAGACACCTCCACCTCTCATCTCTTCCTGCCTTTCCCCATACCCATCGTCCACCATGTCCACTTTTCTCAATCCAATACCACCTCTTCTATGTGGACATTGGATTGGTTGTGTCCATTGCACCTCTATGTCAAGAGGAGGCTCAAATTCCACATGGATGCTGGATGCAATCCTCCCATTTTCAGTTGTAATCACTCTAGGCTCCATGGTGTGGTGATTGTCCTTCTTCAACTCCATCTTAGCTGAGTGTGGTAAGTCCAATAAATCAGATTGTAGGTGCTGGAGTCTGTTGAGGTTCAGGACCTGGCTATCACATTGTCAGTCCAGAGATTCAAATCCCCTAAATATATCTTAAATCCCAACGTTAACTGCACCTCCAGCACATTAGCATGAAAGTCTTATGAAGGGAGATCCCATCTGAGTCCAGATTCATCACACATAAACACCATTTCCAAAGAGGGGCCATCTGCCCTGGTAGTTAACCCCATCGGCCATGGCCATAACTCTCATGGGTCTCTTTAGCCTTCAAAGGAACCAATATCTGGGGGTTGTATCTGCTTTATCTGTCTCTCTGACTCTGCTCAGTTGTGCATGAGGGCAATCCTTCTGCCAGCCTCCAGACTCTTTTTTAGAAACTCGTAGCCATATAAACTCATTTCTCCTTTCCATTTCCCCCTTACTTTAGGTCAAACAGCATTTTAAAGTCATGTTATTTTATGTAGACATGGATATTCTGCTGATCCGCATTGAACCTTCCGTATAAGGTCCTTTTCCAGTTGCATCATCAGTTGGTATTTGATAGTGGTCCCTCGTTGCCAGGGAGGCTCGTCCCCGGGTGTCATGTCCCACGCTGGAGGGAAGGCATTGCATTTACATGCTGAGTTTGGCTTCGAGACTGGCCACATTTGAGTAACATGAAGGCTGACAGGGGAATGAGTGTTTAATGAAAAGAGAAATGATCATGTACAGGGCCCTGTTTAACACCACTTAGGAAAGAATCCAAATAGAAGAAGAAAAAAGTAACTGACAGAGAGGAAGAAAAACCAGAAAATCCTAGTGTCAAAAAATTCAAAGAGAGGGAGAGTTCCAGCAAAAAAGGAGTGTGCAATTTCTGCAGAAAACTTAAGTAATACAGGGGTTTGACGAGTAAGAAGTCATGAGGGACCTTAACAAGGACAGTTTCATTGAGATGATGTGGGTTGAAGTTGGTAAGCAGTGAGTTGAGAAATAATTGGAAGATATGGAAACAGACACCAAAACTGGAGAGTGCTCTTTTGAGAAACTTGGTTCCACATGGAAGGAGAAAAATTAGGAGTTAGCTAGGGAGTGAATACAGGAGTTAGCTAGGGAGGTGCACAAGAAGGAAAACTTTTTTTGTTGTTGTTATTTTAGGATTTCTTTTTGTTGTTTATGATGAGAGATTCTTGAGTGTGTTTATAGGCTAAAAATATAGGAGGTAAGAGAGAGAGAAGTGAAAGTTTCAGTAGAGGAAAGCGATAATTCATGTAGCAAAGTCCTGAAAAGAAGATTCAAATTTTAATAATTTATTGAGGTAATATACAGATTATGAAGCAGTTTTCATTGAATGACCATTTTTCTAACAAAAAATAACATACAGAAGAAATGTTATCAGTGGCCATATTTGTGTACTGATTTATAAAATATTACTACCTTTTTGTTTTTCTGCTGTATCTTTTCATATTTTAATAATGACTTTTATTATATATGTATATATACTACATATTTCTATAAATATGAAATTAATAAAACTGGAATAAAGAAAACTGAAAAAAAAAAAAAAAAGATTCAATAACATCCAGCAGATATTCGTGGTGGCCTATTACATGCTAGTTATGATGCCAGGCAGTGGGACATGATAGTAAGAAAAATAAAGATCAGGTCACTTGCAGCAATATTGGATGTGGCTGAGATTAAGATACAAGTGTAGATTCTTCTTTTAAAACTGAAGGGAAACCAAAAGAAAGAAGGAAAAGATTGGTTATAAGAAATTGAAAGGCTTCATATTTGATGGCCTCGGTTTTCTCAGCAAACCAAGAGACTGCAATCTGTGGAGAGTGAAAAGAATATGAGAAGGGAATAGGAGACAAAGCTGATCCAAGTCAAATAAAAAGAACTAACAAACAGCTCTACATGCCATAATGATATTAAATGGCATTAATTTGTAGAAGCTCAATTCTCTACAATTCTGTGATTTTTATCTAATAACACTCAGCCACTCAAATGTAAGATGATTTGTAGAACTAGCCTAGGGTTGGTGGCTTGTAGGGCAGGTGAGGAGGTAAGATAGAGGCCTGGAATCCAGAGAATAATCCAAGTTGTTGACTTGGGTTTGTCCATTTAGAGTTCCTCCATCTTTTGCCTACCTCATTAAAGAGACAGTAAATGCTAAACACATGATTTCCCAACTCCCTTGTAGCAAAGGAGGCCATGTGATGTACATCTAGCAAATGAGACATAAGCATAGGTCTACTAGTGCTACTTCTTCCACTTCTTCCTTCTGAGTAGAATAGTCATGAGACCTGGAAAACCAGCAGTCATTGGTCAACATTTAGGCAAACTTTCTTCTAAAAAAATTTTTTAAAAACAAACAAACCAAAAAAAAAAAGGCACAATTAGGCAACAAAGAGAAAAACAAAGTCAATGTTCTAAGGATTGCAGAGCTGAAATGTAGAAAGAGCTTGAGCTCCTGATGGTATTATGGAGTTGATGCATCAGCACTATTTTTATTTTATTTATTTATTTTTTAATTTAACTTTTTTTTTTTTTTTTGCATCAGCTCTAGACTGTCTTATCCCTGGCTTCTTATTATGTGAGCCAAATAAACTCTTATGTATATAAGATATGGTTTTTGCATTTTCTGGTGATTTGCAACCAACTGCATTTATAACTGGAACAGAGGTACAAACTAGTACTACACTTTGGGTTTTCAACACTTTGGGTTGAAAGAATCAAAAATATAATAATTTAGTGTAAGGGAAAAAAAGATGGGAGAGAATCTATTGGCTTATACAACTGGAAAGTCCAAGAGATAGAACTGACTTTAGGTCCTGAAGGATTGATGGTTGAAATGATGCCATAAATACTTTATCTCTTTTTGTCTCTGATCTCTACTTGCCACTACATGATTTGCTTCTCTTCTGGCTGCAGCATTTCTTCAATGTGTAGAGAGAGTTTATGCCTCACAGGCTAAATGCCTTCTTCATGGTGGGCACAGATTCCTCTGTGTCATCTTGTTCTCAAACTAACTTGACATTTGATTCTCAAGTTTTGCTTCCTATTAGCGTTCACACTCAAACACTGATGCCCAGTTCCAAAGTAACTTCATTGATAGTCCCTCAGACTGATGCTTTTTTAGATGCTTGTTTCCAATCAAGTGGGATCTCCAGAGAAACTCAAACCAGCAGAGTGCAAAGTTCCACAGATGACCAGGTACACATAGACCAAGCGGTGATGTGTGGAGACATTTTTGACAATGTCCATTCATCTTATGGGGTTTCCAAAGACAATATTATAAGCAACAGTTTGGTACCAGAGACTGTAACTCATGGTTTGTTACCTCAGAACAACCCTAAGACATTAAACCAAGATGCTGAGAAACTGCACCAATAATAAATTTCAGGGAACAGAATACTATGCTTTCTTCACAAAACATGGCAGATAATCAGACCCAAACCATAAGTTTATTAAGCAATTTAGAAAACATCTTATCAAGTAACCTGCCATGTCAGACATCATATAATTGCAGTCTTTTGTCTGACACGAAACTGGGCCTGGTGCACAGCTCCCACCTGACCCAACCCAGAATCCCAGAATAGATTTTGATATCAAAGAATTCTTTTCAGCCTCCAATATCCAACCTCAAAAGGAAGAGAGGGAACTTAGCAACATGAACAGGAGCCAGTCTTAGAATCCCCAGACATAGAAACCCAAACTGACTTTTTACTTGCAGACACCTCTGCTTACTCCTACAATTGAAGGGGAAATGCTAACTTCTTAGGCCCTGAAATGTCTGATACGCAGCCACAGACAGACTTAAACTCTTTTTAGACAGAAGCCCTCATCTGCCTCTGGGCAGTATTCTGAAACACTCCAGTTTTTCCATGAGCACTGATTCATCTGACACAGAAGGGACTTCCACTGCTAAATGACTTCCTGCTATAGAAATCAAAGTTCAGTGAACAGTACAGAAAGACAGACTGTGAATTCTGATTTTGAAACCCTAGGGATTTGTTTTTCACCAGCAATGAAGTTCAAACTGCAATGGATGACTTCCTTCTAGCCGATTTGGTCTGGAACACGATGGCACCAGTTCTGTGGAAATCCAGGCACGTGCAGAACTACACACAGTCTCCAATTTCTAAAAGTGAAGTCCACATGCTAGGCGGCATTTACAGTTTTCTTCTGGATTTAGAAAATGGGGAACTGGGACAACAGTATTAGCTCTTGAATGTAGTTGATTATGCAGGTGCATAGATTCTTTGAGGTTCTTTGCCTTTTGTACCTGTAAACATGAGATTTGTGTATAAATGTGAGTGTATTATAAAGTGTATGATGTTGATCTAAAAATGACTGTTTTTGTTTTGCCTATCATTGTCCCTTCAAAGCTAGTCTTTCCATCTAAAATAAATGTATTTAATACCATTAAAAACAATATTAGTGGAAGCCAATCTTAGCAGGTACTAAGGTACAAATTTTTCAAATCTTTAAAGCATTTTAGTTGGAGTGTAACATACTAGTAAAATATATTTTAATGCAATTTAAGCTTAACTTTTGTTAGAAATTCCTTTTTCCTGCTAGTAACCTGTAAAGTGGATTTAAACCACAACACTTACATGGTTTGAGACTCATGCTGCCTACAGACTCATCTGCTTTGATGTCTCACTCTTCTGACTTGATGACACAAAGGAAAACAGCAGCTGTCTATAACTTTTGAAATAGTTTTCATGTAGTCCATGCTATTCCTTCTCTACATGAGCTATTATTGATACCAATGTAAGTGTACATTATTTCATTTAGAAGAGGCTCAAGGCCTGTGTAAAGGAATAAATGACTATGTAAAGGAATAAATTACTGTGTAAAGGAATAATAGCGAGGGCTTATGAGTAAATAGTGATCCTCCTAACTGAAATAATAGAAAACCATCCACAGTATGGAAACACTGGGGTATGCCCTACTAACATCCTGCTATCTACAGTAGGTGCAGTTTAGAGCAGTGCCCCAGAGTTGCTTCCCAAAGTGCACTCACAGGCTGGATCTGAGCTTTATCACACTGTATGTTTGGGGGGGAAAGTGGGAAGGGTAAATGACTCTTGCCCCTAAATTTCAATGTGTGGCATTTCTATTGAACTTAACAGGGCAAGAATGCAATCTACAATTAAAGTAACCCAACTTCCTTCATCCATCACTCATCTTTTCCTTGAATGACTTCTGAAAGACATCAGTCTCACAAGAGTATTATTATTTGTGCCTAAAATATGGTAGTCTGCATTTTCCCTTATTTTTTTTTTAAAGAAAATTATACCAAACAGACTTTAAAGAGAATAAAGAAAGTGAAGACCTATTGTTTCAATCATCAAGAATATTTTTTTTTGTTTTGAGATGGGAGCACGGTCAAGTATGCTTTTGGGGTTTTCTGCATTTAGGAGATCTTGCTTAATTGTTGACAGTTAAGAAAAGTAACATCAGCACAGTTTGTAAGTGTTCTAAGTTTACAAAGAAATACTGTGTCCCTTCTTTTGCACATGCTTGTGCCACTGAGGACTAAATCCTCAAAACAAAACCTAGCAAGGGGACTAATACTTCATTAAAGTAAAATGGTGGTGTTACTACTAATTCATATTCCATACATCAGATACAAAGGAAGTGTTGGTAATGGGTAAAGACCATATATCCTGGGCAGATGACTCAATTTAGTAGATGAAATGGTTTGCTTTGCTCACAGTGCCTATAAATATGTGTTTCAAAACAAAGCCTTAACTTAGAATTTCACTGTGTTTTAGAATCATCACTGCTTTAATGTTTAAACCTCTATTTAAGTCCTAATAAAAGAGAAATGTATGTTTATTCATGGCTTTTGTAAATATAAATGCAGTGATTTATGGCTAAAAAAAAAGCCCTTCTTTGTGTGACAGTGTTTGTTAATCCAGCCAATAGAGTTATTTGCAGAAAAATGGAGCATGTAATAGAGTTTTTCATGTACAAGAACTATTCTCGTCAAAAACTTTAGTTACCTGAATTGTTCTAAGAGCATTTGTAAAAACTGAAATTCAGTGATTAAAAAGAATTAATTCTAAAAAAAAAAATCTGAGTCAAGAAGGTTAAGGTACTAGATCAAGATTATCATGGCTAAATTTTCATCTTTAAGGCCTTAAGCTAGTAAAACAATTAATGTAATTACCTCCAAAATTTAGCAGTTTAAACAACAAATATTTATTAGCTCACACAATTTCGGAAATTCAGGAATTCAGAGTTTGCTTAGCTGGGCAGTTCTTGCTCAAGGTTCTCAGAGGTTGCAGTCCTTACTGCAGGACAGCAGTAAGCCAAAGGCTGGAGGCTCCCCTTCCAAGCTTATTCCCATTGTTGTTGGCAGGCCTCAGATCATCATTGGCTATTGGCCAGATACTTCAGTTCCTAGCCCATGTGGCCCTCTCCATACGCCGTCTGAGTATCCTCATGACACAACAACTAGCTTCTCAGAAGGCAAATGACCTGAGAGAGAAAGAGAGAAAACAACATTTCTGGTGCCTTTAATAACCAAATCTTGGAAGTGACACATAACATGTGATCAAACAGAACCACCCTGGTGCCATGTGAAAGGGGACTACACAAGGGCATAAATATCAGGAGGCAGGGGCCATTGGAGGCCATCATGGAGGATAGCTACCTCAGTACTGTAGCCATATTTCATTCAAAATAAAAACAATGCTAAAAGACTTCTGAACGTATCAATACGGGGGATGAGATGACATAAAACATCCTATACTACACCTACAAATTCAGAATAAAGAATAGCAAACATCATTTTAGATGCATGGTTGCACTCAGAAGAAATAGAGTAAAATTCTCTGATGTCAGAAACAAAGAAGGAATTGAAATTAATGTGATAGGCACGTGAGCTGAAGCTGCAGCTGCCCTGGGTAAAGTGGTAAGAACAGAAATTGAGGCCTTTTGATACTTTTCAAGGTGGAGAGATAAAACTGAAAATCCCACATAAAGCTAGTACCATTGAGTGACTGCTCTATCTGATAGATTGGAAAAAGGGGGATCCACCCACCTGAATTGGGAGATGACTAAGAAACTTGTCTTACCGGCTGGGCTGTGAGTGGATAAACAATGCCTCCTTTGAGAACATGAGAATTCAAAACTCTGAGTCTTTATTTCATAGAAGATTTAGGGTTCAAATTTATACTACATATATGGCCTTGGAATCCTTAAGTCAAGAAATTAACATTGAAGTTGGCCTTGGTCTGTGATATCTTTTTGGAGCTCCTGGAAGAAGCAAGCAAGCACATGCTCAGGAGAGATAGTCCTACAATCTAGACCAAGAGATGCTCACTGGGAAAAACAAAATTGTAAAAGATGAGGGCAGGGAAACTGATGTGGCTCAACCAATTGGGCTCTCATCTATCATATAGGAGGTCCAGGGTTTGATGCCCAGGGTCTCCTGGTGAGGGCAAGCTGACCCACGCGACAAGCTGGCCCATGCGGAGTGCTGGCCCACTCTGGAATGCTGCCCCACACAGGAGTGCCCTCCTGTGTGGGAATGCCACCCAGCATGGGAAAACCACCCCATGCAGGAGTGCTGGCCGACGCTGAGAGCTGGCATAAAAAGATGATGCAACAAGAGACACAGAGGAGAGAAAATAAGAAGACATAGCAGAACAGGGAGGCGAGGTGCCACAAGAGAGTAATCACCTCTCTCTCACTCCAGAAGGTCACAGGATTGATTCCTGGAGCTGCCTAATGAGAATACAAGCAGACACAGAAGAACACACAGTGAATGGACACAGAGAGCAAACAACGGGGGGAACAGGGGAGGGAGAAAAAAAATAAAATAAATTTTTTAAAAAAGATGAGGGCACATAAAATAATTCAAAACACATAATAAAACAATTCATTATGATTAAAAGTCAGAATATGTAAAACAAACAAACAAATAAAAATATCAGGAGAATTTAAGCCCTCAAGCACTTAAAATAAATGACAGTCAGAACTAGAATATAAATTATTGACGTTTAAAATTATTAAAAACATAGAGGTTCCTCAACAAAGCTACTAAAGGTGGATTATAAGAAAAACAATATGAAGAGGAAATCAAGAAAAAAAAATTCCATTTACAACTGCAACTAAAATAATTAAATATCTAAGAACAAATTTAACCAAAGATGCAAAGGACTTGTACACAGAAAACTATAAAACACGGCTAAAATCATCTTGGGAAAGTAGAATGAAATTGGAGGCCTCGCACTTTCCAATTTTAAAAATTATTACAAAGCCACAACAAACAAGAGAGAATGGCACTGGCTCAAGGACAGACATATAGATTGATGGAATAAAATTTAGAATTCATAAATAAGCCCTCACATCTATGGGCAATTGATTTTTGACAATGGTGTCAAGTCTATGCAATGGGGGAAAATATAGTCTCTTCAGCAAATGATGATCAGACAACTGGCTATCCTTATGCAAAGAATGAAGGAGGACCCCTACCTCACAAAATACATAAATTAACTCAAAATGGATCAAATACCTAAATATAATAATCAAAACTATAAAACTACTAGAAGAAAACACAGGGAAACATCTTCAAGATCTTGGATAGGCAATTCTTATACTTAACACCAAAAGCACAAGTACCAAATGAAAAGTAGATAAGACTTCCAGGAAGATGGCAGACTAGAAAGACAAGGGACTCTCTTCTCTGCCAGAAAAATAGCTAGAGGCCGGGCAGAAATGGCCTGGGAAAAAAAATGTTCTAGGGTTTAGTATACCAGGGGAAGGCAGGACACCACCCAGAAGAATGAGGGTCAAAGAAAAAGAATCACAAGGGAAAGTCTATGAGTGGAAGCTGTAGCTGAAGCCACTGGTGCCCCTCTCCCACCCTAGAAACAGGCAGGTTTGAATTCTCTGGCCTTGGGTCTGGCAGCAATAGACAAAGGGAGCCTCAGGGGTCCACCTCCCCAGGAAATGGAAGAGAGAGGGATGCAGCCTATAGCTGATTTATCTTTTGGCCCACAGATTTGGCCTGCTGTGTCCCCATGAGCACTTCCAGGGAGGGTGGGCCCATGTCATTGCTTTCCTTGAGAGTCAGCACAGGGTAAAGAGCTCCAACCCTCTCAATCACCCTCCCTACTGACTAGAACTGATTGTTGAGGATGTAGAGGAGAGTGGAATTATTTTCTACCTGGGAAAAAGAAGGGGGCTGCCAGCAATGGTTAGAGAACAACCTCTGAGAAAGTTTGAATTGTGGGGCTCTTAGCCTCCAGGCAGGATCCTCTGTCACACTGATATCCTCTGTGTTGCAGCAAACACACTCTGACCAGGCTTTGAATTGAGGGGGCTTGGAAGAGGACCATCTGCTGGCCAACAGGGGGAGTGCATGTGAGAAAACTAATGAGTAAGAGAGGTTTTTCTGGTCTTTGCAGCCTCCCTCCCCAAGGCCCTTGGAAGCAGGTCTGCAACCCATTTCTGGGTCCAGGCCCAGATTTGAACAACTAACAGGGACAATCATAAAGACTTAGAACAAGGTGAACCAAGAATTAAAGAATAGCAGTAACACACAGCCTCCTGACACTAAATCCTCAAAAGAGAGAGAAACTGAGCATCTGAGTAAACTCACCATCATAATCAGATGCCTAGATATCAGCAAAAAATTATAAGCCATACTAAGAAAATGGAAGAAATGGCCCTAGCAAAGGAACTCAGGATTTGAGACAACTAATCAATGAGAGTCATACAAATTTCCAAAATCAAATTAATGAGTTGAAAGGCAATATGGCTAAAGAGATAAAGGACATCAAGAAGATTCAGAGCAGGCATAAAGAATTTTTAAACCTGAATTGAAAAGTAACAGAGCTTATGGGAATGAAAGACATGATAGGAGAAATCAAAAACACATTACAGGCATAGAACAGCAGCCTCAAAATGATAGAAGAAAGAATAAGTGATACAGAAGACAGAGCAGCTGATATTGAAGAGAGAGAAGAACAGAGAAAGAGAAGAATGGAAAAAATGAGTAGGGGCTCAGGAAGGTAAATGATAACATGAAGCACAATAACATATGTTTCACAGGATTTCCAGAAGGAGAAGAGCAGGAAAAGGGACAGAAAGAGTATGTGAGGAAATAACAACTGAAAATTGCCCAACTCTCATGACAGAAATAAACTTATATGTCCAAGAAGTGCAGCATACCCCAATCAGAATAAATTCAAATATACTGACTTCAAGACACTTACTACTCAGAATGCCAAACATCAAAGATAAAGAGAAAATTCTGAGAGCAGAAAGGGAGAAGCAAACCATCATATTCAAGGGATGCCCAGTAAGAGTGTGAATTTCTCATCAGAAACCATGGAGGTGAAACAACAGTGGTATGATATAATTAGGATACTGAAAGAGAAAAATTGCCAACCAACAAGTCTTTATTAGGCAAAATTGTCCTTCATATATGAAGGTGAGTTTTAAAATATTTATCCATCGAGCCAAGTCCACTTCCCCCCACTTGAATTCTTGTCAGCGGCACCCAAAATCTGTTCCTCATTTTGTTGTGTCATCTTGTGTCAGTTCTCCGTGTGTGCAGCACCATTCCTGGGCAGGCTGTACTTTTGTTCGCACTGGGTGGCTCTCCTTATGGGATGCACTCCTTGCACTTGGGGCTCCCCTCCATGGGGGACACCCTGTGTGGCATGGCACTCCTTGTGCATATCAGCACTGTGTGTGGGCTGGCTCATCACACGGGTCAGGAAGCCCTGAGTTTGAACCTTGGCCGTCCTATGTGGTAGGCAGATACTATCCATTGGGCCAAATCCACTTCCCCCACATCATATTTATTAGAAATTACAAAGCAGTAGTTACCTATGTTTACTTTCAAGGCTGCTTGTTATTAAAGCTGCAGCATCTGCAATACTAGGGAATAGGCCATACAAAGTTCAAATGCCTCCTCACACAAAACAATTTTCATGCTGACCAGACAACATTCCATCTAGTCAAGGCTGGTGTTCCTAAGCCCACACTTCTTATCTGCATTATGGAAATGTTTCGACTTCAAGCCAGGTTCCCACATTCAAATTCAAGCTATTTTCCCACAAGCACCTATGGAAAGCAGTTTGGTGATTCCTCAAAAAGTTAAGTATAGAATTATCATATTACTGAGCAATCTCCTTTCTAAGTATATACCCAAAAGAATTGAAAGGAAGAACTCAAACAGATATTTGCACAATAATGTTAATAGAAACAATATTCATAATTGCTAAACAGATGGAAGAAACCCAACTGTCCATTAACAGAAAAATACATCAACAAAATGTAGTATATACATACAATGAAATATTATTCAGCCATAAAAAGGAATGAAGTTCTGATACATTGACAACATGGATGAACCTTGAAGATGTTATGTTGTGTGAAATAAGCCAGACACAAAAGGACAGATATTGTATGATCTCAATTACATGAAATATTAGCAAATAAAAATTTATAGAGACAGAAATTAGAATAAAGTTTACCAGGGTTGGAGGTGGGGAATGGAGAGTTAATGTTCAATTGGTACCAAATGATGTTTGGGTGTGATGGAAAAGTTTTGGTAATGGATAGTGGTGATGGTAGCACAACACTGTGAATGCATTTAAGACCACTGAATTATGTACTTGAAAGAGGTAAAAATGATTAATATCAGTTGTATATAGTTATCAGACTAGAAGTGCACAACACAAAGAGTGAGCCCTAATGTAGACTAATTAAAATCATAATGTTTCATCAATTGTAACAAAGGTACCACACTAAAGCAAAATGTTAATAATAGGGAAAACTGGGAGGGGGTAATGGGGAACTCTGTACATTTTGCATGATTTTTTTGTAAACTTACAACTACTGTGACTTTTTTTTTAAAATGCCTGGTAAGAGAATAAAAACATGCTTGTCAACAGCAGTCTGTAAAAGAATTTTTTAAAAGTTAATGATAAAAAAAAAAAGAGTTAATGATCTAACTGTTCAGTGCAAATGTTTAGAAATAAAACAGAGTAAAGAAAATAGTAGAACACTGTAGCAATTTGATATTATTGATGAATTCCAAAAAGAAACATTGGATTATGTTTATAAACTGGTCTTTTCCTCTGGGCATACTGGAGTGTATTGGATTCAGAGGTTTTACTTTTACTTGGTTAAATAATTCATTGGCTTTGATTGGGCCACGTCAGTAGGATGTTGCATCCCCGCGCCCTTGGTGGAAGCGGACTCTGAAAAACCGCACCTCAGAGAAGGGAGGTTGGAGTTTTGATGTTGGAATTTTGATGCTGGAGCCCAGAAAGTAAGTACACAAAGGAATAGAGACTGCTCCTATGACACAGCAGAAGCCCCTGGGAGAGAGACTGAACCATTTGCCTGATAGTCTACAGCTGGCCTTGTGCAGAGACACAAAGCCTTAGAGAACCTCATAATCTACAGCTGACCTTGTGGACAAAACAGAGGCACTGAGCTGAGAGAGAAATGAACCCTGGGAAGAGAAGAACCCAGGAAGCCTGAACCCTGGCAGATGTTAGCAGCCATCTCGCACCAACACATGGCAAAGACTTTGGTGAGGGAAGTAACTTATGCTTTATGGCCTGGTAAATGTAAGCTTCTACTGCAAGTAAATAGCCTTTATGAAAACCAACCAATTTCTGGTATTTTGCACCAGTACCCCTTTGGCTGACTAATACAAACACCATAATCAAACACTGTTAAATTAGAAATTGTTAAAATAGAAAAAAATTCAACAAAATTAAAAGTATCTTCTTTTAAAAGACTAACAAAATAGATCAATTTCAAGCAGGGCAGATGTTAGGAAATAAACAATATTAGAAATGAAAAAAAGAAGGACATGACTACACTCAAGATATCTTCAAAGTACATTATATAAAATCTGATGAACAAATTTTTAAAATTTAAATGAAATAGATTCTTTTTTTAAAAAATGTAACTTTCCAAAACTGAAAAAGATGATATGATATATATATAACACCTGAATGGGTTCTATAGCCATTAAAGAAAGGGAATTAATTAGATAAAATTCTACAATAGGAAAAAGTCCAGTCCCATCTCCAGATGGTTTTTTAGATTGCTCCTACCAAAGTTTTGCTGAAAAATCTCTTACAAATGAATCCAAAGAAAAGGAAATAAAGGAAAATGCCCCAATTCACTTTATCGAATGACAACAAAACTGAATGAGAACGCAAAAGAAAAAGAATTATATCTCAATTTAAATTATGAACATTGAACTACAAACCATAAATAAGGCATTACCAAACCAAACCCAAATAATGTATCATGACTAGTCATGTTTATCTCTGGCAAGCAAAAATGTCTTAACATGAAAAAAGGTTTTTATGTAAATTCATTGTTTTATGACATTAAAGGATATATGTATATTGGGAAGCAGATTTGGCTTAACTGATAGAGCATCCGCTTACCACACGGGAGGTCCAGGGTTCAGACCCTGGGCCTCCTGACCCATGTGATGAGCTGACCCACGCACAGTGCTGATGTGCACAAGGAGTGCCATGCCATGCAGGGGTGTCCCCTGCATCGGGGAGCCCCCCACACAAGAATTGCACCCCATAAGGAGAACTGCCCAGCATGAAAAAAGTGCAACCTGCCCAGGAGTGGCATTGCACACATGGAGAGCTGACACAGCAAGATGATGCAACAAAAAGAGACACAGATTACCAGTGCTGCTGACAAGAATGCAAGTAGACACAGAAGAATACACAGCTAATGGACACAGAGAACAGACAATGGGGGAGGGGGAAAGGGGAGAGAAATAAAAAATAAATCTTTTTTAAAAAATTAAAAATAAAGGATATATATATAAATATAAACATCTCAATTGATGCAGAAAAAAAAATCCTCTTAGCAAACTCAGCATAGAAAGGGAGGGAAGCAGACTTGGCCCAGTGGTTAGGGCATCCGTCTACCACATGGGAGGTCCGCGGTTCAAACCCCGGGCCTCCTTGACCCATGTGGAGCTGGCCCATGTGCAGTGCTGATGCGTGCAAGGAGTGCCGTGCCACGCAGGGGTGTCCCCCGTGTAGGGGAGCCCCACATGCAAGGAGTGCGCCACGCAACAAAAAGAAACACAGATTCCCATGCCGCTGACAACAACAGAAGCGGACAAAGAAGAAGATGCAGCAAATAGACACAGAGAACAGACAACCGGGGCGGGACGGGGCAAGAAATAAATAAATAAATCTTTTAAAAAAATAAAAAACAGAATAGAAAGGGACATCATTAAATCTGATGAGCCTGGTGATGTTTCACAAGCATAAGAGTACTCCCTAATACTGCTCCCATTTAGCATTTTTCTAATCCTGACTAGGAAAATAAAACCAATTTTTTGAAATATAAAAATTGAAAGGAAGAAAAAAATAGTCAATGTTCATATGTAATATTATTATCCATATAGAAAAATCTAAGGAAATCTGTAGAAAATTACTGAATTAATAAGATAATTCAGTGGGATTGCAGAGTAGAAAGAATAATATTAAAAAATCAATAGTATTCAAAAATTTAAAACTATAGATTTTTTTGTATCAAAACTCCACATTTTGTTTTTCATGAGTGCAAAATGCAAATGGAGAAAAATAATTTTAAAAATAATATTTTAATGTTACATTAAAAAAATATGAGTTCTCCATATAGTCCCCACCCCCCTCACCCCACTCCTCCCACTTCAACAACCTCTTTCATCATCGTGGCACATTCATTGCATTTGGTGAATACATTTTGGAGCACTGCTGCACCACATGAATAGTGGTTTATATTGTAGTTTACACTTGCCCCCAGTCCACCCAGTGGGCCATGGCAGGACTTACAATGTCCGGCAACTGTCCCTGCAGTACCACCCAGGACAGCTCCAAGTCCTGAAAATGCCCCCACATCACATCTCTTCTTCCCTCTCCCTACCCTCAGCAGCTACCAGTGGGTTAGGGCAGTCGAGCATGTCAAGCCTTCAACATTGTTGCAAGTATCTCTGAATGTGGTCCTTCAAGTAATAAAGATTGATTGTCACTGTGGGCCCTGAGGGGAGGGGGAAAGAGGTATTGAATAGATGGAATCAGTGTAACTGTGGGGCAATGGAAGAGTTCTACAAGATTATGCAAAGATGGATATAGGACACGTTAAAGTACACCAAAAATGTATAAAAACCTATAGGCTAGAGTGTAAACCATAATGTAAACCCAAGTGTAACCATGTTTGAAAGCTGTTGTCTCAATATCTGTACATCAGTTGCAGCAAATACAATATGAACATTTATATTTTTTAAAGATGCCATTTACATTGGTAACCAAAGTCGTAAGGCATCTAGAAATAAATCTAACAAAATATAGACAAGACCTTTATTAAGAAATTTTTAAAACTTAATTGTGTGACAAAATAGAAAACTGAAACAAATGGATGTGTAAACCATATTCACAGATAGGAAGACTCAATATAGAAAACATAAACATTCCTTGCAAATTAGTCTTTAAATTCCATATAATTCAATTCAAATTCACGGAATTTGACAAGCTGATCCTAAAATCCATGCGAAAGAGTAAATAGCCATTAACAGCCAAAAGAATTTTGAGAAGGAGAAAAAAGAGGAAGATGAGAGAAGAGATGCCACCAAATATCAAGAACTACTAAAAATCTACAAAGATATAGCAGTGCAATATTAACAAATACATCAGTGGGATGGAATAGAAAGTCTAGAAACAGGGAAGCAGATGTGGTTCAAATGATTGGGCTCCCATCCACAATATAGGAGGTCCTGGGTTCAATTCTCAGGGCCTCCTGGTGAAAATGAGTGGCCCACGCAGAGAGCTGGCCCATAAGGAGAGCTGGCGTAACAAGATGACACAACAAAGGAGACAGAGGAGGGACAATGGGAGATGCAGCGAACCAGGGAGGTGAGGGGGCTCAAGCGGTTGAGGGCCTCTCCCACCTTGAAGGTCCCAGGATTGGTACCCAGTGCCTCCTAAATGAGAAAATGAGAAGAGAAGACAAAGAGACACAGACAGCACATGGAGAATGGACACAGACAGCGAGCACAAAAACACAACTGGTGGCAGTGGGGGGCAGGGATAAATAAATAACTAGAAACAGAACCACAAATATGTGGAAGTGTGGTATATAACAGGGGCAACATTGGAAATTGGTGGTGGTAAATGGACTCTTCAATAAATAGGGCTTGAGTAATTCTAGTCAGTTGCAATCCTTAAATTTAAAAACAGATAAATTTATATCCTCCCTCTTACATCATAGACAAAAATAAATTTCAAATGGATTACACCTACATAGGAGAAAGATAAAACTGCAATAATTTTAGAAAAAAGCATAGGAAAATTTCTTTTTGTCAAAGGGGTAGAGTAGGAGCTGTTAAATAAATCACACAAAAAAGCACAAGCCGTATTATTTTTAAACTGAGGGAGGAATAAATTTAGCTAAGGAGGGGAGAAAATTAAGCATTTTGTTTTGAAATAGTACATTTGGGATGTTTATTAATATCCAAGTGGATATGTTGAGTAGGCAGTTGGAGATATGAGCCTGATGCGTAAAGGAGAGAGCCAGGCTGGTTTATCATCAACTTATATCTGGGAATCAGTAACGCTTAGGTGATATTTAAATGCATGAGTCTAAGAGAGTGAGTACAGGTTGAAAAGAGAAGAGGCAAATGTGGATTGCTGCCTCCGGAAGAAGAAGATATAACAAAGGAATCTGACAAGGAATAGCCAGTTGAAGGGAGAGAATTCAAGTTTTGTACCAGGCACCATGCTAATATTGCATATGAATTACCACATTTAATCCTTGCAATAACTCTGTTTAGACACTATTATTTTTTTTTAAGATTTATTTTTTATATATTTCTCCCCCCTTCCCCCACCCCGCCAAGTTGTCTGCTCTCTGTGTCCATTCGCTGTGTTCTTCTCTAGCCACTTCTATCCTTATCAGAGGCACTGGGAATCTGTGTTTCTCTTTGTTGTGTCATCTTGCTGCATCAGCTCTCCGTGTGTGCGGCTCCATTCCTGGGCAGGCTGCACTTTCTTTCGCGCTGGGCGGCTCTCCTTACAGGGCGCACTCCTTGCACGTGGGGCTTCCCTACGTGGGGGACACCCCTGCATGGCAGGGCACTCCTTGCGCGCATCAGCACTGCACATGAGCCAGTTCCACACAGGTCAAGGAGGCCTGGAGTTTGAATCATGAACCTCCCATGTGGTAGGTGGATGCCCTATCCATTGCACCAAGTCCACTTCCCTAGATACTATTATTGTTTCCATTTCACAGACGAGGAAATTGAGATTTAGAAGCTAAATTACTTGCCCAAGTTACCACAGAAAGAGACAGCCAAGACTAAAATCCAGGTCTAAAACCGAAGTCAATGCCCTTAGCCACTACACCACAGAAAGAAGCGGATTTCAAAAGTCTAATATGTTGACTGTTGGTTTACAGAATAGTCTGGATAAACAGGCCAGGATACTAGAAACAGTTAGAATGAGATGGAATAACTTAGAAGTAAGGTGATAAGAAATTAACCATGAGAATATAAATAATGGTACAGAGCAACATTAACTAGGAAACATTAAGAGAACTTATAACTGATGGTGCGTGAGAAATAGGGAAGAATTATTCAAAGATGACTTGAGATCTTATGCTTGGGTGACTGTAATACAGAAGTAGAAACTTGGTAATGTGGAGAGGGAGTTAGTTTGGAAGAATTTATGCATCTGGTTGTAAATATGTTGAGAGTGAGGTGAAAGCAGAACATTAAGTGGAAAAGTGTGACCAGAGGCATAATTTAAACTTCTTCTTAATATTCAAACAATCATCTTTGACAAATTAGGAAAGTAGTTGCAGATGGTTTTTTTAACTCAAGTGCAAAATTAGATAGTAAATCTACATTTATCCAACGTTCTCAAGGAGCAGAGTAACTTGCATTATTGATTTTTTTTCCAGATAATCGAAGTTTACCTCTTCAAGGAACTTACTATTGTAAACATTTTTAATGGAAATCTGTCTAGAAAGTTTAATCACTTTCTTCCTTCTTAAATAGATGATGGTAACTATTATCTCACCATTTCTTAGTAAATCATGTTTATCATTATAGCTATTAATTACTGTACTTCATTAGGTTTTCCTGCAGCCTCCTGCTCTATCAGGTGAACAAGTTAGTTTTTTTGTCATAGAGCCTGCCTCAATACGTTCTAACTGCTGTTTCTTTTTTGCTGTGGTCTGAGAAATACAATTATCATTGATTCTGTATGAAATTAGCAAGAAGTTCTACAGGGCTTTAGGGCAAAGACATGGTAGCAAATATTTTGGCAGTTTAGCTCTTCTTTAATTACCGTTTCTCCTGGTCAGTTATTCTGAATGTTGAAATTTCCTGAAAGTCTGGATCTCTTTCTGTAATAATTTGCTGGTATAAATTTTGGGACTTACTTTTAGTATATATTGTCATGCCATCCCTATTACCAAGAGAGCAGTGGGGCTGGAAAAGTAGACACCTCCCCTCCTCACAATTTAGTACAATAATTGTTTATCCAGTATTCCAAGGGAAACAATCAAATTCTACTTCTCTGTCATTCTTGTTTAAGCCATTTTTAAGTAAAATGTTTCTTAAATATGTAATACCAAGTATTTCTAAGTCTTCTAATCTTCCAGGGCCATCCTTTCTTTTAATATCCAAATAAAACACCTCAATCCCTATTCCACACTCAGTTGGAAATCCATATTTCTGAGGGTTGCTGGATGAGTGGCAGTGGGGAACAGTGTTTATATTCCCCTGGTAACCTCTCATGCCAAATTGCTGCTCCTACCAAATTTCCAATGCCTGTTGTCATCTCTCCTTCTGTAGCTGTGTTATCTCAACATCATACCATCACAAGCATGGACCCTGCCCTTCATGCTTCATTTCTCAAACTACCACAAACACGAATCTGTATATCTATCACACTATCAGATAAAAGGATGAGGATAAGGGCAGGAGTCTACAGCTCAGAATAGGAAACATTAAAATAGAGTTATTTACATCACTATCCTCAAAGTCCCCTGGTCTACCCTGCACAGGGACTTTTTCATGGGGCATGACTTCCCTTGAGTTCTGGCAGGTACCTTTCCTAGGGACACTCTCATTCTCATTCTCCTCCTTTCCAAGGTTCAGGACTCTCAAAGCTAATGGTCTGCTGGGAGTTGCTGGTCATACAAGTTCACACGTATCAGTTGTTAAAGTTTCAGGAATTTTGCTTTTCTTGTGGATTCTTTGTGATTTTCTTCATAAAGGATCATGTAATCTATGAATAAAGATAGCTTCACTTCTTCCTTTCCAATTTGGATTACTCTTTCACTTTTTCTTGCCTAATTGCTCTGACAACCACTTCCAGTACAATGTTGAATAACAGTGGTGAAAGTGGGCATCCATGCCCTCTAGAAAGAGGGAGGGCTTCCAGTCTTTCACCATTAAGTAAGATGTTAGCTGTGCTTTTTTCATATATGCCCTTTATCATGTTAAGGAAATTATCTTCTAGTCCTATTTTTCTGAAATGAATTCAGCAAAGTTGCAGGGTACAAGATTAACACACAAAATCTGTGTGTTAACTCAGCCTTCCAACTCTATTTCAGTGACTTGCTGCAAACCCTACCACAGAATTGGGCAAATACTACAGATCAAGATTGTGTGTTTTTTGTTTGTTTATCTGTTGTTCTTTATTGGAGACATAATCATTAAACTTTTACGGAACACCATTCTCCCCTTCCCCCAGGGGAAAACAAACACACCTGTTACTCTATTATGTGGACCTATTTAAACTCTTCTCTATCACAGTAGTTTCCTCTTTAGACCAGGCTCAGAACAAAAGGGACCTACAAAGAAGCTTTTCTAAACTCAGAGGCTTCTCAGATGAATTCTACCACTCCCCTAAAATTTACAACTGCTGCTGCAGTTTTTGGTTTTCATTTTAAAAACAATTTATTGAAATATATCATTCATACAAAACATAGATAAGCACTAAGTGTACAGTAAAAGTTGTGAAGTTGCAAAAAAAGTGCATAACATCATGCAGGACTCCCATACATCACCCCACCACAAATACCTTGCATTGTTGTGAAGTATTTGTAACAGATTACAAAAGAGCATTGTCAAAGTATTACTAACTACAGTCCATATCTTACATTTGGTATATTTTCCCTCAACCCACTATTGTTTTTTTTTTAATATATTTAAAATACTATTATTTTTTAATATATTTTTATTACAGGAATTGTGAACTTACAAAACAATCACGCACATGTGTGGAATTCTCATGCAACACCCCTTCACCAACATACCACACTGTTGTAGAATATTTGTTACAGAATATAAGATAATATCATCAGACTATTACCACTAACTTTGATCCACAGCATATGTTTGGCATAATTTTCCCATACGCCCCTATTATTAACACTGTACATCTTCAACATTGACGCAAGGATATTACAGTATTGCTGTTAACTATAGTCCATAGGTTACATTAACTGTATTTTTCGCATGCTTCTTCACATTCCCACCACCCTGCAATAGTGACATACATCCATTCTAGTTCACAGAAAGAAATTCTTGCATCTGTACCGTAATCCACAATTCTCATCCACCTCTGGGTTCCCTGTGTATTTAGTCACTAGATTATATTCTAGTGTTCTTTCAACTGACATTTACATCACTAGACTATGCTTTTCAGCCACAATAACATTTATAAACCAGCTGCTACTCACTATAATGTGTTACCATCAACTCTATCCATCTCCATATGCTGCGGTTTTTTAAACAATTCATTTACAAATCTTTTACTAATACTTTGTTTTATTCAGTAGAAAATACTGAACGGAAGTATTCAATACTGAGGTGGCTTATGATAAGTTAGGGTGACAGAAGAGGACAGGGAAGTTTGTCAAGACCTTGGAAAAACTTCGTCCCCCTCAAAGAAGGGAATTAGAAGAGTGAGTTGTTGAAGGAAAATTCCTAAAAACAAAGCTTGTGGAAACTCTCCTCTCAGTAAGGGGGATAATAAAAGTGAGGGGAGGGCCCCCTTCCATCGTTTATGAGTCATTTCCTCTTTTAATTCTTCCTGTTTGTCCCTGTTTTCCACATGTAATTGCTGAGCTGCTGTCTTTCACGCTTACCTCCCCTCCCAGGTCATGATTATCACAACCCTTGTATTGGGTGGATATTTTGGGGATTTTCTTAAGCACTTTGATCTTGAAAGCTGTGAGGCAGCCAGAAATGACTTTTAAATTTGCAAACTTTCCAGTCACGTGAGCCTACCTGATTAAACATGTTGCTACAAGCCCCAAATCTAGCCCTGATTTGAATACCTTTTTTTCTTTTCTTTTTTCCTTCCTTTCTTTCCTTTCTTTCTTTATTTCCTAATATCTTCCCCCTCCCTTCCCTCCTTCCTTCCCCCCTCCTTCCTACTTTCCTTCCCTCTTTCCCTCTTTCTTTCTTTCTTTCCTTCTTTCTTTCTTTCTTTCTTTCTTTCTTTCTTTCTTTCTTTCTTTCTTTCTTTCTCTTGAGTGTTGCCTTCAGTAATTTAAATGTATCTTGACTGGGGAGGGATATTATGAAGAGAGGAAATAATCTTTTGAGCATATGATTTTTGAAGCTCATAACTAACTACTATTAGACCACCAGAGACAGAGCAGACAGACAGATAAAAGAGAAAAACAACGTTCCTTTGAAAGGGGAGCAGTAAAAACAAAGCTTCTTAGCCTGTTTCTACTTCTGAGAAAAACAATGGATTTTGTGCGTCCATTTTCTTTTGATGTGTTCCAGTAGTTGGAAAGAGCATGAACCTTGATGTGGGACAGCCCTGAGAGTAAGTCCCAGCTCACCCCTCACTCTTTGACCTTGTGTGAGTTGCTCAACTTCTCTAAGCCTGTTTCCTCATAACAAACACAGAGTTAAGAGAATTAAATGTAGGTTGATGCCCAGGCATTCCTTACCAGCACAGTCTCACTGGAGTGAGTAGCCAGAGTCAGCCTGATTTGTTAGTGATTGTGCTGTACCGTTGTTAAATATTTTTTAATCAAAATATATTAAATTAAATAATGTATGTAAAGAATCTATCAGAGTCTTTCCAGCACATATAGCACTAGGTGCTCAACAAAAAAATAAGTTCTACCATTTTCCTCCCTACTCACCCCCAAACCTTATCTACACATTCTGTGTGGGAAGCAGAAGAAAAAAATATATGTATTATTATTAATATGTTCCATAGCTCATACATAGGAAAACTTAGGCCCAGAGGTGAATGGTCTAGGGCAGGGGCTCTAAACCATTTTTGTTCCACAGATCCCTTTGCCAGTCAGGTGAAAACCACAGACCCCTTACTAAGTCCACACTATACTGTGTATTATTTTAAAATATACCCGCACCAACATGTCTCCACAAGAATAATGGTTTTTTTAATTTCAATTCAAGCTCACAGACCTCTTGTTAAGAACCCCTAGTCTAGGGACACAATAATGAATCAGAAGCACCAGCACATGAACAGGGCTCCTCATACCTGACTCCAATCATTGACAAGACTTTAGGCCCTGGGAATCAATTCGAACTTTTGAAATAGAAAGAGAACAAACTTTTTGTTCATTTGTTTTTTGTTTTTTGAGTTTTTTAAAATATTTTTATTTATTTTTAAAAGATACATAGATTACATAAAAAGTTACATTAAAAATATATAAGGGATTCCCATATGCCTCACTCCCCACACCTCCCAATTTTCCCACATTAACAATTTCTTTCATTAATGTGGTACATTCATTGCAATTGATGAACACATTTTGGAGAATTGCCACACATTATGTATTATAGTTTACATTGTAGTTTACACTCTCTTCCACTCCATTCTGTAGGTTATGGCAGGATATATAATGTCCTATACCTGTCTTTGCAATGTCATTCATGACAATTCCAAGTTCTGAAAATGCCCCCATTTTACACTTCTTTTTCCCTCTCCCTGCCTTCAGCAATGCCAGTGGCCACTGTCTCTACATCAATGATTTCATTTCTTCCATTGCTAGAATTACAATAAGTTTATATAGAATACCAGTAAGCCCTCTCTATTTCCTATTTTATTCCCCAATCCTGAGGATTCTGGGATGATGATGTCTCTAATTGAGAGGGGGCTTCGATCCCATATGGCTGATGTATGGGACTCTCTTGCTTGTAGTCGTAGACTCTCTCAGTTCTTTGGTGTGGTAGTTGTCCATTGTCAACTCCTTTTTAGCTGTCCTGGATAAGTCTAATCAACTGGAGAGTAAGTGTTGCAACTCACTGAGGCTCAGGGTTCAACTGGCACATGGACAGCCCAGAGATTCAAGTTTCTTGGACATACACCTACCAACTCCAATGCCAACTATAAGTAATAAAAGGGACAGAAGAGACATGTGTAGAGAAGTCACATCTGAGTCCAAATCTGTCACACTCATGAGCACAAACTCTGAAGCAGGGCCCACTGGCAAGGCACCAAACTCCAGAGCCATCTGCCATGACCATAGGACCTGGGTGTCTCCATAGCCCTCAGGAGCACCACTATTTGAGGTAGTATCTAGTTTGGTCTATGAGATCCTGCTGAAATGTGCATAAGCGTTACCTCTCTAATGACCTCCTGGCTCATTTTGAAGTCTCTTAGCCATAAAAACTCATTTGTCTTTACCATTTCCCTATTTTATTCAAGGTCTTTTTCCAGTGGAATCACCAGATGGTTCTTGGTAATAATCCCTTGGTGCCAGGGATTATCCCTGGGAGTCATGTCCCATGCTGGGAGGAAGGTAATGCATTTATTTGCTGAGTTTGGCTTAGAGAGAAGAGCACAAACTTTGAGTCAGAAACATCTGGGTTCAAATTCCATTTCCTGACACTATCTATATGAATCTTGAACAAACTTCAACTGCCTAAGCCTCATTTTCCTCATGGTAAACTAGGACGTGTATATCCAACTTCACATAATCATCATGAAGATTGAATGATTACATAAGATTACATAGGTGTGACAGGATTTTAAAATGGGATTCTCCCTTATTAATTTGGGCTGTGGCTACAAGAACAAAATAATAAATGATAATATCTCATTTCAAAGTTTGCCCACTTTTTCAGGGATTTACAAAGGAGATGACCAAAAGCTGACTTTGTGACCCTTAATATACCAATTATATCAAAAGTTGAAGTTGAAGAGAAGGGGAGAAAAAAGACTTCTTTGGAAAGGGCTGTTGGAAAGCTATGATCCACTCTTCTTCCCCCATGGGGAAGGAGGACTTCCCTCTTGCCTCAAGCCATAGGATGGGTTTCAGTAGGACCGTGTGACAGATCATTCATAGTGATGTGCCCTCTGGAGTTTGTGTACTAAAAACTGTGATGAGAGGCTATGCATAGATAGGCCTGATGGGATCAGTGTAGAGAAAGAAAGAGGACTGACTCTCCCCAAGATAGTGGGGCAGAAATGAAGGAGTTGGCTTAAGCCATTTTGAAAGGTCATCACTCCATAAAGGCCCCTGCAGGGAGTGTTATATCCAAACATGGAAAACCCAGTGCTGAGAGTTGAAGTAAAAACAAGCCATTTGGATATGAAATATCACTCACATGACAGGAAATACAGTTAAAGTTTCCCAGTAGGAAAATCTTTGAAGAACCTACAAATCTATCCCATGGGAAAAATAGACAGCATTTGTACATCTGCCCCAGTACACGTCAATACCTTAAATGATCTCAAAACCTCCATTTCTACATCCTTTCACAATCCAATGGCCTCTTCCATGACTATTTGTTATGGTCATTTCAGGTTCCAATTTCCTGCTTCCACTAAATTGGTTTAATTTCTGGGTCATTTGGTCACTTGTGTGTTCTTTCCTGTTCCTTATTACCTCAACCCAGTCAAGGCCCAGGATCCTTTCCATAATTTCCCCCTAAAAAGCCCCACTTACACAAGACTGCTACAGGGATAGAACATTCTGAATTTACTAAAGGTTTTTGAAAGAGGGATTGATTTATACTGAAGCAACACAATTGACAGCTAGTATTTTCATCTTCCCAACAAACACTCCATGCCCATTCTTCTGGTATTAGACTCTGCCCCATAGCCAAAAATGTAAACATATTTTTGCCTAGGAAAATCATAGTACCCTATTTCCCAGCATTGATGAATATGTATGCCAAGGGATGGCTATGTAATCCAAGCATGGCCAATGAGAACAGATCCCTAGAATTGCTATATGGATACTGGGACCAAAAAAATAAGTTCTCTTTCTATGGTTGCTAAACTGGACCTGGTAGTAACCATGTTTCCTTCCACATGACAAAGTCCTGTCTGCAGTAGAAAAAAGTGAGGTCAACATGGAAAAAGAAACAGTGGAGCAGAGATGAGCAAGAGAAAAAAGAAGGAATGGAGGGAGGGAAGCAAGGAGGAAGGAGAAAAACCTAGCAATGTTAAGCCATGTTTCTTGTTCCAGTTCCTATAGCTCTGGTCCTGTCATTCTTCCTTAGATGTTACAAACTATCCTACTATCCTTCCAAATTTTATGAGCCACTAAGGTCTGCCTGCCACCACCACCACCACCCCTTTTTTTAAGTTTATTTGAATATAGTTTCTATCACTTTCAAATAAAAGAAACCTGGGAAGTGGATATAGCTCAAATGATTGAATATCTGCTTCCCATGTATGAGGTCCTGGTACCTCTTTAAAAAAAAAAAGCCTAATTTATACAGCAAAAAAACTTCCTAGCATAAGTTGGATATCTCTAGCCTTATAAAAGTCTTTTTCACCATTTTATCCCCATGTATTTTTCACTCCCTATAGTTCTCCAGCCCTATATCCTTTTGAAGGCTTGAATTCCTTTTCTGTTCTCTTCCCCCCCAGGATCAAAACCAAATTCCTTATTTTCCTTATGCAAAACATTTAGCTGCCTTCTTTTTGTGGTTCTTATAATTTTTCTGCTGACATTCATACCCTCTGATTGCACCTTTTACCTCTAGTGTTATTAGGATATTTCCCTAAATATAAACAGTTTTCTTCCCAGGAAAAAATCTTAGGACATTTATTGACTGCTAGGGGGAAAAAAATCCAGAAATTTTTTTTCCCCTGACAAATTTGCTCAGGTAAATTACTTAAGTTTTAGTTAAAAAATCTCTGTAGATGAGCTGACCCAATCCCCTTAATAAGTTCAGAAGTTACAAGGCTTGCCCAATATCAAAAAGAAGTTAGTGGGTTATGCAGGATATATAATGCCCTGCATGTGTCCCTGCAATATCATTCAAGACAATTCCAGGTCTTGAAAATGCCCCCATATGACATCTTTTCTTTCCTCTCCCTGCCTTCAGCAGCTCCGTGGCCACTGTCTCCACATCACTGATACAATTTCTTCCATTTCTAAAGCCACAATAGTTCTATAGTAGAATACCAGTAAGTTCACTCTAACCCATATTTTATTCCTCCACCCTGTGGACCTGGGATGGCAATGTCCCCTCCAGTGTAGCAGTGCTCTAAAATGTATACGTCAAATGCAATGAATGTGCCACACCGATGAAAGAGGTTGTTGATGTGGGAAGAGTGGGGGGGTGGGGAGTGGGGGTATACAGGAGCCTCTTACATTTTTTAATGTAACATTTTGTGGAAACTATGTATCTTTTTTTTAAAAAGGCAATAAAAAAAAAAGTTAGTGAAGGCCAATCAAGATGGTGGAGTGAGATGCTTCAGGGCTCCATCCCCCTACAGAAGTTTTGAACTACCAGCAAGAACAAGCAGTTCCTTGTCCTCAGGGCTCCAGAAAATAGTTAAAGGACTGCAGCAACAAGGCAAGTGTGGAATCAAGCAAAAAACTTCTTCAAGATCCAGTTGGGCCTTCCCCCACCCCTCAACATCTTTGTAGTAAACCGGTGTGGATCCCTGGTCTCTGTTACAGAGGGAACAGAGTGGCCCCCATGCACATGCTAAAAACATGTATGTCTGATCCAGTCTGTCTAGTGGAGGCCTGAGGGATTCACCATCCCTTAATTGCCCTGTGTGTAAAGGCAGCACAGAGAGCTCTCCTACAGAATGAGCTGTGGGAAAGCCTCAAGTAGTGCTACCTGAGGCTAGGGATTAGGGGTTGTAGGACAGATAGTGAGTGTTCAGCACTATGAGTAAACTATTTCCTAAGAAAGAGGGAACATTTAGAACCAGGTAAATGGGGGGATTCTTAGTACAAGAAGCATGCACAGTATGAATATATATTTTGGCCTGGAGCTACCCTCATACAAACAATTCTATGGATAAGCCAAAAAGGAAAGCACTTGCACAGATCCATTTGCAAAAACTGGAGTAGGTGTTTTCTGAATTTCCTTCTCTTTCTTTTTTTTTTTTTTTTTTTTGCTAGTTCCTGGCAGTCAAGGAAAACTTTGTTATAACACTAGCTGCATACAAGGTTAAGAAACAGATGTCACCCAGTCTAAATTTCAATAATATTATGTTAAAACATCAAAATGTCCATGTTTAAACAAAAGAATACAAAACATACAAAGCAACAGGAAGTGATGGCCCAGGCAAAGGAGAAGATTAAGGCATTAGAAACCATCAATGAGGAAGATCAAACCTGAGACATACTAAACAAAGATTTATTTAATATGCTCAAAAAGCTAAAGGACTACATGGGCAAAGAACTAAAGAAAATCAGGAAAATGATAGATGAATAGAAACAGAATATCAACAGAGAGATGGAAAGTAAGAAAAGAAACCAAACAGAGCTGAAGACTACAGTAACAGAAGTTTAAAATACCCTAGAAGCATTCAACATCAGATTTCAGCTGAGAGAAGAAAGATTCAGTAACTTGAAGATAAGACAATTGCAACCATTCAGTCTGACGAGCAGAAAAAAAAGGAAGAATAAAGGAACCTGGGGGATACCATCAAGCATATCAACATATGCATTATGGGGGTCCCAGCAGGAAAAGAAAGAAAGGGGCAGAGAGAATATTCAAGGAAATAATGGCTGAAAACTTCCCAAATTCAAGGAAAGATATGACTATGCACATCCAAGACACTCAATGAACTCCAAATAGGATAAACCCAAACAGAGCCATGCTGCAGCATATTATAATCAGAATGCCAAAGATAGAGTGATTCTGAAAGTCACAGAAAGAAGCAACATGTCACATACAAGAGAGCCTAAATAAGATTAAATGTTGATTTCTCATCAGAAACCGTGGAAGCAAGAAGGCAATAGGATGGCATATTTAAAGTACTGAAAGCAAAAAGTTGCCAACCAAGCATTTTATATCCAGCAAAACTGTCTTTCAAAAATGAAAAAGAATTCCCAGATAAGCAAAAGCTAAGGGAGTTCACCATTAGGCCATCCATACATAGATGCTGAAGAGAGTTCTGCAGGTTGAAAGGATGATAGACAATAGATTAAAGCCACATTAAGAAATAAAGATCTCTAGTAAGAGTAATGATAGAGGTAAATATAAATGTCAGTACTATTGTATTTTTGGTTTGTAATTACACATTTTACTTCCTACAGGATCTAAAAGGCAAGTGCAAAAAATATAATAATAAATTAGTTATTTGGGACTCAATGTATAAACATATAAATTTTTACAAGAATTACAAAAAGATGGGTGGACAGAGGACAATAGGAACATAGTTTATATACACTATTGAAGTGAAATAGGTATCAAGGCAAACAAGATGGTTTTCATTATAGGTTTATATTGTTAAATTTAAAACCTGTGGTAACTTCAAAAAAATTATCACAGAATATGGAAGTTCATAGAGACAGAAATTAGACTGTAGTTTGCCAGGAGTGGAGGGTGGAGGAGGTGAATTGGAAGTCAATGCATAATGGATATAGGGTTTCTATTCGGGGAAATGGGAAAGTTTTAGTAATGGCAGGTAGTGAACATACCACTACAATATTGTGAATGGGATTAATCCCAGTGAATGGTGTACTTAGGAGTAGTTGAGATGGTAAAGTTTGTATTGTAGATATGTTCCCATTATTAAAAGAAAGAAACTAAAGAGACAATGAGAATTAAATGCAATATGTGATCCTGGATGGGATCTAGCAAAGGAGGTGAACAGGCTCAAAAAGACATAATTCAGATAAATGGAAACATTGGCATATTGACTGCAAGCTTCATATCAATGGCAAATTGCTTTAACTTAATAACTGTACTTAAGGTGGGTACATGAGTGAACATCCTCATTCTTAGGAAATATGCATGGCAGTATTAAGTGTTTAAGGAGCATGATGTATGCAACCTACACTTCAGAAAATGGATGGTTAGATGGATAGATCTAGTTATTGTAGCAAATAGTTAAAATTAGTGGATCCCAGTATCTGTGGGATTTGGGGAGTATACTAAGTTCTCCATATGAGGTTTGCATTATTTTTTGTAACTTTCATGTAAGTTTGAACTTATTTCAAAATAAAACTTTTTTGTCTATTTTTATGTCTTTTTTTAATTAAAGTTAATAGATCACAAGGAATGGTACATTAAAAAACATAAAAAAACAAAAAACATAAGAGGTTCCCATATAACCCACTCCCCACCCTCCACCATATCATTTTTGTAAATTGTATTTTTTTAAAGATATATACATCACACAAAAAAAGTTACACTAAAAAATATGAGGTTCCTGTATACCCTGCACCCCCACCCCCACCCCACTCCTCCCACACCAACAACCTCCCTCATCATTGTGGCACACTCACCACACTCGGTGAACACATTTCGGGGCACTGCTGCACTACACAGATAATAGTTTACCCTGTAGTTCACACTCTCCCCCAGTACATTCAGTGGGTTATGGCAACATATATAAAGTCCAGCATCTGACCCTACAATATCATTAAGGACAACTCAAAATCCCAAAAAGCCCCCACATCACATCTCTTCTACTCTCTCCCTGCTTTCAGCAACTACTGTGGCCACTTTCTCCACCTCAATGCTAAAATTTCTTCTATTACTCGTCACAATAGTTTTATGGTAGAGTATCAGTAAGTCCACTCTAGTCCATATTTTATTCCTCCATTCTGTGGTCCCTGGGATGGTGATGTCTTCTCCACCTCTAGATCAAGAGGGGGCTTAGATTCCAAATGGATGATGGATGCAATTCCTCTACTTACAGTTGCAGGCACTCTTGATTCCCTGGTGTGGTAGTTGACCATCTTCACCTCCCTGTTCGCTGAACTGGGTAAGACCAACAAACCAGAGAGTAGGAGTCGCCACTCTGTTGAGGCTCAGGGCCCAGCTGGCACATGGGCAGTCCAGAGATTCAAGTCTTCTGAGTATGGACCATCCCTAGCACCAACCACAGGTTCAGTAAAAGTGACAGAAGAGGCATGTGTAGAAAAGTCACATCTGAGTCCAGCTCCATCATACTCAGGAGCACAAATTCCAAAGTAGGGCCCTCTGACATGGCACAGAGCTCCAAATCCATCTGCCATGGAAGAAAATAAAACTTTTTAAAAACTTTTAAAAATAAAACTTTTTAAAAATCCCCAAACAATATAATGTATTTTGCAACCATAAAATATATATATATATGATAGTGGTAGTGTCAGGGCTAGAACACTGACCTCCTGAATCTTGGTCCAGGGTTTCAGAACAAGTATTTATGACCTGACGATTGCCATCTTGTAAGGTTTAAGTTTGCAAACTCAAAATTCAAAAGGGACCCCTAAACTTCAGTCCTTCATCTATAAATGAAGCGAAATATATCATCAGTCCTCAAACACTTTTAGACCTGGAAACTTTTACTTAAACAAAATCTTATACTGACTGCAATTTTTTAATAACAATAAAATAAATATGTTAATGCAGATTCTCTGAGAAGCAGATACCAAAGATGGGATCAGATGTACAAAAGATTTATTTTACACTGCTGGATGGGGACTCTGTTTGGAGATGCCTAAGGACTCCTCAGAACCATCTCAAATCATCTCTGAGGATCTTTCCAAGTCACTTTACCTATAATCATAATGAACAGGCATGGAATGAATAGTAGTGTTTCATGATGCAAAGGGTCAGGAATTGTAATCAACTTAAGATGATTATCTGAAAATCATCCTTTCTCCAGTGCTATTCATATGTTCTTGATCGTCCTCAATCATGGGATGTGACAGAGGAAGTACAAAGAGGAATAATTTAAACTATAACTTAGAGCCCAACAAAACTAATAGCAAAAATCATGGTATATAGGAGTTGAAAAGTTATTGAAGCAACTCTTAAGAACCTGAGTGCTAGGCCAGCTCTGCAACTAATTGTGTGACTTTGAGACTCACTCTTCTCTTCTGGATCTCAGTTTCTTCATTTTTATAATTTAGTACCTTGGTTAAATGACCCGGAAAATTCTTTCAGGGCCAAATGCCTGTGATTCTTTGAATGTGGCTCAATGCAGACTAATATCATTATGTCTCTGAATACCTTGTCCTTCTCAATCTGACTAGTTACCAGCAGGGAAGTCCCCCAAACCCCAAAATAACCATTAATTTTATAATTCAAAAATTAAAATGTGTAATTCTTAAGTTTTATAAATCATTTCAAAATCTTTACATCAAATAATGTTCTTGAAAAGCCAAAACTTTGAAGAGCGATAACAGAGCAGTGGTTGCCAGGGTTTGAGGGTGGAGAGAGAGACTGACTACAAAGGGCAGCACAAAGGGATTTTGGGGGGTGATAAAATTGTTGTGTATCTTCATTGTATGTGAACGAATATTCATAGAACTGTGCACCACAAAGACTGAACTTTACAGTGTGCAAATTTCAAACTAAGTAAATAATTTTTAAAAAGAATAAGGCAGCTGTGCTCCAAAATGTATTCATCAAAAGCAATGAATGTACCACACTAATGAAAGAGGTTGTTGATGTGGGAAAAGTGGGGGGTACGAGGAGTGGGGCATATGGAAACATCCTATATTTTTTAAGGTAATATTTGGTGTGATCTATGTATCTTTTAAAAATAAATAAGAAATATATCTAAAAAAGGAAAAGGGCAACAGAAGGAAAGCCACAAGAGCAGAGAGGAAGCCAAAGGAAGCCAGAAGGTGAAAGCAAGGAAACCTGGAAGAGAAAAGAGAGACCAGCAGACTCTTCCAGGTGCTTTGCCATTTAAGAGAAGAGTCCAGGATTGCCAGCAGCCGGTCTTCAGGGAGAAAGTTTCACTTCATGATGCCTTGATTTGGACATTTTTCTCAGCCTTGAAACAATTCTACTTCATGCCAACATGGAGTAACAGGGAATGGATATACTATCTCACCTGAGATAACCAAAAATTTTTAAAACCCACATAAAAAACCTCCAGCCCAGACAAAATACATGAAACTATGGTTTTCAAGACACCAGACCTCAGGCAACCAAGAATATTGATTCCTGGGAGATGGAAAACTAATGAGATTCACAGAACTCAATGAATTCCAAGCACAAGAAATATGAAGAAAACTACAGAAAGACACAGTATTATCAAATTTTTCCAAACCAGTGATAAAGAGAAAATATTAAAAGCAGCGAGAGTAAAAAGGAATGAAGATACAGATTGCTAGGTATTTGGTGGAAATAATGCACATAAGAAGACCTTGGAGAAACATCTTTAAAATACTGAAAGAAAACAATGTCAACCCAGAAATATATATCTAGCAAAATTATCTTTCAAGAACTAAGGTAAAATGAAGACGTTTTCAAATACACGAAAGCTGAAAGGCTGTATAACCAGCAGACCTGCACTAAAAGAATTGTTTACAGGAAGTCCTTTAGGTTGAAGGAAAATGATATCACAGAAATACAGATATACACAAAGGCATAAGTAGCATAGCTAGAACTGGAAGTGTTAATTACAGTTATGATTTTATAAGTTAAATGTGTTTAAATGATAATTGACAGTTTAAGCAAAAAATAATTTATGTGGCATTTATAGCATGTGTAAGTAAAATGTATGATAATAAGTGTAAAGGCTGTAAGGAGAGAAATGTGTGCTATTGTATATGAAGTGGTATGATATCACTTGAAAGTAGACTGTGATAAAGATATCTCCTATAAAACCTAAAACAACCACTGAAATAGCAAAGCAAAGAGTGAAAGCTAATAAGACTGCGAATAAGACAATGGAATCATAAAACAACTTAATACAAAAGAAGGTTGAAAAAAAGGGAAGGGCAACAAAGAAAAGATAGGGTGAATAAAACAAATAAGACAACAGACTTAATTCTAATCATATTAATAATCACATTAAATGTAGAGTCTCTGAAACCTCAACTAAAAGTCATAAATTATAAATTTGGGTTAAAAAAGAAAAAGGCAATAGTCTCAGGGGTGAGTCACACCCACTAATAGAAATGTATTCATTGTTTTAATGTTCTAGGTAAATTTCCAAGCATTAAATTTAACTTTTTATTTGAGTATTTGGTCTTAAAAGTATATTGATGTTTAGCACACACTTTAAACACATATAATCTCTAAGGTAAAATAAAATATATTGCTTTAAAAATGCAAGGACATGATCTTAAGTGACCCTTTAACAGATTTATTGAGGAATTATTTATATACCATAAAATTCATCCATTTTAAGTTTATGTTCAGTGACTTTTAAAGTTTATGGAGTTGTGCAACCATCATCACAATCCAACTTTAGAATATTCTAATACCAGGGGCTGCAGAGGACTTGGCCCAGTGGTTAGGGCATCTGTCTACCACATGGGAGGTCCACAGTTCAAACCCCGGGCCTCCTTGACCTGTGTGGAGCTGGCCCATGCGCTGTGCTAATGCGTGCAAGGAGTGCTGTGCCACGCAGGGGTGTCCCCCGTGCAGGGGAGCCTCACGCAAGGAGTGCGCCCCGCCCCATAAGGAGAGCCGCGCAGTGCGAAAGAAAGTGCAGCCTGCCCAGGAATGGTGCCGCACACACGGAGAGCCGACACAACGAGATGACAACCAAAAGAAACACAGATTCCCGTGCTGTGGACAACAACAGAAGCGGACAAAGACGCAGCAAATAGACATAGAGAACAGACAACCGGGGTGGGGGGAAGGGGAGAGAAATAAAGAAATAAATAAATCTTTAAAAAAAAAAAAAGAATATTCCAATACCCCCAAAAAGATCTCTCATGCCCCTTTGCAATTTAAGAGACTTTTAAGAGAGTAAGAGTGGCCAACTGGATGATAAATTTGCCAACATAGATTCACCATAATTTTAGTCACCATAATTTCAGTGTTAGAAAGACCTTAAGGAGAGAGTGTAAACTACACTGTAGACCATGGTCCACCCTTCGTGACAATGCTCTAAGGGGTGTTTGTCAATTGCAACAAATGTACCACACTGATGAAGGATTTTGCTAATTATGGGAAGGTGTGGGAGGTGTGGGGAGTAGGGCATGTGGAAATCCCCTGTAAGTTCTCTGTAATCAAAGTATCTTTTAAAAAAAAATTTTAAGTGAAAAAAAATAATAAATCAAGCATTTTCTACTAGTGGGGTGTGGAGAAGAAAGCCCTTAAGTTACCTAGTTCAAAATTTCACCCCATATACAAAAGCCTCTCTAACATGCCTATTGGGTTAGTTAGACAACATTCAGAGATGAGTAAGTCATTACCACATATAACGACTCATTTCATTCTTGACGAGGTCTCTTTATTACAATTGTTCCTTACTTGGAAGCATTGAAGCTTGACATGGGCAATTCCCCATAGACTAGCCTATAGCTCACTAACTTCAGTATGTTATGCAGTTGTCTCAAGACTAAAAATCAGAAGTACCTCAGTTCTAAGAAGATGCTGGGAATCTCTGGGACTTAAGAGTCACATCAATATCCAAGAAAGGTACCAAAAGGTTTGAAAGAAATTGTTCTTAAGTGCTTGAACTCTAAACAGAAAGCTGGCGTCAAATAAGCCTTCCAGAAAGTGAAGGAAGGGTATTGAACACAGTTTGAAGATGGGCTGGATCTGGAAGGTGGTTGTAGAGCATGTCTGGGTTAGAGGACAGGAAACAACAGGGGAAAGGTCAGATGATGGCAGTGAAAAACGTCAAGTGGCTCTTAAAACCACTCAAGGCACACAATCACTGTGGAAGACAATTCAGCAGTTTCTTCCAAAGTTAAACATAAACTCAACATACAATCCAGCAATCTCATTCCTAGGTATTTACCCAAATGAGTTGAAAACTTAGGTCTACACAAAAACCTGTAGCTTTATTCATAATTTCCAAAAGCTGGAAGCAACCAAGATATCCCTCCATAGGTGAATACATAAACAAACTGTGGTACATCAATATAAAGGAATATTATTCAGAGATTTTTTAAATGAGCTTATCAAGATATGAAAAGATGTGGAAAAACCTTAGAAGCGTATTGCTATGTGAAAGGAGATATTCTGCAAAGTCTACATACAGTATGATAGTTGTATGTGACATTATGAAAAAAGCAAAACTGTAGACACAGTGAAAAGATTGGTTGTTGCCAGGGATTCAGTAAGGGAGGGGGCAGTGAATAGATGAAACACAGCATTTTCAGAGCAGTGAAACTATCCTGTATACTGCAAAGGTGAATACCTGATATTAGGCACTTGCCAAAACTTATAGAACTGTACACCACCAAGAGTAAACCCTAATGTAAACTGTGGACTTGAGTTACTAATAAAGTATCAACACCGTTTCATCAATTTTAACACATGTATCGGGTTAATCTAAGATGCGAATAAGAGGGGAAACTGTGTGTGGGGGGGAAGGGGGTATATGGGAACTCTCTGCACTTCCCGCACAAATTTTCTATAAACATAAAGCAGCTTTTTAAAAAACAAAGTTTATTTAAAAAGAAAAGAAAAGAAACCCCTCAATGTAAAACTTTGAGGTCAATCCAACCAATAGGACCTGTCAGTAAAGTACACCAAAAAACACTGCAGTGTAAATAAAAATGAAACTAAAACTAACATCACTTACATTTTGGTAATATTACACTACCCCCTGAATTCCCTCACTTACTAAGTGGACAACAGATTATGTGACTCTTCTTTGTGTATTACATTGGATGAATGAATAGATAGGAAAAGAGGTCATAAGCCACTGTAGGACACAAGGAAAGCAGATGTGCTGGGTATCTGGGAAATTGCAATGAGGAAACAAACCCATCAGGGCCAGCTTCATGGGCATGAGATCTGTGCAATCTGTACAATCACGAAGGCCTCATGCTCAGAAGTGTTCCACACTTGGTTTAATGTTCTGCAGTTGCCATCTTGAAATACTTAATAATTTTTTAACATGGGGTTCTGTTTTCTTTTTTTTTTTCTTTATCAGAGAAGACATGAGTTTACAGAATGATCATCCATAAAAGACAGGATTCCCATATACCACCCTATTATTAACACCGGGCATTTGTTGCAATTGTTGAAAGCACATTTTTGTGACTGCACTATTAACTATAGTCCGTGGCTTAACTTAGGTGTTCACTGTGTAGTGTAGTTCATGGATTTTTAAAATTTTTTTCTTTTACTATACATACAACCTAACATTTCCCCTTTTAACCATATTCAGATATGTATTTCAGTGCTGTTCATTATGGTCACACTGTTGTGTCACCATCACCACCTCCATTACCAAAAAATCATTCCAAATAGGAAAGCAGGGAAGGGGACTTGGCCCAGCGGTTAGGGCGTCCATCTACCACATGGGAGGTCCACGGTTCAAACCCCGGGCCTCCTTGACCTGTGTGGAGCTGGCCCTTGTGCAGTGCTGATGCATGCAAGGAATGCTGTGCCACGCAGGGGTGTCCCCCATGAAGGGGAGCCCCACGTGCAAGGAGCAGGCCCCATAAGGAGAGTCGCCCAGCGCAAAAGAAAGTGCAGCCTACCTAAGAATGGCACTGCCCACACAGAGAGCTGACATCAACAAGATGACACAACAAAAAGAAACACAGATTCCTGTGCCGCCAACAACAACAGAAGCGGACAAAGAAGAAGACGCAGCAAATAGACACAGAGAACAGACAACCAGGTGGAGGGGAGGGGAGAGAAATAAATAAATAAATAAATGTTTTTTTAAAAAAGTAAAACCAAATAGGAACGCTGTACATTTTAAGCCTTAACTTCCCCATCCCCTAGTAACCTATATTCTAGATTCTGACTCTATGAGTTTACTTATTCTAATTATTTCATATCTGTGATATCATACAGAATTTGCCCTTTTGTATCTGGCTTATTTCACTAAACATGATGTCTTCAAAGTTCATCCATGTTTTCACGTCATTCCTTTTCACAGATGAATAAAACGTTTTATTTTATGTATATAAACATCTTGTTTATTCATTCATTGATTGCAGGACACTTGGGTTACTTCCATCTTTTGGCAATTGTGAATAATGCCAGAATGCACATCAGCATGCAAATATCTGTTTGAGTTCCTGCTTTCAGTTCCTTAGGGTATATACCTAATAGTGGGATTGCTGGGTCATATGGTAGTTCTATACTTAGTTTCTGAGGAACCACCAAACTGTCTTCCACAGTGACTGCACCATTTTACATTGCCCCAGCAATGAATGAGCGTTCCTATTTCTCCGCATCCTCTCCAACACTTGTTATTTTCCTTTTTTTGGAATAGCTAATGAGTGTAAAATGTTATCTCATTGTGGTTTTGATTTGCATTTCCTTCATGGATAATAATGTTGAGCATCTTGTCATGTGCTTTCTGGCCATTTGTGTATCTTCTTTGGAGAGATGTCTAGGTCTTTTGACCATTTTTTATTAGGTTGTTGGTCTTTTTGTTGTTAAGTTGAAGTTTTTCTCTATATATTCTGGATATTAAACCTGGTACTGGCACAAGGACAAACATATAGACCAATGGAATTGAACTGGGAGCTTAGAACCGAACCCTCACATTTATGGCCAACTGATTTTTGACAAGAGGTCAAAGACCACTCAATTGTGATAGAATGGTCTCTTCAATAAATGGTGCTTGGAGAACTGGATCTTCATTTGAAAAAAAAAAAAAAAAAAGAGCTCCCTACATCACATCTTGTACAAAAATCAACTCAAAATGAATGAAAGTCCTAAATATAAGAGTTAGAACTATCAAACTCCTAGAAGAAAACACAGGGAAGCATCTTCAGGACCTTGTGTTAGGCAACGGTTTCTCAGACTTTATACCCAAAGCACAGGAAACAAAAGGAAAAATAGATAAATGGGACCTCATCAAAGTGAAAAGGTTTTGCGCCTCAAAGGACTTCATCATGAAAGTAAAATGACAGCCTACACAATGGGAGAAAATATTTGAAATTCATTTTGCACCAGGCCCCACAAATTATGTAACCAGTCCTGAAACCCACTCATACCTGGAGATGGGGAATGGAAAACCATGCATCACATTTGCACAGCCACATAAGGTTTCCAAAAAAAAAGCAAAACTGCATCTCTGACAGACCTAGAGCAGTTAATGTCTGCTGCTAATGTTTACACTACAGATGCAAGAAAAAGTTCCTCACACTATCTGTCTGTCTGGTTGTGACAGCCAAGATTGAATGGGTGAATACAGGAAGTTCTAAAAACATGGGGAAGGGGAAATAATCTTTGCAACTCAGAAATAAACTTGTAAACAGCAAAAAAGAAAAAATGGTTTCAAAGTCCTTTTATACATGCCTCACTTGATCCTTACAACTTCTCCATTAAGAAGGAAAAAAGATGATGAATGATTGTGGTTTGTCTAAGGGCACAGAATCAGAGTATTTTAGAAGAGATGCTATCAATTGGTTCAGCTCTCCTGTACGCTCATTTTTCCAAATTAAAAAAAAAATCAGAATCAGAGAAGTTATAAGACTTGTCCAAGATCACACAGTAAATATGATAACAGGAAGCAGTTCTTGTCATTCCAAGTATTCTTTCCACTATACCATGTTTCTCTAAGGCAATTCTGGACTGTGAGCTCCTTGAGGGCTGGGACCATATGTCATTTGTTTTGGCAGGTGGTGCAGAAAATAGTGATTAAGATAGACATAGAAAGGGTCCCAAATTTCTTGTTTCCAGGTCCAGGATACAACATCTATAGTCACTACTTCTTCAGTTCACTGTCCTAATTCTTTGTTTGGTGACTTCAATTAACTGTTGTTCTCTCCAAAGTATCAAAGTCTAAAAGTCAGCTTTTGACAACAGTTACAAAGCACACAGCACTGAATGGGGTAGCTTAGGACAAGCCATCAAATGGGAACACAGCATCTGGGGAAGTTTACAAATCACTATGAATGTAATAGTCTTCCTAAAACTAATCCAAGGAAGTTAAGAAATTTTCAATGCTGATTATACTTTAGCATTTTCATAACGTTACATTGTAAAATAACCACACAGAAATAATAAATGGGCAAGAGGAGAGAGAAGGTACGCACTGTTAGTTTAAAATAATTTCAATGGTCCCAAATTGTACAGGAAACATTGATGGTGCAGATGGCAGAGAAAACAATAGGAAAGTGACATACAAAATAGGAGGCAGTGCAGATAGAGGGAAAAGGGTAGATTATTTAATAAACCACACTGGAACAACTGGATCCCTTACCTGACACAACACACAAAAATCAATTCCAGGAGTATTCAGGGCCTAAATGTAAGAGGCAAAAATATAAAGGTTTTAAAAGACAACATAAGAAAATATCTTCATGATCTTGGAGTATGAAAGACTTCTTAAACAAGATAAAATATTATTAGCCATACAGGGTAATTCTCATATATTAAATATTTTTAAAAATCTGTTCATCTAAAGAAGCCATAAAGAAAGGGAGAAGCCAAGCCAAAAAGTAGAAATAGATATTTGCAACACATATAACTTACAAAGGACTAGTATCCAGAAACAAAATGAACTCCTAGAATCAATGCGCACACACACACACACACAAAGAAAAAAAATAAGAAAAACAATAAAATGTAATAGAGGCAAAGACATGAACAGACATTTCCCAAAGGGGAAATCCAAATGGTCAAGAGACATTAAAAAATGTTCCACCTCTTTAATAATCAGGAAAATGCAAATTAAAACCACACTGACATACCACTACACACTGCCAGATGGCAAAAATAATAAAGTTTGATAATACCAATTTTAAGAGAAAATATGGAGCAATGAAACTTGGTATAAGTTATAACTGCTAGGTGGAAAGATATTTGGTATAAATTGGCCTTGACTTCCACCTTATGAAAATGTGGTATGTACATACAATGGATTATTACTCAGCTGTAAAAGAATGAAGTATTGACATACCAGACAATATGGATGAATCTTGTCTATGATTGGACTTTGGACCTTTTTGAAGTCAGTCAGTCACTAAAGGACAAACATTGCATGACTTCACTGATATGATGTAAGCATATTGAGCAGACTCACAGAGCTAGAGTCTGGATAGGTCATCAGGAGACAGAAAGGGAGTAGAGTGTGTTGAGTCCGTGCTCAATATGGAAAACCCATGCTAAGGTAGGAGGAGGTGGTCTGACAGTGGATGGGGGTGATGGTGGTAGAGGGAAGTGCGTAGGGTCAGAGGTTCTGGAATGTGTGGGTGAGCAGGGTGGGGGTTGGGTTGGACTATCCATGGAACTGGGGGGGCAGGACTGGAGGAAGGAACAGGTGAACTCTGGGGATTTGTAGGTCTGTGGTTGAAACTACAATGGTGGGAATGTTCTTTTGGTAAATATGGCAGTGGAGAGTCACTGGTGCAGGGTGTCAGTGGTGGGGGGATATGCATCAAAGGGCGCACCTGGGGCATGCTCTGTGGAATATGGATGTGTTCATTTTGTACTAAGGTATTATCTCAGTGAGTGGAGACCCACACAATAAAAAAGAAAATATTAAACTCCCATTCTGGGGAGTTCTGCTATGTTTTCAAATAGAGGGACAAGAATTTCTTGAGTATATAGGCAGTGCCTAATAAAAGAAAACAGACCAGTATGTCAGTCAATATTAACGAGTATAACTTGAACCTTATTCTTCAAAAATTTAAACTTAGTGGTTACCATAGGTTCTGAGGGGATGGGGGAAGAATAGGTGTAACATAGGGCTGGAATAGTTCTGCATGATTTTGCAATGACAGATACAGGCCATTACACATTTTGTTAAAACCTGCAAAAGTATACAGTGCAAAATGTAAACCATTAACCATGGTTAGTAGCAATGCTTCAATATTTGTTCATCGATTGTAACAAATGTACCAAAGTAATGAAAGATGTTAATGGGAGAAAGTGTGGGAGGAGGAGGGGATAGGGTATATGGGAATCCCCTATATTTTCGATGTGACTTTTCTGTAACCTAAAACTTCTTTGAAAATAAAGTGAAAAAAAAAAAAAAAAGGCACTGAGGGAACATTTTTTTAAAAGTTATATTTTTAAGGATGCCACCCTGGGTGTTAAACTATAAAGAAGAGAAAAGAAATGATAATCACAAAAGTCAGGATAATGTTAACTATAGAAGAGAAGGAGGGGCATGTAAAGGGGGTGGAACAGGGAGAGCAAAGGTCTATTTAAACTGGATATTGATTATACAGGGGATTGCTTTAACTTTAAACTCGTTCATTTAAATAGCATATATTAATTCATGAAATTGACATTTTATGGGTCAATTCTGAGCAAATATTGATGATTTCTAGGTTCTAAGATGACTAACTGGGTTCTGTTTTGGGTCTAAGACTATGTGGGGCCCCTTGGTCCCTGTTTCTGTTGACAAGCAGGGCAGACTAGTGAGTAAGTGCTGGAGCTCTGGAGACAGGCAAAGCTAGGCTTGAGTTCCAGCGCTGCCAGACAAGAACTGCACTACCTAGGCATAATTCCTTAATGTATTAGGCACTGATTTTCTGATCTATAAAGCAAGGGTAGTAATAGTATCTATTTATAGAGTTTTTATAAAGTGTGTATAAACGTATACGCAATTATAAATGAAGTGTTATGGCAGTATATGTAAATTGTTTGGCCCAATGCTTGTAATTTGTAAATAGTTGATAAATGTTATTCCTATTATTGGGTCTCATTCTTTTCTGTGACATTTCTTCAGAAGGTTTCAAACAGCAGCTAATGAAGAATTGTGTGAATATGTTTGAAAAAGCACAAAATTCTATGCAAGTGCTATGACTATCACTATTATTATCCTCTTACACATCCACATTAGTTCATTATCATTTATCACAAAAGCAGTATTATCAGTGATAGAGGCAAAGTGGCTGACAGGAGTTAGGATAGAAACACAGTGCCATCCACACAGTGTTGGACATAGACCAACACCTGAGTTTCTCAAAGGAAAATTCAACATCACCCTCTTCCTAACCACAACCTCCCAATGCAAACCTGAGACTCTGGAACCTGGGGACAAGGAGATCACAGACTTCAAAAAGTCACCTAAAGGTCAGTCAACCCAATCCTTTCAATTCACAAATAAAAAAACAAGGCACAGTGGGTATGGGCTGAAATAAGGAGCCATTTTGCACTGAACACAAGGCACTTCTGCAGGTGGCTATTATAGCCCAATTTATACTCCTTGTCCAAGTACTTATCAATAGAGCTCCCTTCCACTGTCAAAGTGTTCCAGGGGCTCATTTTTGAGCTTTTCTTGGGAGGAAATTTTAGTAATTTGAGGAAAGCTCAAATTACTGTGAGAAATTAAGTAATAGTGCTTCATGAAATTGCCAAGAAGAATGTCTGTAACACTGCTTACAGATGTGGGTGTTATTAAGACAGAAGTCTTCTGTAAGAGGACACCTAAAGATGTGAAAATTTCTTGGCTCTTTCTGTCAGTTAATTACTACAGTAGGTGTATATTTCATAGAACGGTAAGCGGATGTGGCTCAACCGATAGAGCATCCATCTACCATATGGAGGGTCCAGGGTTCAATACCCAGGGCCTCCTGATGCATATGGTAAGCCGGCCCACGTGCAGTGCTGCCACATACAAGGAGTGCCGTGCCACACAGGGGCACCCCCGCATAGAGGTGCCCCATGCTCAAGGAGTGTGCCCTACAAGGAGAACCACCCCACGTGTAAAGAGCACAGCCTGCCCAGGAGTGGCACTGCACACACCAAGAGCTGATGCAGGAAGATGATACAACAAAAAAGAGACCCAGGGAAGCGGACTTGGCCCAGTGGTTAGGGCGTCCGTCTACCATATGGGAGGTCCGCGGTTCAAACCCCGGGCCTCCTTGACCCGTGTGGAGCTGGCCCACGCGCAGTGCTGATGCGCGCAAGGAGTGCCCTGCCACGCAGGGGTGTCCCCGCGTAGGGGAGCCCCACGCGCAAGGAGTGCACCCTGTAAGGAGAGCCACCCAGCACGAAAGAAAGCACAGCCTGCCCAGAAATGGCACCACACACATGGAGAGCTGACACAAGAAGATGACGCAACAAAAAGAAACACAGATTCCCGTGCTGCTGACAACAGAAGTGGACAAAGAAAGAACACACAGCAAATAGACACCGAGAACAGACAACTGGGGTGGGAAGAGAGAAGGGGAGAGAAATAAATAAAATAAATAAATCTTTTTAAAAAAAAGAGAGGCCCATTTTCCCGTGCCACCTGATAATGCAAGTAGACACAGAAAAACACACAGCAAATGGAGAGCAGACAAAGGGGGGAGAGGGGAGAGAAATAAATAAAATATAGAAAAGAAAAAAGAAAAGAAACATCAAGGGTTTCATGGTTCAAACAGGAGAGCTAACAGGTACTAGAAGAGAAGGTAATAGTGTCTGGGGTAAGCAGTCTGAGGATGTATACAGTGACTATCTTAAGCACAATGTTAGAGGTGTTGTGTCCATGGTTAATAATGGCCCAAACACCTGTGGATCCCTGTTTTTCATCACCTATGACAAGCAGCCACATTTGGACATGAAATACACAGTATTTTGAAAGGTAATCGATGGTCTAGAGATGCTAGATGAATTGCAGAAGTTAACAATAATTGAGAAGACTTATTGCCCTCTTAACGATGTACACATCAAGGACATAACTATTCACACCAATCCATTTGCTCAGTAACTGAAATAGACCTGTACAAACACTTAGCAGGCTGTTCCTGGAACACACCGATAGTGGTTTACCCAGTTTTAATTATGTCAGAGATTGCATGATCCTTGTGCTTATTTACAGCTATGTTTTCCTATGAGTTGGTGGGACCAAAGGGAGATAAACAACTTTTATTCCCACTCTTAGGAGCATATTCCTTACTACAACTATTATCCAATATATTTCTTCAATTTTAATATAAAAAGCCTTGTTTAAACTTTGTTACACATAAATATTTATTTTTAATTGCTGAGGGAAAAAAAAAAATAACCAAGGCCCAGAGAGGGGTCTAAAACAAATCTCAAGTCACCTTCCAGGGGGCACAGCTGTGCCAGTGAGGCATGGTCAGCTGAGACTTCCAGGGTCCCTGCCTGAGGGTGTAAGGTCTCTTTGCAGTTGAAGCTACAGACTTCTCAGACTAGGGCGGATTTCTGCCTCACCAGGACTAACAGATGGCTTGGTTTTTCTACTATGAAACTTTTTTTTTCAGTTTGAAGTTATACAACTATTTCTGTATAGGACATTAAAAAAGAAATAGGAAGTGGGTGGTATCTGCTGCGGAAACAGGGCGGGCTGTGCCAGCGCTCCCTACCCCACCCTCGTTAGCCACACACAGCCCCTATTGTCAAAAGGCACCAAACGCTAAATAATAGGCTGGTCCCATTTTAAATACGGGACCAGAAGAAAGCTTAAAATCCCTGGCTGATCTTATATTTAACCTCAACCAGACATGCTGGAAAGAAGGCAAACTATGTAAAATTGTAAGCATAGCATCCACAGTATAGCTCTCTTGTTTGTGTTTCAGGTGAGAAGCTTAAGTTTTATACTATCATTTGACTAGCCCTGCTTGAGTGAATTAAGAGAAAGCAATAGGTTTCTAAAATTCAAATCAAAGTGGCCAGTTATTTCCTTCCAAAAAATTCCTGATGCCCTTAGCCCTTGATGTCATAGATACCCAGGTTTAATTCCTGGGCCACTGTTTTGTGGAGTTAATCCTTTATAAGAGTAAAAACTACCTTCAGCAACCCCCATCATAAAGTATGGCCCAATACTATGATAGGAAATAAAAACAAAAAACAGAAAAACAAAACTATGATAATAAGTTCAAAATGAACATAAATACTAAAACTGATCATATACCTTACTCTCCCCCTCAATTAGGTAGCTTTCTTTATTTTAGGTGGGGATGGGCTTTTCCAGACTATGTTTGCAATGGGTATGTGTGACTCTAGACTCATCATGGATCATTACTTTCTTCATGTAGTGATGCTAGTGAGCCCCAGGAAGTGTGGCACAGAAGACAAAAACTATCCATGGTTTTGCTATTGTTGGGTTACCTTGTAAAGACCACCTGCAAAGATAATTAATATGGAAATACCAGGAAGCGGACTTGGCTCAATGGATAGAGCATCTGCCTACCACATAGGAGGTCCAGGGTTCAAACCCAGGGCCTCCTTGACCCGTGTGGTGAGCTGGCCCACGTACAGTGCTGAAGCGCACAAGGAGTGCCGAGCCATGCAGGGATGTCCCCCACATAAGGAAGCTCCACGCACAAGGAATATGCTCTGTAAGGATAGCCACCCAGCGCAAAAAAAAGTGCAGCCTGCCCAGGAGTGGGGATGCACACACAGAGAGCTGATGCAGCAAGATGATGCAACGAAAAGAGACATAGATTCCTGGTGCCACTGACAAAGAATACAGTGGACACAGAAGAACACACAGCAAAGGGACAGAGAGAACAGACAACTGAGGTGGGGGGAAGGGGAGAGAAAAAAATATGTGGAAATACCATATGGATTCTTCTCCATCCTAGATCTTGCATGAAAATAGCCCTGGTGATGTACCCCGCATAGGGGAGCCCCACGCACAAGGAGTGCATCCTGTGAGGAGAGCCATCCAGCGCAAAAGAAAGTGCAGCCTGCCCAGGAATGGCCCCACACACATGGAGAGCTGACACACAAGATGACACAACCAAAAAGAAACACAGATTCCTGTGCCACTGACAACAACAGAAGCGGGCAAAGAAGACACAGCAAATGGACACAGAGAACAGACAACCGGGGTGGGGGGCGGGGAGGGGAGAGAAATAAATAAATAAATAAATCTTTTAAAAAAAAAAAAACGAAAATAGCCCTGGCTCTTCAGTTGCACTGGCCAAAACTCATCTTGGTCCAATTCCAGTGTTACTCACAAAGACCAACTCCAGTGTTTAAAATTGAGTGGATTATGGCCCAACTGCAGACATAGAAGCATATGAAAAAGGTTATTGTTTATCTATTAAATCCTATTCCAACCTGAGATGGTGATAGTGAAGCTAAAATTGAGATATTACCCATTAGTCATTTGCTGAACTTTGGAGTGGCGTGTCACAAGTGATGGAAAACCTAGAGATTCTTAATGACCTCTAACCTCAATCAGTCCACTTCAGGGACCCCGAAGCAGTCTGTACTATTATTTTGGCCTAGTCATTAATTTGCCATGGATGAGGGGCTACAATGATAGTTAATTTTTAAAATCAAACACCAATCACTCCAGCCCTCCTGTATAATGCATTGCTCTTATGTGGAGCTTATGATATCAAATTTTTAATGTGGTGAACCCGGTGAGATCCTAAGGGAAGAAAACCTTACTCCTTTGGACAAGGGTGAAATGCTTTCTGAGGGAAGACTTGGATATCCTATGGGGAAGTTAGTGGAAAGCTGTGGGTCCACTGTTGGGACAGAATAGAGTAATGAGAGATGCCCATGGTAGAGCATTTGGGAAATGGGGACACCAGGTACCTGGAGTCAGACTATGTAGGTTTTGTAGAGAATCTCCCTACTTAGGCAAAAGTTATTTTTTTAAACAAGTCAGCTGATGTCTTTACAACCAATGATGGAGAAGTATGTGTGCAGTAGATTAAATACAACAACATGGAAATGCTTTGGGAATTTAAATGTTATTCAAATATTCAATTAACTTGAAAGGACAATATTAAATGCTTCAATTTAGTGTTCTTTTATAAATTTCCAGATGATTGTTTCCAAGTTCTCTATAGATATTAATTCCTGGGATTCAGGAATGTGAAACAGGAACTCCTAGAATTTCTCAGAAATTTCCATAATCATAAATTGTTCTTTAAAGTACATCCAACATTTTTCATAATCTTTTATGGATAGCTAACAAATGTGTTTAATAAGTAAGAAGTATTAAGTTTACTGATATTTGCAAAGAACTCTATCTTATAGCAAGTATTCAAATGCTGGACACCATCAATGAACATTACTGGAAAATGTTTGAATAATGTAACATTTGACTCTCCTAGCATAATTAACAGCACTACATAGAATCTCGGGGGTTTTTTAATATTTCAGATGACTAAAATGTATAAAGGATAATAACAAACACCTATGAAGTTAGTACTTAGTTTAATTAATAAAACATTGCCATGTAAATTACCTTTCCTTAAAAATTTTAGAATATACATGCCAAGTGTTTCAGTTTCCTGGCAGCCAAAGCAAATACTATGTAATGGTCGTCAAAGCAATGCTTTCTCCCAGAAGACTATGGTATTCTGGGGCTGGTTGCCGGCAACCCTCAGTACTTGGCTTTTTGTCACATGGCAATGCATATGGTGGCCTCTCCTGGCTTCTCCTTTCTCTTCTGGGTTCCTTTGACTTTCAGCTTCTGGTTGCTATCTCTCTCTCTCTCTCTCTCTCTCTCTGTGTTATTTTCCCTATAAAGCTTTCAGTGATAGGATAAAGACCCTGATTCACCTGGGCCAGGCCTTAACTAAAGTAATCTCATCAAAAGGTCCTATTTACAATGGGTTCACTCCCAGAAGAAAGGATGAAGTTTAATAACATGTTTTTCTGGGGTAAAAAGCTCCAAATCACCAAACCAAGTTCAAGAAAATATAGTTGAAGGCCCCATGCTTCACTTTTCAAGAGTTTTGCCTATACCCAGATGTAACCATTACCCTGAATTTGGTGTTTGTCATTTCCATGCATTCCTAGACAATAAAAAGCCATTGTGGTGCATGTTTTTGAATTTTTAAAATGATATGCTATATGTATTCATCTGTAACATTCTTTTTTGCTCAATATTACGTTTGGGAGATTCATTCATGTTGATGCAGGTTGATTCATGTTGCTGTAGTTGAATAACTATATAGTATTCTACTATATGAATAAACTACATCATGGATATTTAAGTTAGATTTTTTTTTGTCCGTATTGCTTTGTTTACTTAAAGTAAACCTGAAATTCACATCTCCTTGTGCACATGTTCAAAGAGGTTCTTTAGGGCCTCTGCCTGAGTAGAATTGCAAGATAGTCAGAGGATTCTCCAGGCTTCAGTTTTTGCCAATCTAATGAGTAAGAAATGAACTCTCCTCGTGGTTTTTTATATATAATTTTTTATTATAAGCTGTAGGTTTACAGAAAAATCATGTATAAAATACTGAGTTACCACCTCTATTATAATTAGCACCTTGCATTACTGTGGTATCATTCAAGTCTTCTATTTCCTTGCTGATTTTTTTTTTTTTGAGGTACTGGGGATTGAACCCAGGACCTTGTATGTGAGAAGACAACACTCAACCACTGAGACACATCGGCTCCCCTGTGTTGCTTTTTTCGTATTTTGCTTGTTGTTTGTTTTTGTTTTTTACTAAGAGGCACCAGGAACTGAACCCAGGACCTCCCATGTGGGAAGTGGACAGTCAACCACTTGAGCCACATCTTCTCCTGCTCCCCTGATCTTTTTTATAGCTGTTCTATCAAAAGTGGTATATTGAAGTCTCCTACTATTAATGTAGAACCATCTATTTTTCCCTTCAAATCTGTCAATATTTTCTTCATAGGCTTTGGAGCTCTGCTATTAGGTGCATATGTATTTTTAATTGTTATGCTTATTTGTTGAACTGACCCCTTTAGTAGTATATGATGACCTTCTCTTCTTCATCCCATGTAACAGTTTTTTACTTAAAGTCTATTTTATCTGATATTAGTATGGCTATACCAGCTCTCTTGTGGTTACAGCTTACATGGTATATTTTCTTCCATCCTTCACAATCTACTACTTGTGTCTCTGAATTTAAAGTGAGTTGCGTGGGGGAGGAGATGTAGCTCAAGTGGTTGAGTGCGTGCTTCCCTTGTATGAGGTTCCAGGTTTGATTCCCAGTACCTCTTAAAAACAAAACAAACAAACAAATGAAAAAATCAATTCACTTTAAGTAGCAGATGTATCTCAGGGGTTGAGCACCTGCTTCCCATGTACGAGGTCCTAGGTTCAATTCCCAGTACCTCCTAAAAGAAACAAAGTGAGTTGCATGGGTCATAATTTTTTATCCATTCTGCCAAACTCTGACTTTTGACTGAAGAGTGTAATTAGTCACACTTAAAGTAACTACTGGGAAGCAGATGTGGCTCAAGTGATTGGGTTCCCATGTACCATATAGGAGGTCCAGGGTTTGATTCCTGGGGCCCCCTGGTGAAGGCAAGCTGGCCCATGCAGAGTGCTGGCCCAAGTGGAGAGCTGGCACAGCAAGATGATGCAACAAAGAGATACAGAAGAGAGACAATAAGAGATGCAGTAGACCAGGGAGCTGGGGTGGCACAAGAGAATGAGCACCTCTCTCCCACTTCAGAAGGTCCCAGGACTGCCTAAAGAGAAGACAAGCAGACAAAGAAGAACACACAGAGAACGGAACAGAGAATAGACAAACTCGGGGGGGCGGGGGGGGTAAATAAATAAATCTTTTTTTTTAAATAAATTAACTACTGATAATATAGGACTTTCTTCTACCATTTTGCTATTTTTTTCTTTGTAACTATTCGACTTTTATTGACCCTCAATTCTTCCATTAATGCCTTCATTCATACTTACTTCGTTATTTGTATTGTATCCTGTTGAGTTTCTTCTCATTTCTTTCTGAATATATTTCCCATATATACCTTTATGGTTACCACAGGGTAAAAATTTAACATCCTAAATCTATAACAATCACATTTGATTTGATACCAACTTAACTTGAATAGCATACACATATACTGCTCCTATGTCCTTATGTTTCTCCCATTTTTCTTGCACTTGTTACAAATTATACATTGTATATCCATAACCATAGATATATCATTAATTTTTATGCAGTTGCATTTTAGAAACCATAAGAAGTAAACAGTGAAGTTACATTCCACAGAATACAATACAATAGTACTGGCATTTATAATATCCCATATGGTTACCTTTACTGGAGTTCTTTAATTCTTAAATCCTTTATGCTTAAATATATTGCATATTTATACCTTTCACTAAATTTGGGGCATTTTCAGCCACTATTTCTTTGAATATTTCTTCTGCTCCTTTCTTTCTTCTTCTGGGATTCCCATCATAGGTATCTTGGTATACTTGATGGTGTCCCACAGGTCTCTTGCACTCTGTTCTCTTTTTTTTTTTTTTTCAATTCTTTTTTCTTTCTACTACTCTCTCTCAATCATTTCAATTCTCTTGTCATCAAGATCACTGATTATTTCTTCTGCTAGCTCCACTCTATTGTTGAACTACTCTAAGGAATTTTTCTTTTCAGTTATTGTGGTCTTGAACTCAAGTATTTCTGTTTGGTTCCTACTGAATATCTCGAAATGATTCTCATATTTTTTTCATTGTTTTCCTTTAGTTCTTTCTCCATGTTTTCCTTTATCACCTTGAACATATTGAGGATCATTTTTTTTTTAAGTCTTTGTCCAATATGTCCAAAGTCTGGTCTTCTTTGGTGATGTATTCTAGATTTTTATCTTCTTCCTTTGGATGGGCCAGTGTTTCCTCTTTCTTTGTTTGTCTTGTAATCTTTTGTTGCACACTGTGTAATTAAATATTTTAAAGTGTCAACTCTAGGATTCATCCCTGAGCTGTCTGTTTCATAAGTTTGTATCCAGATAGCTATATGACAGAGATTTCCTTGAGTACCAGGAGCTATCAAAAACAAACAAGCCAAAGCTAAAGGCACCTTTCACTGTGCTTGCCAATGGACTCTGTTTTCGCTGGTGGTTTCCTTTAGAGCTTAGCACTCTTACCAAGATCATTACAGCCCATTACACATTTTGTCAAAACCTATAAAATTGTAGAGTGCAAAATGTAAACCATATTGTAAACTATAGACCATGGTTAGTAGCCATGCTTCAATATTTGTTCATCAATTATAATAAATGTATCACACTAATGTAAGATGTTATTAATAGGAGAAAATGTGAGAGGGGAATGGGTGGGGTATACAGGAATCCTCTATATAATATTTTTAAAGATTTTATATATTTATATATTTCTCCCCCCTCCCTCATGGTTTGGTGCTTGCTGTCTGTTTTCTGTGTCCATTCACTTTGTGTTCTTCTGTGTCTGCTTGTCTTCTCTTTAGGCAGTACCAGGAACTGATCCTGGAACCTCTCATTGTGGGAGAGAGGCACACAATCTCTTGCACCACCTCAGCTCCCTGGGGTGGTGCATCTCTTATTGTCTTTTCTCTGTCTCTTTTTGTTGCATCATCTTTCTGCACCAGCTTTCCACACAGGCCAGCACTTTGTGGGGGCCAGCACTCCTGCACAGGACAGCACTCTGCACGGGCCAGCTCTCTCCTTGGGCCAGCTCTCCATGTGGACCAGCTTGCCTTCATAGGAGGCCCCAGGAATCAAATCCTGGACCTCCTATATGGTAGAAGGGAGCCCCCACATCTGCATCCCCCCTATATTTTTCATGTAACTTTTCTATAATCTTAAACTTTTTTTAAAATAAAAATTTAAAATAAAGAAAATCAGCCTATGGAGAATGTGAAGTACAGGATCTTCTCTGTCTTATCTGAGCCTGCATGGAGCCACAGAGCTTGGTTCTTTTCGTGGACTTATGTGTGCTCATGGCCTTTGGAATTTCCTTGTTTACAATGTACAGACTTTTGAAATAAAAGTCTTCCCCCTTTGAAATAGATTTTTACCACCTCCTGGGTGCTCTATTATATGACTTAATGCAGGTAGTCCTTTGCCCCAGGCCATTTGACTTAATTGCTTCTTGTACTCCTTTAGCAATCAGCAAGCTGCCTCTCTGCCTTCAGAACCAACTCTGGGAGGGTAGGCCTGAGACAAGTTTCCTGGTTCAGTCTTTCAGGCTTCTGCTGGATAGATTGCCATGTCATATAGGTACCTTAGCATGTACCTATGGGTTATTTTGTTCCCTCTGGAACAAGGCCTGTGACCCACAATGGGAGCCCAAGCTGGCTCCACATTGCACAAGGGGAGGAAAAAGGGAGGGTCTAGCAAAAGCACCACAGGCTTCGCCTACAGTTTTAAGACTGTTTTTCCTTGATTCAGGATTTGCCCAGTTAATGCAACCCTTTAACAGTTTTCCAGAGTTCTGAGGAAGATGGCTCTCCCAGTTTTTATTAGTTGTTCAAAGATTCTGTGGAGGGACGGCATCCTGAGGTGTCTTATGACACCATCTTGGTCAACTGGAAGTCATCCCCTCTATTAGTAACACATTGTATTAGTGTGATACATTTGTTACAGTTGATAAAATATTATTATAATTGCACTCTTAACTATTGTACATGGTTTACATTAGGGTTCACTGTGTTGTACATTCCCATGGATTTTTAAAAATTTTATTCTAGTAACATATATACAACCTCCTTTTAACTACATTCAAATATACAATTTAGGGAAACAGACTTGGCCCAATGGATAGGGCATCCGCCTACCACATGGGAGGTCCGCAGTTCAAACTCCGGGCCTCCTTGACCCGCATGGAGCTGGCCCATGCGCAGTGCTGATGCGCACAAGGAGTGCCCTGCCACACAGGGGTGTCCCCTGCATGAGGGAGCCCCATGCGCAAGGAGTGCACCCCATAAGGAGAGCCGCCCAGCGCAAAAGTGCAGCCTGCCCAGGAATGGCGCAGCACACACAGAGAGCTGACGCAGCAAGATGACGCAACAAAAAGAAACATAGATTCCCAGTGCCGCTAATAAAGATAGAAGTGGTCACAGAAGAACACACAGCAAATGGACATAGAGAGCAGACAACCGGGGGGGGGGGGGCGGGAAATAAATCATTAAAAAATATTTATATAGGGGGGTGGAGGGTACATGGGGACCTCATATTTTTTTAATGTAATATTTTTAAAAATGTAATATTTTAAAAAATGAATTAAAAAATATATATATATATACAATTTAGTGGTGTCAATCACATTCACAATGTTGTTCTACCATCACTACCATCCATTACAAAAACATTTCTATCACCCCAAACAGAAATTCTATACCAATTAAGCATTAATACCCCATTCCCTACCCAAGTCCTTGTCCCTGGTACCCTGTACTCTAATTTCTGACACTGAATTTGCTTATTTTAATTATTTCATATCAATGAGATCATACAATATTTATTCTTTATGTCTGGCTTATTTCACTCAACATGATGTCTTCAAGTTTTGCCCAGGTTGTCAAGTATACCACAGTGTCATTCCTTTTTGATATATATACCATTTTTTATCTATCCATTCATCAGTTGATGGGCCCAATTTAAACTGGATTGTTTGTCTTTTTGTTGCTGAGTTGTAGGGTCTCTCTACATATTCTGTATAGTAAACCCTTATCAGATATGTGGTTTCCAAATATTTTCTCCGATTCTGTAAATTGTCTTTTAGCTTTCATGCTGAAGTCATTTGATGTAAAAAAGTTATTAATTTCAATGAAGCCCCATTTATCTATTTTTTTCTTCTGTTGTTCATGCCCTGGGTGTAAAGGCTAAGAAATCATTGCCTAACACAAGGTCCTGAAGATGCTTCCCCATGATTTCTTCTAGTTTTATAGTTTTGGTTCTTATATTTGACCATTTTGAGTTAATTTTGTTTTGTGAAGTAGAAGTCCACCTTCATTATTTTGCAGGTAGATATCCAGTTTTCCTAGCCCCATTTGTTGAAGAGCCTGTTCTTTCCCCCACTGAGTGGACTTTGCTTCTTTGTTGAAAATAAGTTGGCCATAGATTTAAGGGTTTATTTATGAACTTTCAATTCAATTCCACTGGTCTACATGTCTGTCCTTGTGCCACTACCATGCTTTTGTATTAAGTTTTACGTTTGGGAAATGTGAGTTCTCATACTGTTTTCTTTTTCTAGCACATTTTTACAATCATCAAATTTGGAATCAAAATTCCAAGAAGGGGAAGCAGATGTGGCTCAAGTGATAAGGCTTCCGCCTACCATATGGGAGGATCCAAATTCGATCCCTGGGACCTCCTGGTAAAAAAGAAGAGAAAGCATGCCTGCATGGTGAGCCAGTACCCACGTGATTGCCCATGTGGTGAGCCAGTGCCAGTGTGGTGATCCTGTACCCATGCAAGTGAGTCACACAGCAAGATGATGACACAACAAAAGAGAGACAAAGGGGAGAGTCAAAGTGAAGCACAGCAGAGACCAGGAACTGAGGTGGCACAATTGACAGGGAACCTCTCTCCACATCAGAGGTCCCCAAGATCAAATCCCTCTGAATCCTAGAGAAGAAAGATAAGAAGACAAAAAAGAGAAAGAGATACAGAAGATCACACAGCGAATGGACACAGACAGCCAAAAAACAGCAGGGCAGGGGCATGGGGAGAGGAAAAATAAATAAATCTTTTTTTTTAAATTCCAAGGATTGGAATTTTGATTGAAATTGTGTTGAATCTATAAATTTGCTTTAGGTAGAACTGATATCCTAACAATATTTAGTCTTTCAATTCATGACCATGGGATGTCCTTCCATTTATTTAGGTTTTCTTTTATTTCTTTTAGCAATGTCTTATAGTTTTTTTTATAAAGGTCCTTTACATTCTTGGTTAAATTTATTCCTATGTATTTGACCCTTTTAGTTGCTATTGTAAATGGAAATTCTTAAAATTTCCTCTTCAGATTGTTCATTACTAGTGCATAGAATCACTATCAATTTTTGCATGTTGATCTCTGCCACCTGGCTGAATTAGTTCTACCAAATTTGTTGTGAATTTTTCTGTATATAGGATCATGTCATCTGCGAATAAGGAGTTTCACTTCTTTACTCCCCTTTGGATGCCTTTCATTTCTTTTTCTTGCCTAATTGCTCTGCCTATAACTTACAGTACAATGTTGAATAACAGTTGTACCAGTGGGCATCCTTGTCTTGTTCCTGATCTTACAGAGAAAGCTTTCATTCATTCACCATCAAGTATGGTGTTAACTGTGGGCTTTTCATATATGACCTTTATCATGTTCAGGAAGTTTCCTTCTATTCCTAATTTTCTATGTGTTTTTGCATGAAGGGGTGCTGGAGTTTGTCAAATGCCTTTTCTGCATCAATTGGGATGATTGTGTCATTTTCTTCCCCTCGGTTCTGCTAATGTGGTGTATTATATTGCTATTCTTATGTTGAACCAACCTTGCATACCAGGGATGAATTTCACTTCATCATGGTATATAATTTCTTTAATGTGCTCTTGGATCCGGTTTGCTGGTATAATGTTGAGGACTTTGCATCTATATTCATAAGAGATATTGGCCTGTAATTTTCTTTTCTTGTGGTATCTTTATCTGACTTTGGTAAAAACGTGATGTTGGCCTCAGAATGAGTCAGGAAATGTTCCTACTCTTCAAATTTTTGGAAGAATTTGAGCAAGACTGGTGTTGAGTCTTCTTGGAATATTTGGTACAACTCATCTGTGAAGCCATTGGTCCTGGGCTTTCCTTTAAGGTTGGGAGGTTTTTCATGACTGACTCAATCTCTTTACTAGTGAGATCTTCTATTTCTTCTTGGGTCAGTGTAGGTAGTTTTCATATTTCTAGGAATTTGTCCATTTACCTAGGTTATCTATTTTGTTGACTTACAGGTGTTCATAGTATCCTCATAAAATCCTCCTTATTTCTATGTGATCAGTAATAATATCCTCCTTTTCATATCTGATTTTAGTTTGGATCTCTCTGATTTTTCAGTCTAGCTAAAGCTTTGTTGGTTTTATTGATCTTTACGAAGAACCAACTTTTGTTTAATTAAGTCTAATTTTTAAAATATCCTCTATTTCATTTATCTCTACTCTAATCTTTATGTCCTTCCTTCTGCTTGATTTTGGTTAGTATGCTCTTCTTTTTCCATATCCTCCAATTGTGAGGTTAAGTCTCTGATTTGAGATTTTTCTTCTTTTTTTAACATAAATACTTAGAAGAACTTAAAATATTTTTCACTACCTTTGCTGCCTCTTTTTTTAATTTTGTTTTCATAGGTTTTTGTATGTTGTTTTCATTTTCTTTTGCCTCAAGATATTTCCTAATTTGTCTCATGATTTCTTTTTTGATCCACTGGTTTTTTTTTTATTATTCATTCTTTTTTAAATATTACATTCAAAAAATATGAGGTCCCATTCAACCCCACCGCCCCCACCCCACCACTTCCCCCACAGCAACATTCTCTTCCATCATCATGACACATCCATTGCATTTGGTAAGTACGTCTCTGGGCATTGCTGCACCTCATGGTCAATGGTCCACATCAAAGCCCATACTCTCCCACGTTCCATCCAGTGGGCCCTGGGGGGATCTGCAATGTCCCATAATTGTCTGTGAAGCACCACCCAGGACAACTCCAAGTCCCGAAAACGCCTCCACATCTCATTTCTTCCTCTCATTCCCGCACCCAGCAGCCACCATGGCCACTTTTCCCACACCAATGCCACATTTTCTCTGTGGACCTTGGATTGGTTGTGTCCGTTGCACCTCTATGTCAAGAGGAGGCTCAGATTCCACATGGATACCGGATGCAATCCTCCTGCTTTCAGTTGTCGGCACTCTAGTCTCCATGGTGTGGTGGTTGGCATTCTTCAACTCCATGTTAGCTGAGTGGGGTAAGTCCAATAAATCAGAGTATAGGAGTTGAAGTCTGTTGAGGCTCAGGGCCTGGCTATCATATTGTCAGTCCAGAGATTCAAATCCCCTAGATATATCTTAAACCCCAGCACCTACTACAATTCCAGTAAAGTAGCATGAAAGTCTTGAGAAAAGAGATCCCATCTGAGTCCAGTTCCATTACACAGAAACACCAGCTCCAAAGAAGGGCCAACTGACATGACAGTGAACCCCATTTGCCATGACCATAGAACCCGTGGGTCTCTTTAGCCCTCAAAAGAACCAATACCTCGGGTTGTATCTACTTTATCTGTCTCCGAGACTCTGCTCAGGTGTGCATAAGGGCAATCCTTCTGACAACCTCCAGACTCTTTTTTAGAGACTCATAGCCATATAAACTCATTTCTCCTTTCCATTTCCCCCTTACATTAGGTCAAACAGCATTTTAAACTCCTGTTATTATATGTAGACAGGGATATTCTGCTGGTCCGCGTTGAACCTTTAATTCAAGGTCATTTTCTAGTTGCATCATCAGCTGGTATTTGGTAGTGATCCCTCGGTGCCAGGGCAGCTCATCCCCAGGTGTCACATCCCACGCTGGGGGGAATGCACTGCATCTACATGCTGAGTTTGGCTTCGAGACTGGCCACATTTGAGTAACATGGAGGCTGTCAGGAGGGAACTCTTAGGCACAGTGCTGCTCTAGGTCTTGTTCTTATTTCAGGTGTATAGGCTCACAAGCATAGTCATTAGTATCAGGGGCTCACTGTTGGACCCTCATTCCTTCCTGGTCCTTACCATTGCACCTGGGGGACTGCCGCTGCTCCCCTAGGGACCACGACAGAGCAGCCCCGGCCAGGAACCCAGTACCCCCCCCAGCTGTTGTTTTTAATTGTTTCCACTATGAGTATATCCAAACATTACCATGCACCCTGGACATATGCCCTGTATAACTCCCTGTCAACCATATATCGCCTGTCAATAACATCCCATACCAGTATTCCTCCGCTGCCATTGTTGAACCACTCTGTGAGCCAAAACTTCCAGAAAAGTGAAGCCCAATATAATGCCAGGTTCCCTTACTAGTAAAATGGAATATAGCGATGAGTTTAAAGGTTAGATCTAGAATACGTATTGATTTGGAAAAATTCTACATCCTATCTTTTTCTTTTCTTTTTTCCTGATTATTGAGCTTCTCTTCACAAGAGCCTTAGATCACAGTAATTCATATATACAACATACAGTACTCCCACACATCCACCATAAAACCTTTTCCCTTCCACAGCGATAATCTTATAACTTATTCATATCATATTTACTCAAACTGATGTACAGACTCTGAGACAATAGCTTTCAAACAAGGTGACATCTGTGCTTACATTGTGGTCCATACTTTAGGATATAGTTTTCTAAATTTTTAGTTATCCTATGTTTTACATTATGGTTTACATTATTAGTCTGTCATCCCCTATATGTTTTTGGTGTAATATTACATGTTTTATATCCATCCTTGTGTACTCTGCGAAACTCCTCTCTTGCCCCCACATTTACCTTGGTTCCATCCATTCAACATCCATTTTCCCCTCCCCTTGGGGCCCACAGCGACAGCCAATCTCCATTTCCCGAGGAGCCACGTCCAGAGATACTTGCAACAGTGTTCAGGGCCTGACTTGCTCAACTGCCCTAATGCCCTGGGAGCCACCCTTTCTCTCGAGAGATACAGTTCCCTCTATTTGATGGCATTAGTCTTCCCCAGGATGTGGGTCCACCCCCACTCTCACTACTTGGGTCTCTACCCAATGGTACAACCCACTCTGGCAAAATGAGCATTCAGACATTCCCCAGGAGTCCTTCCCGCGTCAGACCATCCCCTCCGAGCATCCTAAACAGGTAACCCTCCTAATTATATTTTGATACGATTTTCTCAGCATTTTACTCTCAACCAACACCTGACACTCTCCTATGTTCGTATGTTGCCCCTCTCTCCCCCCAATTTTTTGGGCAATATTACCCACCCGCCCATCCCCAGCCCCCCTCAAACCTGCAAAGCCCCACCCAAAGGCAACCCCTTGCCCCCATTTTATCTCTTCTTTGTGCTCATACTTACCGCCAGCTCATCATAGATTCCACCCCTGCAGACATCGGCTCACATCCTTCCTCCACCCCCCGATTTCCTGTAAGCCTATCTTCCAGTCTCTAGCTCTCTGAGGCAGCTTGCTAATTTCATATCATTGAGGTCATGTAGTATTTGTCCTTCAATGCCTGGGTTGCTTCACTCAACATAAGGTTCTCAAGATTCATCCATGTTATCACGTGTGTTTGTAGTGTATTTGTTCTTACAGCCGAGTAGTATTCCATTGTATGTATATACCACATTTTATTGATCCACTCATCTGTTGATGGGCATTTGGGTTGATTCCAACTTTTGGCGATAGTGAACAATGCTGCTATGAACATTGGTGTACATATATCGGTTTGTGTCCTTGTTTTCAGTTCTGCTGGGTATATACCCAGCAGTGGTATTGCTGGGTCATATGGCAAATCTATAGCTAGTTTTTTGAGAAACCACCAAACTGTCCTCCAGAATGGTTGGATCCTTCTGCATTCCCACCAGCAGGATCCACTGGATTTTTAAGTGTGTTTAGTTTCTGGGTATTTGTGAATCTTCCAATTCTCTGTTATTGATTTCTAGCTTCATTCCATTGTGGTAGAAGATACATTGTATCATTTCAATATTTTTTATTTTATTGAGATTGTTTTGTGACTTAACATATCATCTATCCTGGAGAATGATCCAGGTGTACTAGAGAATAAGCATTCTGCTGCTATGGGGTGAAGTATACTACGCACATCTCTTAGGATAGTTGGTATAGAATAGTACTGAAGTCTTCTCATCTTTTAATAGTTTACTGGGTATTGGATTTCCTCTTCTGTGAAAGAGCTGTCTCCTCTTGGCTCAGTTTTTAACTGAATTATTTTTCTTTTCGCTTTTTATTTCTAGATATACATATGTAGATCCTATAGAATAATACAAGTGTATGCACTACAAACATCTTCTCCAAATCTATGAAATCTTTTTCATGGAATTTTGTTTTGTTTTGTTTTAATGTAGTTACATTTATCAATGTTTTCTTTTTTATGTCTTGGCACAGGGTAGGTACAATATGCTACCATTTTTATGAGAGATAGGTAGGGGAAGAAGATACAATTCTATTTTATGTATATATAAAGAAACTTTGAAAGGATACATAAGAAACTCTTAACTGAATATTTGGGGTAGAAGGCAGTGGTGCTGTACAGAATTGTATAGGAACAAAACTTAGTAGATTAGAGACAAATTACGATCTACTTCAGAACAAATAAATGAAGTCATAGCAAAATCTATTGACAAATGGACATGATGAGTACTGTTCTGGTAGAAAATTACTTGAGTTTTATCAATTGTTGCAGATTTTATGGTCAGAATTAGAGAAGAAGGTCTGCCAGCTGTCCTTATGTTCTCAGGACATCATCAGGAACTTCCTATAAGTTGTCCCATAGGTCTGAAACTCAAGAGAAAGGTGAGGGAAGCAAATGCGGCTCAAGTGATTGGGCTTCCATCTACCTCTTATTAAAGGCATGCCCACGCAGCAACCCAGTGTCCACATGATGAGGCAAGTGCCTGTGCAGCGACCCATGTGGTAAACCATGCAGCAAGACGATGACACAAGAAAAAGAGAGACGAGGGGAGAGGCAAGGCAAGAAGCAACAGAAACAAGGAACTGAGGTGGGGCAAGTGATAGGGAAACTTTCTCCACATTGGAGGTCCCCAGGATCAAATCCCGGTGAATCCTAGAGGAGAAAATGAAAAGAGAAGACAAAAAGAGAAATAGGCACCGAAGATCACACAGGGAATGAACACAGACAGCAAAAACAGCAGCAGGGGTGGGGGGAAAGAAAAAAAAAGAAAGTTTGATTGGTTGTTCCTTTCCATGTTTAATGAAAAACAGAGGTTAATAGCAAGGAGCTGTTTAAATGGGTGGGAATGCTATTTCCTTATGATGGGTTGCTAAAGTCCTACAACAGGTCTCTTCAGAATTTCCAATACCCCTTTCTGGTGTTGCTAATTCATCAGTTAGGTCTGTCCCATCTGGAAGGTGCCTATACAGATGACCAACTCATTTCCAAACTAGATCTACCTACTATTGTAAATTAATAAATTAGCATTTTGACTTATTAACTTACATGTATGACTGACTTGATTCCACCCCCAGAACTTAATCTGCTTTTAAGTAATTGATGAAAATAGAAAGTCTGGAACAGTAGTGATTTTCCAAGGTACCAATATTCAGTGGGTTCCTACCTGAAGCTCCCAGCAGGCCTTCTTGGGCATCTCTTTAGCTATAATATGTGCAATACCAGGAATCCTAGCAAATAAGATTCCCATGTGACTTGTTGAAAATTCAAGGGTAAGTACAATTCTGAGCTGGAAATACTTAATTGGAAATTCTCAAGCAGTAAAAACTGTTTCATCAACTGTTAATAAGTTTTGGCAAGGACTATTTCAGCAGGGACCCCACCCTCAGGAAGAACTATGGCAGCTGAGAAATAGCACGGCTCTGGTACCAGCTATCAGGTATAATTATGAGGGGTTTCCACAAAGTTCCTCCTCTCTTTGGTATTGAACAATTGGTGTAGTACACCAGGTATACAGAAGCAGGGCATATTAGTTGCTCCAATTCTTCCCCCTCTCGCTTTTTATCTTATTTTTAGAGCAAAAGCTTCGTTTATAAATTTTAGTTCAGTTGTCATAGTTGAATCCTAATAAAATAATGCTTACTCAGTTCTCCAGGAAGCCTACTGAAAACTTCCTAAGTTTCACTGATTTCAACATAGCTTCCTCACTAAGGAGAAGGAAGAAGGTATTCCTGGTCAAAAAGTTTTTGTGTCCCACTCTTCCAAGCAGAGGATTTTCCATGGAGCTGAAATAACTTTTTTTTCCAAGGAAACTCTTCCTCATGGCTCCCAACATCCCACTGGGTTAGGTTCCTATTATAATGCCCCATATTCCCTTTACTGCTTAATTGCATTCATCACAATTTGAAATTATGTGATCAATATCTGTCTGAGAACGAAGACCACATCTGTGTTATTTCTTGTCCCTGCATAGTTTCTGGCACATAGAAAGTACTCAACAAATATCTGTTGAATGAATGAGTGAAAAACACTGAACACAGATAAGACAACCACAAGCAACATCAACTACACCATCTTTACGTTTGCAGTGTGATCACAATGATTTTGACAAAGAAATTTAAGATGTCTAAATTATAGATACAAGGCGATTAAAGTTTACATTCATTCTATACCCATAGCCACTAAGAAAATATGGAAGTACACTCAGGATTCTTACCTGGAATTCTCTAAACTTGGCAAAACTGAATTTCTTCTACCTATTAGTTATGTTGACGAGATGTTTCTGTGGGTTATTTATATTGTAAGCTGCTCCTTTAGTTTCTGTGGACTTTAGTGATAAAGTCTCACCTGCCTGGCTCTTTTTGTGCATTATGTCTCATTTGGATTAGTTAAGGAGTCCATTAAAATGTTTTTGTACCAACTCCACACATATGGTCATCTCACAGAGCATCATTTGAGTCTCCTAATATTACATTTTGATACAGATGGTGCAATTCTATAACATTAGCAACAATTACTTTACCAAGCTATAGATTAAATTCATGAACTTTAGATCTCTTAAAATTTTTTTATCTCTTGAATCAAATATCATAGAGTTATATAAGGCGTGTTTGGGCCTTTCAAACTGTCGTGGGTACACAAACTTTTAGGGCCTTGCTACTCAAAGGTCTGCCGAAATGCAGCCTTAGAAATGCTGACTCTCAGGCCATGTCCCAGACTTGGTGAATCAGAATCTGCAGTTTTGTAAGACCCCCAAGTGATTTGCACACAGAAGCACGACTGAAATTTGAGAAGTTCTAGTCTGAGGATCTAATTCGCGAGAGAATGAAAACCACCTGATCATTTCGATCCAGGAAGCAGGCTGCCCGTCATTTAATTCCTCAATATGCTCCAAACCAGAAGTATCAAACGGCTGATCAGTTCTTGAAAATGAAGAAGCAAGGTTAGCTTTCCCTGCTTTCTTTTTAACTGGATTTCATCTTTGAGACCAGAGATGCCATGTCAGGATATAAGTAAATAGGCAGAAGGCAAGAAGTCTCTCAACAACAATTCTCTATTGGAATAAAAACTATCTTGGTAAACTTCACCCTAAAATCACACATTTATCAAAAAGAACAAAACATGAACAGGAAAGGAAAAAAAAAACCCACCAAGCTAAACCACATATCTCCTGACACATTTAAAGCAACTTATGCAAATTTTTGGTCACAGTGTTGATGGATATTGTGATCACCAGACCATCCTCTTCCTCTTGAGTTGTTTTTTATCAGATTTCCAAGCTCAGTTTAAGGGGTCCAGAGAAAATATCACTTTCATTTTAAACCCTGTTTGCTCTGGTGAAGCAGCAGCACGGACTGAGTGTGTCCAAAAGCAAGCAGAAGGGACAGTACACAACAGAAGATACTTTTACACTGTGTTTTTTTTTTTTTGAAAGTGGTCTGTCTTTTAGGATATCTAAGAGTGCAGATCTCTCCTTTTGAGTGGTAACATCAAAACAGTTTATCTATCAAAGCTCAACACACTCCCAAAAGTGTTGGTTTCAGTCTGCATCTTGCCAATAGTACTTACCACCTCTAGGGAACAGTTTACTTTCTTGGGTTGGCTACAACAGATAGCAAAATAATAAAATTTCCCAATTTTACTAGTTAAAGCCCCATTAACTCCTAGAGGGTAGGGCAATGTTTTATTTATTAATATCTCTGTATCTGGTGCCTAGCACACAGAAGTGTTCTTTCAAAACTTCTTGGAATGAAATGAAAGATGTCAAGGCCTTGCCCAGGTTTCCCAACTATAAACTCCTACCTTCTTCCACTATGCAATCCATACTTAAATATGGCATTAGCTATTAAGAGCTGTTAGGATATCTTATCTTCTCTGTCCTTTGACTGTCCTTTATAACAAGGGAAATGGACAAAGTTCTCAGCCTAAAGAAAACCTGGGGGCTGAATAGGAATGACTGTTTCCCAAGATATTTCTACTTGGATGGTCCTTTCCTACCTCTCTAGCATCTTCCATGACCACTTGTGCACTCATGCTGTAATGGTTTTCCACAGGCTGACTCCCCCTGCTCCACTCCTCCACAAATACACACACACAGCCTTCCCAGCAATTGGGAGAACATTTTTACTACGTGCTTGAAATGACAAATAAGAAGCCAGATGCTATTTTAAGCAATAGGCTTTGAGTTTTGTATAAGCCATTAAATAGACCTAAATAAAACAATCTCCAAGAACTGGAACTAAAGATCGTTCTGTCTCCTCACACAGAGCCCCAGCTCCAAGTTCCCTTTCTTGGCTGCATTTTGAAAATGAGATTAGAAAATTACATCTGGACAGTGATGTCAAGAAGTCCCTGGCATGATCTTGACTATTTACCACGCTGAGTCCCTGACTTCAGTGATACACGAAGTACTTCCATGGAAAACATACCCCTTCAGCTAAAAGTTACGAACGCCCTTTGTTACATGACAGATGGCTAGGGTTATTATTTTTGCTTTCAACAAACTCCTAGGAAAAAAACTGTGATCCCACAGATCCAATATCGAGATTTGGTCTTAAATCTATTCATTCCTGGGCCAAAGATGAGAAACACAGGAAGTTAAATACAGACTCTTTAATGGTCCATGAACGGTTAGCTCAGAGAGGGCAGGACTGGATCCAGCATCTTTACTAAGCAAAGCCCTTTAGTATCAGACTGGGAACTGCACAAACAATGAATAATGACATCCAACTAAAAGGTATCTATTATATTTGGCCAGTAGGTGCAAGAATAACTTCAGAAGCATGTTGGGGTGGAAATTTCATTATAAGAAGTCATAATTTGGTCATAGTAGGTCAAAAGTTGAATTTGAGGTGAAGAACTGAAAACTGCACGGGAACTATTCTTTCATAAGTCTGATTACAAAAAGGTCAGATCCATGAGAAAATTTGAGGGAAGTTTTTGGTTTTCATATGAGAAAGATTTGGGTGCAATTTTAAAGGAAGAAGAAGCATGTATATGATCCCTTTCATATGGCCCTATTGTATTGTCAGTGTTTTTTTTTAATTCATCTATTTAGTCTATAGATTATCTTCTGAGTGCCAGCTATATGCAAGGAACTGTTACAGATGCTCAGGATACTTAGGTGAACAAAACAGATAAAGCCCATTCTCTCATGGAATCCGTGTTATCCCTCCTTGATTCTTAAACTCCCTAAATCTCTTGAAGGAGGAGAGCTCCCTGGCCTCCGTGCACAGGGCCCATGCAGACATTAGGGTATTTGGTCTGTCACCTCCTACAGACCCAGTGCTCTTCCAGGTGCTCTTCTCATCTTGGCATGCCCAGAGCCTGAAAAAATATGGGACAGAGGAGGGTCCAACTCCATGCAAGAAAGTTAACTTCTGTTTGTTTGGTTTTGTTTGTTTTTAACTTTAGAAGACCGACTATGTATGTGCCAAGCATTTTGCTGGAAGTCACAGGTCCAGGCAGAGCTGGGAAAGGACGCTGATCTCTTGATATGATCAATTACCAGCACCACAGTACAAACTGAACATTTTTGTTTTAAACTAAATGATTATTGCTAGAATATTCTTTTGTGCAGTGTCTGAAAAGCCAGAAGGATAATGGCAACATATGTATTTAGAAATAAGAGAAATACTTTTTTCTTAATGAAATTTGATGCACTGGTCACAATTCATTGACCAAAATCACCAACTATCTCCTGAGAAGCCATTGTCTACCTGAAACTCCCATGGTGTTTTGTCCTAATGGCCCCGCTCTGATCCCTCACCTGGTTCCCATAGAGATGAGATTGCTCCAGAGGATCTGAGAGTAATTTTTCCTTCTTCCTTTATACTAATGACCACCTCACCCAGGCAGCTGCTCGGTAAGTCTTCACATTCCTATGTTTCTCACTCCTCAGAATCAGGGTTCAGAAGAAACTATTTTTTTTACACTTTCCCCATTTCCCTCCAACACAGCCTGCTGAACCATGAAGTAATGACAAGCTTACACTGCCCCCTCCTGGCCCAGCCGCTCCCTGAAAAAGGAGGGTATGTTCACTCCCTGCCCCTCCTTTGCTCTCAAAAAAAAGAAAAGCAACAGAATGCCCTCACAAAAGTCAAATGTCTTTATTTTATATAAAAAAATTTGTACAGTTTTAGTTCCTATGTTTAAGAAAAAAAAATCCCTAAATTTGCCATAATGTTTAGATCCACTGCAAACTGTAAAAACAAGCTTTTTATATATTAAAAAAAAAAAAAAGAATTTACACTTTACAATTTTCTACATGCATGCACAAGATCTCAGCTCTGAAACCCAAAAAAGAAAAAAAATCTAGATCCAACAGTGGAAAATTCTAAATTTACAATCTCACTTGGAAGGGACTTAAAAAACCCCTTCCTTTTGCGCACAGAACAAATCACAACAATCACACACCAGGACTGAATCCATCAGCAGATGCTGCCCATGCAGAGGGCAGGGTAAAGAAAAGAGAGACCGACAGACATGATGGAGGGGCAAGGATGCTCCTCTGGGCCCAACAGAGGAGAGACACACAAACCCTGCAAAACAGATGTTATTGACGAGCAGGTTCCTGGAGCCTGATGTCTCATCACAGAGTTGTATCAAGGTTTGCAACAGGAATGGCGGGGGTGGGGAGGGAAAAAGTAAGGGCTAAAATGGAGAGCACTGGAAGGGAGATTATAGAGAGAAATAAACAAGAAGAAAGAGAGAGCACAAGGACTAGTTTAGGAGGAAGGGACAGCGTCAGAGTGGTGAGGTAGGTGAAGGACTGAGGCACAGTGTCCTGGTGTGGAGGGCAAGAGGGTAGGAGTGCCAACTTGATGGCAAGGAAGGCCTAAATAGGTGTGTGAGGTGAGCTAAGAGGCCACAAGAAAAAAAGCAATGGAGAGGCCCAGCCGCAGCATCTCCTATGGTAATACGCATTGTGGGGGGAGAAGGGCGAGTTGCAATAGAAAGGTGAGTTGCACACTCCGCCAGTGGATGCTCAGGTGGAAAAATGAGAAAATCCAGCGAGCGGTGGGATAGGCAAGGTGGGGGAAACTGCTCATGGGACTGAGTCAGCTGTACACCCCACAGCAGTTCACAGCATGAAGACAACTTCCCATATAAGAGAAGCAGAAGACAAACATCCATACACTCAACCATTCATCCTGACATCTTAAAAAATAATAATAATAATAATAATAATAATAAAAGAAAACAAAGATACCACAGTTCTGATGCAAAGGACCAAAACACTACCATTCTCAGTCACAGCCCTTAGTGCTTAGAAAGATAGTTGGAGTGGGGGTGGGGATTTTCTTTTAGTTTTAGGAAAAAGGAATGAAAAAGTCACAGTGATTAAAAACATGGCAGGTTATTAAAATAAACACTCCCCCACCCCTAACCTAGGGCAGCAACTAAGATCCCACACAATTTCTCTCTCTCTACTCCAACCCATTCCCCACTCCTGCCCACAAAGGCAGTGACCCCAATCACCATCCAGGCCCCCTTTTCCAGGATAGTGAGGTATTTATAAATGTGATCCAGAAGTGATTCCTCTGAAACCAGGTTTGTGAAGAGAAAAAGGATGCATTTCACACACCCAGGCCTATCCAAAGCCCCACAGCCCCAGCCCAAGGCTAACCTCGGGACCCTGCCAAAGTCATCCCTGCTACCTACTCCCATGGGGACAAGGTAGGCACTGGCTGCTGAGCCCTTCTCTAGTAAGTGGTGATTGGATAGATGTGCCTTTTCCAAAAGGGCAGCAGGAAAAACCCAATCAGTACTTCCACAGACAGGATGTCTCCCTGATGAGAGATCGGGGGGTGGGCGGAGTGGGGGGTTAGTTTTCTCTTGTCCCAGGAAGCACTCAAAAAGGCAAGTACCAATGAGTTTTCCAGGGTAAAGAAGGGCCTAAAAAGGGGCATATGAGTTATTTAGAGGACTGGTCCAGGTCCATGCTCCAGCCTAGTCATGGTACTGCACAGAAATTATGGCTGGCCGTAGATGGGTATTTCGTATTTCTATCTCTTGGCTAAAATTATGCATTTTAAAGGTACCTGGGCTCAGATTTACACTAAAAATATGTATTAGAGAGCCAGGGAATTTTGCTCAAAATAAGACCCAAACTATCAAGACTTCAGATTTGGTACAAAGACCATGGAAATTAAATGGGATGAGGGGCTAGGTGCCCATAAAAGGCAGGAACCTGTTCCCTCATCTCAATACAGAGGGAGACCAGAGCCAGAGAACCAGGTAGGGAGAGAAGAGGAGGGGACCCTGGAAGGCTAAGGAAAAGAGACCCCTGAGGCAAGAACTGACTTAAGGCAGGGGCTGAGGGGGAGCTGCTGGCTCCTCCCCCAAAGAGAGAAGAGGCAACAGGTCTCTGGAGCTGAGAGAGGAAATGGTGGGACTGGGGAGGGCAGGGGTTTGATGAAGAAAAGAAAAACATTTGTTAAAAACCAGAGGGGCTGGGTCAGTGTCTTCAAGCCACTAGATCTGCACTGGAGTCCACATGCCATCCTTTACCAGGGAGAGGCATCCTGCCCCACCAAGGCAGGACTGCAGGAAAGGGGAGTTCAGAGGGTGGAGGTTAGTGACGTTCACAAAGGTCTTCCCAAGACCCCAGGGATCTATCCTGCCCTCGTCCTCAGGTATGGCCTAGGAAAGACACACTGGAAAAAGGTACCTACCCCAGGACCCAAGGGAAGTGGTCAGAGAGCTGAGGCCTCTGATTTGCCTGTGGCCATGACCATACAAATCAAAAAAGGAAAATGGCGAGATTTGAGGGTAAAAGGTAGGATCTTCCCTTGCTCTAAATGTGTGTGGAATGGAAAGGGAGTCTCTAATAGCTGGAAGCAAATAACCTTAGCAGGGAGATTCCTAACTTTGGGATTAGGTGGAAGGATCTAGGAGTATCTTTGCTCCAAAAACTCAGGGTTTGTTATGGGTAGGGCAGTTGGCAGGAAAGATGGTTTCAGCCTCTACTTGGAGGTCATGTGGGAGCTACTACCCTGGAGGAGTTTGACAGCCTGGTTCTCTGGAGTCATCCTTGCCCCACACCCAGGAGACCCTGTCAGGGGTTCCTGGAGAAAACTGCTACAAGAACCTGGGCTTTGAGTAGGGTTTCAGTGAGAGACAGTACAGTCAGGAAGGCCCTGTATCTTTTAGGAAGAGACTACCATCTGGGAAAAGGGTAGGCAAAAGGGAAGGAGAGAGGCACTGATTCCTGCAGGGCCTGGAAGAATATAAAAGTGAAGAGAAAATAAAAGAAGCAGATCTTCCCAGATACTGTTGACAGCAGGATGGTCTCTCCAGGTTCACAAGGGGTAAAAATAAGGTAGAGGGGAGGAGATTGGGTAAGTTAATTCAAGTAAAAAAAAAACAAGAGCAAGAGGAAGAAAGGCGGCAGGAATCGGGCTGGGCCTGAGAACCAGGCCCCCTCCCACCATCCTCAGGAGCTCCCCAGAGTCTCTCACTCCCCCTTCTGTTGCACAGTCACACTGAAGTCTCAGACTGCAGCCTCATGACAAATTTGTGCGACTTGGGATCCACAAATTCCTCGGAGAGTTTGAAGAATGGGACCTTCTTGGTGCTGACCACCAGGCTGAAGTCCTGGCGTTTTAAGAGGAAAACGATGCCATCTTTAAGCCCATTGGTCACTGGCTCCTCGCTTACCAGTGTCCACTGTTTGGCCAGCCAGCGCTCCTTGTGGTACTGGATGGTGGGTCCGGCCACCAGGTACCGCTCCAGGAAGGCCTGAGAAAGGGAGAATGGGCTGCCTAAGAATCTCTCCCACCCATCTCACCAGCCTCCATCCCTGGGACACAACTTTGAAGAAAACCAAGACTCCAACCCCCAGATCATTCTATGTATATGAATTAGAATCTTAGAATGTTAGAGCAAGAAGGCACCTGAGATGACAGCTTCAGGCCCTTGTTTTATGACTGAGGACGTTGGGACCACCAGAGATGCTGTGGCTCAGCTGGGTTGGCACTAGAACTTGGATCTCCCACGCTCTTCTCCCTACATTAATCATATCGTGACCTGGGCAACCCTTCCCTAATTCTTCCATTCTCTCCACTGAGCTGGCATGCTTGACCAAGGAGGTTGGCACCAGGAGGGAGCCAGAGTTATCAAAAAGTATAACATCTTTTGTCACCTGTTCGCCAAGGGTGACTCAGGAGAAGCAATTCAAGCCAACAGCAATAGGATTGAGGGATGGGCAATGGCTCAAAATGAGCACGGAGCAAAACCCATATGGTGGAAGTGAAGGGAGTAAAGAGGGGCGGGACTCTGGGTCTGGATAAGCAACAATGAAATTCCAAGGTCCTTACAGAGTTGGGGGACGTGTCTCAACTACCCCCACAAAGGTCCTAGCACCCCTCCTCCTTTCTAATCCACCTAAGAACTTCACCCCATATAGAGAGAAAAGACTAAAAGGAAGAGGTGGAGAAGAGAGAGAGGGATGTAGGGTGAGGAAACACATGACAGAATGAGGGAAAATGAAGGTAGAAAAGAAGGGAGCCAGAAGCTGGGGAAAGAGCAAGGATGCTGGAAGCAAAGCAAGCCTACCTTGGGCGTCATGTCGTGCGTGATGCAGAATTCAAGGTGCTGCAGGATGCTCTCCATGGTGTGGTAAGGCTGCTGCTTGGTGGTCCGAAGGTACTTCTGCATGGCACGGGCCATGGATGCAAAGATGGCCTGGGCTGCCTCCCGGGGGTCCATCACTTCCCTGGGGTTCTTCTGCTCCTCTTCCTGCAGCCGCTTAATGTGAGTGAAGGCCTCTTCCACTGCCACCACAAGCCTGGGGGACAGGTGGGGTCTGGACCAGACTCTCCCTCTCATCTTCCTCCCCACCCCAGCCTTCCAGCTGCCTGAGCAAGGTCAGCCTTTGCACTTTCCCCAAAGTAATCCAATCCCATTTGGGACCAGGGCTGGACTCTTGGGAGCTGTGCATGTGTTGTATGTGTTGTGTGTGTGTGTGTGTGTGTGTGTGGTTATTGTTGGGGGGTAGGGTCTATCCCTTCTGGGGACAGGAAACAGCTATAGAGCTGAGGGAACCCAGCCAAGGACTTAAAGAGAACATACCCAACGTCAACCCAGAAAGACAAGCAGGAACCAAGCTAGGGGAAAGACCAAGCATTCCATCAGACTCTAGGAAAAGCCTTCTTAAATAAGGCTTCAAAAGGTGAAGTCAAGGGATAGGAGTACATCAAAATTACAAATTTCTAGTCAACACACAATAGCACAGGCAATGTTAAATGACATCTGATGGAAGAAAAATATATGTAGCATCTAAAACCACCAGACTGATATCCAGAATATGCAAAGAATTTTCTATGAATCAAGAAAAAAGAAGATGATATCCTATAGAAAAATGTGCAAAAGAGGTGAGCAGACAACTCACAAGAGGCCTGACTGGCTGACAAATATATGAAGCAGTCAATCTTTAGTAACTAGAGAAGTACAAATTAAAACATTAATGAGATATTACTTATCCATCAAAATGGACAAAAATTAGAAAAGTGACTATAATCCAAATATTGGTGAGAATGTCTGGAGCATAGCAAACACGAGACATATACAACATGTATGAATCTCAAAAACATAGTGTCAAGAGGTAAAATAGGGAAACGGACTTTGGCCCAGTGGTTAGGGCGTCCGTCTACCACATGGGAGGTCCGCGGTTCAAACCCCGGGCCTCCTTGACCCGTGTGGAGCTGGCCCATGCACAGTGCTGATGCGCGCAAGGAGTGCCGTGCCACGCAAGGGTGTCCCCCGCGTAGGGGAGCCCCATGCGCAAGGAGTGCGCCCCGTAAGGAGAGCCGCCCAGCGTGAAAAGAAAGAGCAGCCTGCCCAGGAATGGCGCCACCCACACTTCCCATGCCGCTGACGACAACAGAAGTGGACAAAGACAGAAGCGGACAAAGAAACAAGACGCAGCAAATAGACACCAAGAACAGACAACCAGGGGAGGGGGGGAAATTAAATAAATAAATAAATCTTTAAAAAAAAAAAAAAAAGAGGTAAAATAGCAAAAAAGGTAAATTTAACAACATTTAGACACATAAACCAAACCTAACTTTTACAAGGATACAAGGTTTTAAAGAAATCAGATGCACTGAAGTGGGTGCCTAAAAAACGACGGTGGAATAGGAGAATGGGGGAAGAAAGGGAAAAACAATATGGAATGGGGATGACAATGTGTTAAGAACTGTGAGATTTGATTAACCCAACTCTCACTTGAGGTCCAAAGAATAAAATCCACCTGGCCTAACAGCAGGACGCACTCAAGGTGACAGGAAAAGGAAAGGATATGAAGTCCATATGTCCAAGAACCCAGAAACCTTGGAATTTCAATTAGCTTCATTTGGAATTCTGGGCTAAGTAAATGTGTGGAACTGTGTGCATTTTGCATTTTCTTTTTATTCTTTTGCTTCCCCTGAGTTTCTCAGTAAAGCAGTAAAGTTCTTTTTGAAAAGATCCCTTTGCTCCAGGTAAACAAAGGGAAAATTTTTTCTCCCATTTACAACCAAGGTCAGGAAAGTACAGCACAGGAGACCCCAAACGCTGGTCAGAGCAGAAGGGGGTGGGGGAAAGCACCACTGGTTCCCTTCCAAAAAGGGCCATTTCTGAAATAACTGGAGATAGGTTGGTCTGTCATAGAAATGGGGTTGGTGATCTTTGTCCTAAGGGCACCAGCTTCCTGTAAGAACAGGGTAAGGACTGTCTTCCCGCCCGTGAAGCTTGGAGATCATGTGGGAGGAGGAACAGAGGGTAAGATACATGGTCAACACAGACCATGGGGTGCAGCGATGCCCAGAGATGTACTTACCAGATGCAATGGATGTGTCATGATGGGGGAGAGTGTTACTGTGGGGGGAGTGGTGGGGTGGGGGCAGTGGGGGTGAATGGGGACCTCATATTTTTTTAATGTAATATTTTTTTTTAAAATGAATAAATTGAGTAGAATTTGAAAAAAAAAAAAAAAAAGAACATAGGCAGTGCCTAATAAAAGAAAACAGATAAAAAAATAAAATTTAAAAAAAGATACATGGTCAAGTTCATGAGTGGGAAGGGGAAAGCAGCACTCTGCTTCTCCCCAGTGAAAATCCTGGTAGACCAGGCAGGACCTGACAAGAAAAGGCACCAAGAAAGATTCTTTAGACCTGACTTAAGTTCATATAATAATGTGAGCAGGGAGAAGGGAGGAGTGATGACAGATATAAGAATTATAAAGAACCCCATAATTTTGCAGGCAAAAAAGCTCCATCTACTGAGCCAGCCTTCATGATCTCTTGGTGGGAAGCCTAGTCTACCCTTAGTCCCTGCTAATGCAGATGAGGCATCTATCTCTTTACTGGGTCTCTACCCCACTATGGTAGGAAGAATTCTAGGATGCATTCCTCCAGTCCATAAGATTCTTATCCCCTGTTTATTGAGGAATCTAGGTACATTTTGCAGATGTAATTTAAGACCCAAGTCAGATAAAATAAGGAGATTATCCCTGGAGGACCTGATTTAATCATGTGAGCCCATTAAAGCCAGAGTTTTCTCCAGCTGCCAGCAAAAGAAATCAGAGACATATTTCTGCTGGCCCGGATGAGTAAGTGAATGGCCAGTCTGGGAATGGCCATGGGGGCTATGCCAAGGAAGTGAATTTTACCAATAACTAAAGAGCTCAGATGAGAGCTCCAGCCTCCAATGAGAATTCTCTTGACTTCAGCATGTGAGACCTGAGCAACGGATCCAGCTAGCCCCAACCTGGTCTCCTCCCACAGAACTGTGAGATAATAAACACATGCTGTTTTTCAGCTGCTGGGTTTGTGGTGATTGGTTATGGCAGCAATACAAAACTAATATGCATACCCACCCACATAGTCCTTGTTCTCAGATTTTCAGCAGTTACAGAAGCTATAGGCACCCCCTCCCCGCTCCCTTTCTTCTGCAGGGACCCACCTGGCCCTTCGCTTGCGCACCCTGCGCTCGTGCTCAGCCTCCTCGTAGTAGTATTCATTGTGACTATTGTCCCGCCTCCGGGCTGCTGCGGCAATCACAGCCCTGGACTGGCCCGTGGAGTTGTTGGTGCTGTTTTCTACACAGAAGCAGGATAGAGTGGGGATGGTCACACTGGAGGATGGCTTCTTCTCCCACTCCAGGAGCTCTGGAGACAGCAACCTGTCACCTGCTAGCCCAGAGGAAGCTGTTCCCACCACCCACCATGCCTCCCTTTCCCAACCCTCCTGGCCACCTCTGGGAGAGGCCCATGGGAAAGCATTGAGGAAGGCACTGAAAGGACAGGAGTCCTGCACGTGTTCCTCCCCAGTTCCGGAGGTTCTGGAGCTCAGAGAGTCGAAGGGCTGATGAGGAGACACAGAGGAGCTGGACTGGGGGGACACGCCGTAGCATAAAGGGACAGTTTGTGGAATCAGCAGCTAAGACCAGCCTCCTGGAGTCAAGGGGAATGACAGAAAAGAAGGAGTGGGACATGGGCTGGGGAAGGAGAAAGCAAGGGAAGAGGGGTGAGAGAGAAACAGAGAGGACAGAACATGGAGTCCTGCTTGGGAAGAGCCCAGGAGGGGTGGAGGAGCAGGGCCGCTCACCCTCTCCGAGGGAGTACACCTTGAAGCCAGACACTTTCTTGGCCAGGACGGACTTGGGCAGGTTGAGGAGGGCAGGGTTGTAGACAGGGAAGTCATGGTAATACTTCTCCAGGATCCACACTGCCACGCGCTGGATGCTGTGGGGGAGACGGCAGGAGAGGGAGGGAGAAGGGACAGACAAGGGGCACAGGGGAAGGGATACATCAGGGCAGGTTGGCAGGGCAGGAAAGGACACAGGACAGGGACAAGCTGCTTCCAAGAAGCCTGGCTCAGGGCCTGAGGTGAGTCTACTTACCAGGCTCCAGTCAGAGCCTTTCCCAGGGCTGGGCCTGCTAGTCCTTCCCTGCTGTGCTGAAGCCCAGGGGAGAAGCCTGGGTATCCAGCCAAGGGCCACCTCATCCCCCTGGAGCATCTCCAAGATTCTCTGTGGACCTAGGAGATGCTACCGATACTCTGTCTGCTCTGGGGGGCATCCTGTTTTGGGGGCTGGGGAGCCCACAAGTTTATGAGGGACTGAGGAACTCCCATTTTCTCCTGTGGAAGGAGCTCATCTGGTCCTCTAGCCCTCCTCTGGCCAGCTCATTTCAGTAACCACCCTTTGAGTGCTGATAAGAAGGTGTGCTTCCAAGAAAGGGTCAGAAAAGGAATTCCATAAAGCATCTGTTCATACCTTACACCCTTCTTCCCCATTGGTCCAATCCACTCTAAGATCTCCGATCTCTAATTGCCTGTTCATCTGTTCACTCCCAACTCCTAATTCCCACCCCATCTTGCCCCAGGTCCCTGCGCATGCCCCCTCCCCCCAAGCAGCAAACATCAGTAAGGACCTACTACGTGCAATGTATTCAACTCCCTACTGCATAGACCCCTATCCCATCACCTCCAGCTTACCATCGCCCTCCTGCCCTAACAGTCCCCTCGGCCTCCCCATGCCCTTTCCCCACCCTAAGCCTTCTCCGGCACCATTCTACTCCCTACCTGCTCCCACATGCCCATACCTGAGATGGCCAACATTGTAGAAGCGGCTGGCCCCATCAGTGGAGCGCACGACTTTGAGTGTGAACTGAGGCTGGAGCTGGCGCAGCTCCAGCAGGACCACGGCCAGATAGTGCACAAAGAGCAGGGCATCCACCAGCGACACGGCAAACTGCACCACGCCCTGGTAGCTGCGTTCCCGGGCATCGAGGATGCGCACGCCGTAGAAGAGCCAGTAGGAGACAACGAGCAGGAAGACGAGCACCATGAGCAGGGCGCGCAGCACGAAGACACGAGGCAGCGAGGCCTTGGGCCGGCGGAAGAAGAGAGCCCAGCTGCCCAGCAGCAGGATGAGCAGCTTGAAGGCCACAGAGATGAAGAGGCCCTCACAGGCCGTCCCACACGGCTCCAGCTCCTCCCGCCACAGCAGTGGGGGCAGCAAGAGGAAAGCCAGCGGTGTGAGGAAAGAGAGCAGTGCCAGAGTGGCCCCCACTGCCACACCCAGGTGCCGGGAGCAGTCCAGCGGGACACTGTCCTCCATGTCCTTGGCAATGCGCGTGAGGTCATCGTGGGAGATGCTGTGCTCTGACGTGCCCGTGACTACCGTGGTCGTTTCCCCCCAGTTGTCATCCTAAGGCAGGGGGTGGGGTACAACAGGGAAGGGGAGGGGCCAGGAAGATGAAGAGAAGGAGGAGAAAGAGGAGGAGGGAAACAGGAGAAAGGATAAGAGGAGAGAAAACAGAAAAGCACGGGGAAGAGGGCAGAAAGAAGAGAGGGTAATCAACAAATATGCAATCACCAAAGTCTTCACTGAGCTCCACGTGTGTCCAAGCCCGGCCCCTGCAGATACTGGAAGGTGAGGCTTGGGCCCTCAGGGAGCTTTCACACTGATCATTGAGGGAGCGCAGAGAGTACCCTCAGAGCGGAGGGCACAAGATAAATGCTGAAGGAGCTGCTCAGGTCAGTCTCGCCAGGCAAAGCAGGCAGGCTTCCAGGGAACAGTGGGATCTGAGCTGACCCTTGGGGGAAGGACCGGCTAAGTTGCTGCAGCTGCGATGTGACATGAATACGGTGGACTGAATTAGCGGTTCCCAGTCCCAGCTACACACATTAGAATCCCCCAGGGAGCTTGGAAACAAGTATTGATGTCCAGGTCACGCCCCAGGGGTGGGATCTGGGTAAGTATCAACCTTTTAAAAAAAAAAAAGCCCCCAAATGATTCTACTGTTTATCCAAGACTGAGAATCACTGAACTAAATGATCTCTAAGGGCTGGTTACTTAAAATGTCAACAAGCCATCTGTGGACCAACAGTATGGACATTATCTAGGAGCTTGTTACAAATGCAGAATGTCAGGTTCCACCCCACATTTACTTAGCTGGAATCTGCATTTTAACAAGATCTCCATGAATGGCTCAAGCATTAAAATTCTAGAAGTACTGCCCTGCATCCTTCCAGCATTCACAGCATTCCATGATTTCAGCAGGAGCAATCAGGGGCAGGAAGGGCATGAGCTGAGGCACTCAGAGGCCTGTGGCTGATCCACGTACAAGCAGAGCAAGGCGTGGCCAGGAAGGCACGGGCAACAGCAGCCAAGTCAAGCTTGCACCCGCCACACTGCAATGCCGGGCTAAGCAATACACATCTACTCTCCAGGCATTAGAGAGCCACTCAAGGCTGCTGATTAAGGAAGTGACCTGACAAGAGCAGCAGGGGGAAGAGAAGAGGACACCAGAGGAAAGGGAGGGAGGAAGGGGAATGATTAGTGCATGGCATGGGAGGCACAGGTGCAGACTTAGGGACCCTCTGGGTCTCTGGTCTGCCCAGCTGGGGGCTGCGTGCTGGCGGCATGAGGATAGGCAGGCAGAGGTCCCCAGGTACCCCTCTGGATGTGGTCCACTTGAGCTGTTACCCTGCAGTGGCTGGAGACTATCCCACAAAGTAGTCCTAAGACCTCCAGCAGCCTCTGGTGTCCACACCCTTCATTCCTGGTCTAGCCTGGGCACATGAAGTCATATCCTGTCCCCCAGGAAACTTCAGGTTCAGGACTGAGATACTGGGGATAGGGAGTGTAGGGGACAGCCTGGTAAGGCCAGTGGTTAGGGAGACTAAGGAATCTCCTCTCCCAAAGAGAGTTCCTGTTAGGCCCAGGCTGGGAGAAGAGTGTGTGATCTGAAGGTAGAAACTGGACGAGATGACCCCTTTCAGCTTGTGGAACTGGGTCCACTCCTCACCCAGATATACTGCATATCCTCTCCAAAAATCAAGGGCTTGGACCTCCTCCCAGCAACTGCTGGGATGATCATGTCTCATGGTCACTTCAAGAACTCAGGAAGCCAGGAACCAGGGAGAATAAGGGATTGGGAAAGAGAGAGAAGACATTTCCCTCAGCTATTGATCTACTCCCATGACCCAGGAACTCCCATTGTCAGTCACAGAGACTGAGGAGAAATTCTCTTCTGAGGAGAAAGGAGATGGGAGTCTCCTGCACCTCAAGATGCTCCCAAAAAAGAACAGGTGGAATGAGACATGGATAATCTCAGTATCATCATAAATCCTGTCCCTGCTGTATCCAGGACTGTATTCTACGTACCACTCTCCCTACAGGAAAGCACAATGGGCCAGAGGTTAGAATAGAAGCAACCTGCTCAGCCCTATCCCAGAAACTCTTTTCCAAGGTCCCCCTCCATTCTCTCAGCCCCACTTCCCCCTCTCCCTTTCTTCATCTATTCCTCCCACAACTTTCCCTGAGACCTATGTGAGCTATTCTACAGGTTCACACCACAGGGCACCAGAGTCTCCACTCCTTAAGGATCAAAGGCAACTCCATGGCTGACCAAACCCCCCTTCCCTGGACTCTTTCCAAAAACCTCCTCCCCCAGATTCCCAGCTACCCTGACTGGCTGGCATCAGGACTGGAGCAATCAGCAAGTTCCCATTACAACTACCCAGGTTGGCCTCATCTCTCTGGAGACAAGCAAGGAAGAGGCTGGTGCCTCCAGAAGGACCTCTACTGAAATTCCCTGTCCTAGCTTGGGCCACCAAGCAAGGGAAGAATGCCACCAGATAGCCTCCCTGATCTGGCCTCTATCCCAAGAGACCAAGATTCCCAGCTCTTCCCTCTTCTTCCAGAGCTGCCAGCTCCTCCAAGAACCAGCCTGAAAACTCCCAGTCTGAACCACCTCAGCCCTCAGATGCTCACCCGCTCATCCCCTCGTGTGGACTCATTGTCCAGCAGGGGCTCCCCAGGAGCCTGGATTGTCACCGACTTGTCCCCACGGCTCCCATCTCGGCTCTTAGAGCGGTGTCGGTCCCGGCGGTCCCTGAGTAGGAGGTGAAGGGAACAGGCACAGAAAGTTGGAGGGAGGAACAGAGTCTTCTCAGCCCCCAACCCACTACCCATGCACAGGCTGACCTCTCAGCTGCCCCCAAGCCTCCCTTCACCACCTCTGTCAGTCCCTCCACACACACACCCACCTGTGCTTGCGGGAGCTGCGGGAGTGGCCCGACTTATAGGAATAGCCTGAGTACTGGGACTCAGTGTCCATGGCGTCTGAACGCCGCGCCTTGTAGCGCTCCAGGGCCGCAGGCTGGGGCCTCTTGGGGGGCCCCACAGCCACCTCCTTCAGCACCGGCTTCCTCAGGCCAAGAGGCACCTTCAGAAAGTCAACCGTCACCCTGAGGGACTCTATCTTGCTGGACAGGTGGGCTTGTCTCAGAGAAAATCAAGCGACGCTCCTGATGAGAGGAAGCAGCTGGTTAGAGGTAGCTAGAGCTAGCTCCCTGTGGAGCAGAGAGGAAGGCTATCCCCCAAAAGCAGCCGCAGGAAGCTCACATTGAGCCTAGCAGTGCCCAAGAGTGTTTCCACCCAAGTTCCTGCTACAATAAATGGGTCCAGTTCCACCTGATCATCCCCAGACTGTGCCAAGGGCTCAGGAAGGCCCACCCAGAAGGACCCAACCTTGGACCCTCTGGAGAGAAGAACCAGGGAAACACTTTCCTATTCTCAGCTGGAAAACTGAGGCTTAGAGAGGATAAGTTTTGGCCAGGCCCACAGACTAAATCACAGAGAGCAGAAAGCAATTGGCTTCTGTCCAGAGACTCTCCCCAGGCCTCACTCCCTCTCTGCCCTCCCTCATACTTTCTGAGAATGCCACCGGAGGCTACCTGTGGCTGCTTCTCTTGGCATCATCTCCCCAGCATCTATGTCACACACTTCCATGGTTACTGGCGAGGTCAGATTGGCTGCTTTCCTGCAGGCTGTGAGTGTGTCTGAGTGTGCACCCTGACATGTATTGGGAGGCAGGGATGAGGGATAGAGACTCCATAATGTGGTGAGGGGTGGGAATTGAAGGCAAGTAGGAATCAGTCTTCAAAAGTCTAATGTCCTGAAATAGGCTGTGAATTCCTTGGGTTACTTACGGACTAACAGGGAACATCTTTCTTCCATACTTTACCTTCTATTTCTACAGAGAAGGAGAATTACCTCTCCTCCCTCTTTCCCCAACCACCACCCAAATCCTCATTTTTCAGACACCAGCCCTTATGCCCTGATAGAAGCCCCCCACCTGACTCAAGCACCTGAAGTTATCTTTCCCCTTTGACCCCAACTCATCAAGTCATCACCATGCACTGAGCACTTATTTCCTATTTTCATTCATTGATTTAACAACTCTTTAGAAGCACCTTCTATAAGCCAGGTTCTTTTCTAGTCCCTGGATATACAGTGGTCAATCAGTCCTAGAGTTTACAGGCTAGCAGAGAAGAGGCACATTAAACAAGTAAATAAGCATAAGATAAGTATAATTACTACCTGTAGAACAGACAGAAGGAAAAGAGTAGTAAACAATCAGAAAAAACTATGGGAGCAGGGTCTACATCAAACTGAGCTGTTCTGGAAGGTCTCTCTGAGAAAATGGCATCTAAGCAGAGACCTGAAGGAAGAGGAGGAGTTCACCAAGCAAAGGGTGAAGGGAATCACATCCACACATATAGGCCTCAGGCAGGAAAGAGTTAAATGTATTTAAGGAACAGAAAAAGGCCAGTGTAGCTAGAGCTGAGGGAGAGAGAAGGTGGTAGAAGCTAAAGAAGTAGCCAAGGGCCAGGTTACTGCAAGATCCCATGGGGCAGGTAAAGAGCTTGGGTTTTATTCTCAGGGCAATGGGAAGCCATTTTAGCTATGCAGATATGGATGGGAAAGGGGGAAAAGTAGAAACAGGGAGCTTGTTCAGGAGGCTACTGCAGCAATCCAGGCTGATTCGGGGGGAGCAGTGGAGGTGGTGAAAAAGAGACATGTTTGAGACATATGTTCATGGTAGAATCATAGTTCCTAAGGATTGGCTGAGGGAGATGCAAGTGTCAGGAAGTCCTCGACCAACCAAGGGGGCAGGTGGTAGCACCACTGATGAGGTGGGGAAGACTGTGGAGGACGCAAGTTTAAGGAGGAAGACGATGATTTCCTCTTCAACGTGCTGAAGTTCATGGCCATGAGACAGGTGGTCAAGGAGGCAGCTGGGTACACAAACCAGGACTCAGAGAAGAGTCTGACCTGGAGACATCCACAGTGTTCAAAGTCCTGGGATGAATAAGATCACTTAGGGAGAGAATGTAAAGAATAGAAGCAAGCCCAAGACAGACCACTGAGAATTCCATTATGCAAATATGTGCAGAGGCAAAGGAGCAGGCAAGGAGCTGAGAAGAGGAAGCCAGAGGAGTGAGAGGCGCAGAGGGGTGTGGTCTCACGGCAGCCAAGAACTTCAAGTGTTTCGGGTAGCCAGGTCAAATGCTGCTGGGAGGCTGATTACATTAAGAATGAAAATAGATTTGCTTCCTAGAGTCCTTAACTTTTCTCCAACTAAACTAAACCATCAACAACTAAAGAATAAGAAATAAGATTGATAACAGATTTGTATGCATTCACTTCCCCTCCTGTGGGCAGAGAGCAAATAATTGGTACTGACCTAGTAAATGAATATGGCTCTCTGGCTCTCAGGGAAACTACAACTGAAGAGAGATGAAATCAATGCTAAATCCATTCATATTTCCTCCTAATACAGTTACCTGGAGGCAATCCATGGGTTAGTGATGTTTGTCACTATCCCCATGCCAAGGCAAGTGTGTGATAGGAACACACTTAGAGGACTGAGACATTATACCTTAATGCAGCCCTAACCTTTCTAAAACCGCCACAAGCAGGGCTTCTGTCATTCCCCTGTCTGCAAATTACACAGGGTTCCTTCTAACTCCTCTCCTGAGAACCCATTCTACTGGTTTAACCCTCAATATAATTTAGACATCTCACCTGCATCTCTTTTGTTTCACTTTCCAGCAATTTTTTGCTAGTCCTCCTCTTAAAAGCTGAATTCCACAGGGAGGCTCAAAGAGAACAAGTGGGTCACAGAGTGGGGGTGGGGAAATAAAAGGGGAAACACTGCCACAGATTAGTCTAGACACAGATACTAGAACTCAGAATCTCCTTCCCCTCATGCTCACTCCGAGTACTCAGGTCCACCAGATCCCGAGGTCTGCACTCGGGATTTGCACTCGAGGATCAGGACTCAAAACCTAGCTCTTCCGCTTTGTTTGTGACCACAGAGAAATTACTTAACTTCTCTGTGCCTTGTATCCTGGTAAGCTCATCAGTAAATTAAGGAAGATGATGATACCTACTTCACAGGTTTGTTGTAAGGATCACGTGGGTGAAAGAAGGGTTTTATAAACTGCTCAGCTAGTAATTAGTTAAGCAATTAATACCAGGATCACTCATATTCCAATTCCCAGACACTTCCTCTGAGACTGGGGAAAGAGTCAGTATAAATAAACCCTGTTATTTGAACGACTAAATAATGAAGTCACACACACACATACACACACACGCAAACACAACCAAAACACACCCAAGAGGAAAGCAGATGCCATTGTTTCCCCTACTGATAAATTTCAAACCAGACAAGGGTGCCAGTCCCCTCCCAACCTTTTGTTCTGAGCTGCTTTGCCTAGCGCCCGTACCACCTCCTCAGCTACTCCTGGCCTGCCTCTCCCAGCCCTATCAACCCAAGTCATGATGCTCAAAAGCACCAAAACATGCTCCTTCTTCCCTCAAGTGCAGGGGCCAAAAAAAATCCAATTTCTGAGACCCCTGCCGGCTGTCCCTTCACAGAAAACTGAAGTAAGCATTGGAGAGACTGTGGGGGAGAGATGGGAGATGAGCAAAGAAAAGGGCAGAAGTTCCCTTTATTTAATCAGTCTCCAGAATCTGGGGTTTGGAGGGTCTCCCGGATGGGCAGTGTTCCCAGGGAAGAATGTGGGGGGAGGCAATCGCTGGATGAGATCAACAAGTGGAAATGTCAGAGGGATGACAAGAGGGGGAGGCCCAAACGTGGTGCAGGGCAGCAAGGGACTGGGGGCGCTGAAAAACGGAATGAGTCCCACTGCTTTTTACCTTGTCCCCCACCCCCACAAACACAAGCACGCAGTCTTCTGCTCAATCATGGATTATCGGGGGTTAAAAGGAGGCCAGAGAGGAGAGAGGGAGGGAACAGAGAGCCGGTCACAAAACGGGAGACCCTTCTCCCCTCCAAAGGCCTTTCAGAAATAAAATTAATGGAATGTGTCTCAGTATCATCCCAAGGGGACTGGGGGAAGGGCTAGGGGGGAATGTGGGGGGCTTTTGTCCTGGCTGCCCAGCTTCTCCCACATTGATCACCATGACAACCAAAGCCCCCTGTTACCTAGGTGATGGCAGCTGGGTCCTGGAACCCATATCCAGCATCCAAAGCAAGGGAGGTTATGGACGTGGGGTGGTGGGGGGCGGGTTAGGGATAGAGGGGGAGAGAATGGGGTTTCTCTTCTGGCAGCCCCAGCTTTTGTCTGAGCTCTGGGATCAGGTTTCTTCAGGAAACAATCAGAGGCCTCTGGAAAAAACTACACTCAGAACCTGGCAACAGGCAGAGGGAGTAAGACCCTGGGGTATGAGAGGGGGGAGGTTGGTGTTGGCCAAAATGCAGACCAGGAACGGACCCTTCCCCAGTCCCCCACCTGGAGGAGGCAGCTCAAGTGGACAGGGCCTTGGACACACACGCAGGTGGGCACTCACAGTGAGGTGTGTCCTGAGGCCCGGGGGTCAGATGGGCAGTGAGCTGTGATTACCAACCCCTTCCTCCCCTGCTGTAGCCCTCCCTGGTCCACCCTCAGCCCAGTCCCAACTCTTCCAGGCCTGGAGTGAGAAAATGAGGCAAAGCAGAGACAAGGACAGAGCTGGGAAAGAACGTTGTAGGAGCCAGGGTGACCAGGTGGGAGAAGAAAAGATGCGGAAGGGACAGGTTCCAAACACATACTTATAAAAGTGCACCTGTTTTTTCCCTCATCTCTACCAAGGACATGTCTGGAGGTAGCATACTTGCAGTGAAGCAGGAAGCACTTGGGTTTGATTTTAGAAAGGACTTCTGGTCAGAGAGGTGAAGAGGATGTTAGAGTAGACAAGTAGCCAAAATGTCTCTTCTGACAGGGGAAGATCTCTGAAAGGACAATGTTTTAAACAAATGTCTTTCCTCAAGCAGGGACTAAGGAAGGGTGGGTCTGCCTGGACACAGGGAAACAGGCATGCTTATCTCTTCAGAGCCCTCCTGCTGTGGCCCCTGACCCACTAAAGATCTCTGATTCCCACACATGAGCCTGGATCTCACCACATAGGCCCTGCACTCTCTGCCCTACTGTGACCCACGAGCCATGTGTAATTTGGGTACCCCCAGCCCCCTGGCTCCCTAATCTTCACCCACTACAGACCCTCACACCGGGGGAAAGTAGGGGCAGTGAGAATGTCGATCCATACAAGAACACAAATGTCACTTCCTGTCTCCAATCCCCGATGTCCAAGGATATCAATGCAGGTGCGACTCACTGTGGAGTGTGGGTGCCTTCCTGGGGCATGGGGTGGGGCTCGGGGGGTAGGCAGGAACCAAGCCAGGAGTCCAACCTCCCAGTCCAATAGCCAAAGAACTAGGTGTCTGTCCAGAGAGACAGTCAAAGGGCTAGTATGAACAGAGACTTGAAGACCTTCACGCACCACTGCAGAGCCCTTAGTTTTCCCTTTTTGCCTTGCTACTTTCTTAGTTTCAGAGATGTGCTCAATTCAGGCACCCCTGCCAGGCATGGGTAAGGAGGTAGAAAATGTTTGGTGTGGGGTGAAAATATAGGCACCTAACTTGGCTCCCATGGAGGTGAGGCAGTTCCTAGAACCTGATTATGCACAGCTCATTCCCTGAGCTCCCCCTTTCCCTCTCACTCCAGGATGAGGCAAAGTGTTGGCCCACTCACTTCTTAGCACCTTCCTGCACAAAGCTGGAAGTGGCCTTAGAGGTACAACCCCAAGATTTACAGATGAAAAATACTAGGGCCCAGAGAAAGAAGGTAACTAGTCCATGATTATAGGGCTACAATTTGAATACCTCCAGGGATGGGTGGCTCACTACTTCAAGGTAGCCCATTTTGGTCTCTTCTTATTGTTAGAAAAATCTTAACATTATGGCTTTGAGGTGTGCTCCTCTTGGAGTGAGATCAGGTTCCTCCACTAAACCCCTGGACTCTGCTTCTTTAAATAGTCAAGACTGTAAGAAGTCCAAGACAGAAGAAAATTTGCTGACTCCTGTCCTAACTGCTCCTCTCACCAGTGACAAAGGGCTAGTGACTAGACAGTCCAAGGCATGAGACCCCCAAACCAAAGAGCCTCTAACCCCCAAAGGGATGGTTTCTGCATCCCCCCATCCACCACTCCTTAGGACCTTGGTGCTCCTTCATTCATTCCCAACCAGGCTTGGCCATGGAAAAGCCACCCATCCCAGGAGGCCCATGCTGGGTTTCCCCTATCACAAAAAGCAAGGCACAGAGTGGGCAAGGGCCAGTCCCAGGCCTAGACGGAATAGGATGGGGATTTTGCTCCCACACCCATTCCTGAACCCTGAAAAAGGTCCCAGAATCCTTGGGTGACACTGCCATCTGAGAGGCCAGAGAGGATAGCTGGATCTCAGTGGGTTGAGGGGTAGAAAAGAGCCAAACCAGGGAGCCCCAGAGCTGGTACCAAGTGACCCTGCCCCACCCTATTAACCAGGTTCTTTCCCAGGACATCCTCAGACATGAGCTCACCATCCGTACACCTCCAGGGCAGGATCCTTCTCCCCACTGGGCTGAGAAGCAGGGGAGGGGCCGTGCATGGGTCGCCAGGGCTCCTGCTTCCAGAGCAGCCTCTCACCATCAGACAGTGGTGCAGGGAACACTGTGGGGAGGGGCCCAGGCCTGGGCGCCTGGCCAGGATACCTGAGCTAGAGTTCTAACTGAAAAGTAGCTGAGGAAGCCAGAGCCTAGAGCCTCTCCACCTACTTCCTTAATTTCCCTCCGTTGAGGGGGTAAGGCTGGGTCTCCTCCAAACCCACATACAGAGATACATTTACACACACACAGAGACATACACCCACACTCCCATTCCCCCTCTGAAACCTGGAACGGCTTCTGCCTGCCCCACCCAGCTCCACCCACCCTGGCCAGGCAGGTTCTGTAGAGACCTGCTCTGCTTTCTCTCTGCACCTCCACCACCCCCACCCCAGCTCTCAGAAAGTCCCCGCCCCCAACACACCACACATCCATGGCACGTGTGCATACCTGCGCACGTGCACACACACACACACACGATAGCACCCCATTTCCCAGCCTCCCCCAGACCTGTTCCCAGTCACTCTGGAAGGAGACAATGGAAGGGAATGGGGGGTGCAGGAAAAGGGTGAGTAATCCCTCTGGCTTCTATCCCAGGTGGAGGCCAGAAGAAGGTAGACAGCGCTAAGCTGGCAGGAAGGTCACCAGGGCTTCTGGATGCGCTATTTAATTTCCACCAATGGGCAGGCCGGCCCCACACTGCTCACCCACAAGGCTCTGAACTTCCCCCCCTTGGCTGGGGCAGAAGACTGGCCCCTACCTGCCTACCAGGTGACTGTGGAAGCATCAAGGAGGAAAAGAGGCACCTTGAATTGTCCCCAAGGAAAGGGAGAAGGAAGACAAAGGGCAGGTGGACAAGCTGTGCCAACCCCTAGGCCAACTTCCTGTGAACCCCATACTCCCACCCCTGTTGAAAACCAAAATACCTCACTCTAGTCACAGCCTATGGTCCCAGGTAGGCCCCAACTGTCCCTCACTCCAAAAGACCTTCAAAGCCTGCTTACCCAGTCCCTGCCATGGAGTGGAAGAAGGTGGAAGGCAGCTACCTGGGGGGGCAGGAGTTAGCCAACCTTAAGTTTGCATGGGGATGGGAAGAGTTGTGCAGTTAGGGAGGACCAGGTAGGTGGCACTGTCAGCACAGCTGGTTTGTATGGGAGAAGCAGTAGGGTGGGGACAGTATGATGGCGAGTTGGAGAGTGGCAGGCCTGGGCTTCCCCATGCTGAAAACGTCCTCCTCCTGATCCACCCCACGCCTCAGATCCAGCAAATCAGCCAGTTCTTATATAGGAAACCTGAGTCAGGTAGAAGGCCCAAGGCCAGCCCCCACCATCTCAGTGAACTCATACCCTGAGGTTTTCTGAGAACCCTTAACCACACACTTCCCCCCCAACATACACCCACCCACACACACACACACACCCCATTCCATACATCTTCCACCTCCATTCCTGGAGTAAAGCAGGTGACAAAATCACTGTTTCTGTTCATACTCAGTTGTTTTTTTAGGTTACTGCATTCACACCTTGGGCTCAGCACCTGTTCCTTTCCACCCTCCACTTACCCTAAAAAGCCAGAGCTCCCCTCCCCAGACCCACACACAAACACACTCTTTTTGTTAGGGCAAGGGAGCCAGGAATTCTCTGATGACAGCAGAGGTCAAAGGGACATGGTTAGGGGGCTTCTGGAGAACCCTAGAGACAATGAAGGCCAGGCGCTTCCCAATCACAGACAGGACCCAATGGGTGATGGTAGGCACAGCCTACAGTTATACCTTTCACACAGCTCCAGCCCAAACAGTGGCCCCACAGGGAGGAAGAAGCCAGCCCAGGAGATGCAACAGCCCTGCCCACCTGCTCACGACAACGAGGTGCCCCTCTTGGAGGGGAGACCAGGTTCCTCCATGAGACTCCATCTAACCCCACCCTCAGGGAAGACCTCTCAATCTGGGCTTCTCTGCTCCTCAAGTGAGCATCTGGACACATGTCTGCTTTTCATGGGGATAGGGGAGTGAAAGGCAATAATAAGCAAAATAGACTTGATTGGGATTTAAGTTAGGAAAGGCAAAGAAAACACTACGGAAAAAGGAAGAGTAATAAAGTCAGATAGAACCGGGCACTATTCCTTATGAACTAAGTAATCTTAGATGAGTCACTCTTCTTCTCTAAAGCTCAGTTTTCTGATGTATAAAATGGGGCCTACTTCAGAAGGTTAAGATTATTCAATGAAATAATATATACATAATATCATAGAGTCTGGCACACAAGACATATTCCAGAAATGCCAGTTCCCAACTCTTTCTTCTTTAGGGGGTGCACAGCCATTTCCCTCCCTCTCCAGTTCCCAGTTTTGTCGTGAAAAAAAACCCCACCCAGAATAAGATGGAATCACCTTTGGATGTAGTGCTGGCCCCAGTTCCCAGATGACAGCCCCTCCCTATCCATATCCAGGCTCTGCTGAGAGAGCAGTCAAAAGCCCTCTTCCCACTCTCTGCTTCTTTCCCCAGGGGCTCCTGGATGCTCCAGCCTCTTTTCTTCCCTCCCTCCTTCCACACTTACAGTGAGCCTGGGCCCCCATCATCTCCCACCTCTCTGCACTCTAAGCCCAGGTATGCATGGAGTGGCAGGGAAAGAGCCCCAAGCCTCCCACCCCACCCCAGTCCTCAACTTCTTCCCATTCTGCCTTCTCACTGCCCCACCCTGATTACCAGGATATCCTCAGCTCTGCTGATTCCAAAACTGCTTCTCCCAAATCCTTTCCCAGCTGTCATGTCTGTAATTATTGGCCTCACCAGGGACATGAGACAAGCAAGGCATTGCCTCCTTCCAGAGGGCTACCATATAGGGCCTCTGTTTCCCACTTTATACCAAAGGGCAGAGGAAAGAGATGTAAAATATTCTCCTTGACCCAGCTCAGCTCTATCCAGATCATACTAGAGAGAGAGTGACAGAGGGCCAACCCAGGCAGATCACCAAAAGACAGGATACCTAAGGGGTTTCTGAGGGCAGCGGGACAGTGGATGGCTACAAAGAATTTACTGCCAAAATCTCATCATACCAGTGTTATCCACCTCATAAGGGTGAGAGGAGAAATTTCAGGTCAGTTCAGAGGGAGGAGAAGCTGATGTCCAATAAAACGGGAAGATGGGTACTCCCAGGGGTGAGGGCAGATATATGTAGGAAGGAGGTGCCAGGAAAGCAAAAGAAAGAGCAAGTTGGGGGTGGGGGTGGGGGTGGGGGTGGGGTCCCATCTGTAACACAGGCCCTGAGAACAGACAATAATATCCTAGCCTCTCCTCTCCCCTAACACCCCCACCCCAACCCCACAGG